>NC_056727.1:635169466-635264466 GCF_019279795.1 Protopterus annectens
GTGGGGGATCCATAGCAAGCTACAGTTTGGATTGCAGTCTTATCTAGTGTTAGTTGCACCTGGAGAATTTCAGATGCATTGTGTTGGGCAACTAGTCTGGAGGTGTGAATATCCTTGGTGAATATGGACACCTCTCCACCTTTAGTGTTTCGATCTTGGTTTGGTGGCCAAAAAGTGTGGTAAGAGTTGTAGCCTGGTATTACAGGGGGCTCTCTGGAGCCTTGAACCAGGTCTGAGTTACTGCACAGGTATCAATGTTCTCCATTTTTAGGAGTGTCTCGAGAGAGTGCATTTTGAGGTTTAGACTTCTAGCATTGAGTAGCATCACCTTCAGATTTTGCATGCTTGTATCTGTTACAGTGGTAGTTTTCTCCTTTGAACCTTGCCTAAAAAGGCACTATAGGGGGTGGCAAGAGCTTTAGCCAGTATCCTGAATCCCAGGGGTGACAGGTGCAGACCATCTCTGGCAAAGCATCATTGTTTGTCGAGCATGTCTTCCCAGGCAGACAGATACTGGATCCCCTTTGAATGACACCAGAAGCTTAGCCAATTGTTGAAGTCAATCATTTTGTTCTTATAATGTGGTATTATTCTGGGCAAAGGCAGGATGCTACTCAGGGCTAGGGTCATACCTGCCTGGGCCATATGATCCAAGAGCACTTCCATTTCTCTTTTCATGTAGTCCAGGGAGGTACATCTCAAGTCATTCACTCCAACATGGACAATGACAGAGTCACATTTGTACTTGTTGTGGAGTGACTTGAGTGCATGCATTATATGGCAAATCCTGGCACCCGACAGGCAGCTGACTGTAATTTTCTCCTTGTTCAGCCTGGTGAGTGGGACATCAGTGTGCCTGACTATAGAGTCACCTATGACTAAAGTGTTGGGTATGTTTTCTTGCCTTAGGGGATGTTGGGTGGCACACTGGTGTTGTGAGCTATGTGTCACTTTGGTTGTGACTGGTGTTTGTTTGCGTTTCAGCTTTGGAGGTCCTTGTTGCTTGGGCAGGTTAATGTTAAGGGCTTCCACATATGTGGGTTTAGTGTTGCTATGTGTGGGTGTTGGTGTGGGTTTTGAAGGGCTATGTGTTGCTTGAGGTGTAGTGAAGGTGTTAACCTTCTCCTCTTGACTGTCTAGCACAATCTTGGCTGGAGAGAGCTTTGCTTCCAGTTTGGCTATGTAAGTGCATCTCTCGCAGGTTATAGTATTGGGTGGTAGGAGGATAGAGTTGTCTGTGTACATGAGGCAGTTGCTGCATTGCCCCAGTATGCCCAGATTCACCAAGTGGACAGGAGAAATCACTGGAAGTTGACCCTTGGACATGCCTGTTTAGGTGCTTTTTGTAAAGTACAAGAGCTGTTTTCCCTTACCTTTGCAAGGTACTTTGCAGTTATAGGCTGCTTAGTGCCTATGATTAATTTCTCCTTATTAACAAGGAGAGTTGAATGCTTGCATCAGTTTAAGGCTCCCTAGTGCTTTCCAGCAGGTTCTAGAGCAAGTGCTAGTCACAGGGGTTCAGATGTTGGGAGTAGGTGATATCATGTAAGCTCCATGGCACATCTGATAACTGCGTAACACTATAGTAGAAATAACTAGGTAGGTAGGTGTTCTAATCTCAATACTGCCAACTGTTTGTGTGTGTGTTTTTGTAAGAATCATATGCTGCATGGGTTATACCACTTTGAGTTGTGTACCACCCTCTAAACTTCTCATCACCCTACTTTACTAGGCCTGCTGATGTCATTCACACACACATGCACAAACACAGACGCACACATGCATGCACACACACACACACACACACACACACACACACACACACACACACACACACACACACACACAGACACTTACAAGTGAAGTGGCACAAATCTGTTACACAGACCACACATTACCCAAATGGTGGCATGCGTGACATATGGCCCTCAACATCATGCATTGCAGCCAGTTTTACTACATGTAACTAACATTATAGAGCTCTGGATACGTGATTAGTGTTAGTAGGTGATGGCCCTTCCCCAGCACAGACTGCACCTATGTACATAGGTTCATAGGTAGGCACTAGGCTATTGACCCAAGGGCCTAAGTAAGCCTAGCCAACAAGGTTCCCTGGCTTATGCCACCCAAGAAAGTTATTTTCCTGTGCCTCTGTCAAGCAGAGCCACATAAGTGATCCCCGGGGTATATTTCCTATTTCCCATCCACTCATCAGGATTTTTCTTGAAGAGTGCTAATGAGGAACCTTGCTTAACATAGATGGGTAGCTTGTTCCAGAGTATGGGAAGTCTCTGGGACAGGAATCTATTCCTCCAGCATGTCCTCTTTAGTGTGGTGACAAGGTTTATGTCCCTAGAGCATGTAGCTGGGAGGGATGGGATTTCTTTAGGTGTAGCATGTCCAACAGCTCTGTTCATCATTGCTGTTCACCTGTATAGCACAGTGGCAAGTTCTACAGAATATACCTCACAACTGTACAGATCCTTGCAGGATGTGTAGATGTCTGGCTCATATGTTTGCTCTGTTTCCCATAACTTCTGTGTTTTTCTGATACATAACTGGGATGATCTGAGGAGTGACATCACTGATTAATGACATACATTTGAGTGTCAGACTTCCAAACCAGCAGTAAATGTATGGTCACACAATTCGTGTTACACCACCCACCTTCTAAGCTTACAGTGGATATGATAAGTGTACACAACCCTGTTAACATGGATTGTTCTTGTAATATATAAGATGAGACCACAATAATGCATTCAAATATGTTACCTATCTTTCATGTGATATATGACCTGTGCAATCCAATTGATAAACAAACAAATGTGTTAGGAGTAAAATATAAATACTGCAATAAGTACAATATGGTGGTTGCATAAGTGTTCACACCCTTAAAATGATACTTTGTTGAAGCACCTGGTAAGTGACTTACAGCACTCACTCTTCTTGGGAAGGTGTCTATCAGCATGGCACATCTTGACTTGGCATTATTTGGCCAGTCTTCCTTGCAAAGGTCACCCAACTCTGTCAGATTGCAAGGGCAGCTCATGTGTATGGCCCTCATCAGGTCACACTGGGGTTTTTCTATCTGACATAGGTCTAGGCTCTGGCTGGGCCAATCCATAACCATGAGTATGTTCAGGTGGAGCCATTCTTAGGTAGCTTTGGATGTATACTTTGGGTCTTTGTCATGTTGAAGGCTGACACCCCTCCCCATCCTCAGCATTCTTGCAGATGCCTGATGGATTTGGGCCAGGCATGGGTGTTATTTGGAACTGTTCAGAAGTCCCACCACCATAACTGCAGGCCCAGTTCTGGCTTTGCAACAACATCCCCACAGCAGACCACTGCCATAAGCGTGATTCACCATGGGGATGTTGGTCTTCAGGTTAAGAGAGGTGTTGCTTGTGCACCACACATACCTTTTGGTATTGTGGCTGTGAGGTTGATCCATAGTCTCATTACACCATAACACATTTTCACGGGAGTGCTACAGAATTCTGAAAGCCCAAAATCCTGAAAACTAAATCCTGAGACCAAAATCTCGAAAGTTCAAAATACTGAAAACTCAAAATATTGAAAACACACAGGATACCAACACTTACTATATTCCAGCACAAGTACATACAGAAACATATTACCCTTCAACTATACCCAGGGGGCAAGCCCCCTGCACTCCCACACCCCCTCCTACTTAAATATATCATCTCTGAGATTGCACTTCACTACAGTAAGGGCAATCTCGGAGTTGATATATTTAAGTAGCAGGGGGTGTGCAGGGGTGCAGCCCCCCACATGGGGAGGTGCAGGAGACTTGTCCCCTGCTTATACATGGAGAAGAGTAATATGGTTTGTCTTTTATTTGTTTCTGTATGTACTTCTGCTGGAATATAGGAAATGTTGGTATCCTGTGTATTTTCAGTATTTTGAGTTTTCAGTATTTTGAACTTTCAAGATTTTGGTCTCAGGATTTTGGTCTTCAGGATTTTTGGCTTTCAGGATTCTGTAGCATTCCCATTTTCACACATGAATTTGGGAGACTTGATGTGCTGTATTGCAAATTGTATCCACCCCTGGATGTTTTTTGTTGTGGGGAAATGCTTCCATCTTCTGACCCTACCCCATAGGTCAGATGTATCCAGAGTATGGGAGATTGTTTTCACATGTAGTACACAACACCAGTACTTGCAAGAGATTCCTGCAACTCCCTCAGTGTTGCTGTATGTCTCCTGGAAGCCTTCCTGAGCAGGTTTTGACATGTCTTGTCATCATTTTTGGAGGGAGGTCAGTTTTTTTTCAACAGCACTGTTGTCCCATATTCAGTCCACCTTTTGACAATTTTCTCCACTGTGTTACATGGTGTATGCAATGCTAAGGTAATGTTGTTGTACCCTACTTTTGATGGATACCTTTAAAATATGAGCTCCCTTTGCTGCTTTGTAAGCTGTCTGCAAGCCATGGCTGTTCCTGTTGCAGGTAACTGAGCAAATGTCATGAATATCCTACTTGGACAGCAGACTGTTATTTGGTGTTACCCAGAGTGCCTTTACTTGATGGCAGGTGTGTACCCAAGCAGACTGAATGCTGCCAGTAAATCACAAGCTGCTCCAATAAAATATTATTTGATGGGTGTTCACACATATGCATCCAGCTTATTGTAAGGTTTGTATACTCCATATTTGGTGCCCAACAGACTGATTAGTTTTACAAGTGAATTGTTCATGTCATAGGTTACATTACAGGTTGGAAAAGGTGTGGACTGATATACTGTGGTGCCAATTTATATATAGGTTCATAGATTCATAGGTTAGTATTAAGCTAACTGCCCTTGCAAGCCATTTTAAGCCTAGCCAATTATCTCTTGTGAGACTCAAACCCTGCACCTTGTGTTTGTAAGGGAACACCTTAACCATTAGACCACCCCATATATATATATCACAAACACCTGGCATCTTAACAGAGGTGTGTACACTGTTTATATCCACTATATAAGAGTAATGTTTCACACATGTCCCTACCTTAGGCCATTTGTCCCCCCATTTTGTTGGTTTCTGTCCAGAAGTCTTGCACTGACAGGTTGTGAGGTATGCTACAGGAATGTTACATTCTCTTCAGATAGGCCCCTGTGGTGACCACTGTCATGCAATGCAGTTAACCCCACCACAAGTGAACATGCACATAAAGCACTATGGCTATGAGTGATGGTTGTGTGCATGGTATATTGCATGACCTTCACATGCCTGGTGTATTGGCAAACCACAACAAAACAATTCCATACTCACCAGCTTCAGGCTTCTGTCCCACATGCAGACCAGAGGGACCTAGGTTGTTGTGGGAGAGAAGTATTGTCAGCAGACTCACATGTGGCATTGGTACAGGATGGATGCAGCATATCTGCATATTTGCAGTACAATCCCCAAAACTACACAATTTGCTGTCCTTCACCATAGATGTGCACTTCTGTGTATTAGAAAACCCCACCCACAACTGCAATCTGACCTGACACATGCACATAGATATTCTACAAATACAGGTATGTCTGCTACACTAGTCTAGTAATCTACACTGGGGCCTTACCTGCATGCTCCTCGTCCATTGTCTGGGTGCCACCCACCTCCAGCATGTGGGGGTTCTGTACCCTGATGTTGTACTGGGATGGGTGCCCCAAGGTTGCCAATGAGCTCCGCGGAGGATGTCAGTGGGAGCTGCATGGCTGGGCCCCCACCTGTGGCTGTGCGGTCCTTGGCCACTGCAGCAGCCCCTTGCCAGGCATGGCCTATGAGGTCATTTGCACGATGCCAGACCTACTCGTATGTACATGTGTGCAGGCCGACAAGATTTACCCTGTGGTCAAGGTCATCCCACAGGCTGGTCCTCTCCTGCAGATGTTGCTGGTTCTGGACAAACATTATGGTGTGGTTCTGTAGTATGGCTACTATGATTATATTTGTCTCAGCTGCTGAGAAAGTTGATCTTTGCTGATGCGACATTGCACCTGGAAGACATAAAAAGGGAAGCACATCACAGGACCTCATACATTTGGCAACAGTATGTGCAGAACCTGCACATCTACATTGAATACCAGTAGCCACCACTCACAACCACACCATACCCCTGTAATCTATCAGCATTGTATTAGCTTGCATTGCACTCCTGGTACTGATGTGTCATATTCCCCCCAATGCGGGCTAGGTAATTTCATAATCCTCTATTCCTCATTCATGTCTGTGCAGAAGGATGACAATGGCCATTTTTCATGTGGAAGGGGTGTGGATGGTGCCTAGGCTTGGTGTGACTACAGTGTGTAATGGAGCTGTGAGCACATGCCTGAGTTCATGTAGGATGCGGACAGGGATATTATCAGGTCCCATGGATACATACGTTTGTTGCCTTTCAGTAGTCAATATGTAACTACTCACTGATGATGAGGGGAGAGGTGTGGGTGCTGGGCATAGCCAACTATAGTGATGCTGAGCCAGGGGGTGATGTTTGCCCTAAACCTATCTGCAGCAGGTTGGCTATAGTTATGTTGTGTGTGTGTGTGGTCTGATTGACCACCATTACAGGGTGGGTTGGTTTGTTGTCTCTGACATTGCAGACATATGTGAAGATGGCCTTGTGATTGGCTTTGGTGGATGTGCCCAATTTGTACTCATAGTTAGCCTTACAGTACTCCACCTGTGACCTTATAGGCTTGATCAGACAAAGGCTGACTTGATGCCAAGTTGGTGCCTGCTCCTAATTTGCCCTGTACAGCCAATATAGGGATCAAGTCTGTGGTCTGTGTATTGCTGCTGTCCAGCAAAGGGGATTACTCTACTTTGGTGGAGGCAGGTTTTACATGTAAGGTATTGCTGAGTCCATACAGCTATGTTGGTGTTCATATAGCTGTTTGTAGTAGGCATGAAGACACAGTCATAGCACAGTTGGACACCTTTCCAGTTTCAAACAAATAATCATACTTATTATAGTACCCAGAGCTGTGTCAGGGTAATGCAACAACCAGTAGCTGTAGAAGTGTCACTCTGTTGGATGCACAGTAACTAAGATTACACAAGTGTACAACATGTACACCTTATTTAATTGACATCTTGCATCCCATGTCTGTTGTTATGAGGTGGCCAGATACACTTACTCATACTGACATGTGCACAGGTAATACCTGATATACATTTCTGTTCTATGTCAGTATGACACACTGTATTCACACTCCTACTGCCCAATCATCCCTCTCAACCAGTTAGAGCAGGACATCTGTAGGATAGCCACACATACATGGAGGGCAATGGGACAAAATTAGTGACACTGTCTTAATATTGCTGTAACATGCTTGAGTCATTCAATAGCACAGTATCCTTTGCATTGACAGACAAACCCTGGAGGATGTCCAACACTCATATGGCAGGAAGAGGGGAGAAAAGCTAGGAGTGTGGTAATGAGGGTAAGAACTTCTAATGTTGGCAGTATGCCTGGTATAGGGACAGAGCCTAATGATATGATGGCCAGAGGAAGCTGGATATATTGTGTGTGCAAGAGACCAGATGGAAGGGGGTATGGCTAGATGTATCAGAGGTAGGTCACAATTGTGCTATCATGGTGTGGATGGGAGGAGAAAGGGGTAGGGGTTATCCTGAAGGAACAATATGCCAAGTGTGTTTTTGGAGGATGACAAGAGTGTCTGATAGAGTGATGTTTATGAATCTGGAAATAGATGGTGTAATGATTAATGTTGTTAGTACATATGCTATGCAAGTTGGTTGTGCGATGGATGAGAAAGAGAAATGTGAAGTCAGCTGGATGATGTGGTGATAACTGTACCCAAGGGTGAGAGAGTGGGGATTGCAGCAGATTTCAATGGCCATGTTGTTGAAGAGAACAGAAGGGATGAGGAAGGGATAGGCATGTATGGTGTTAAGCAAAGAAATGCAGATGGTGAGATGGTAGTGGATTTTGCAAAAAGGATGGACAAGGCTGTGGTGAATACATACTATAACAAGAGGGAGGAGTATAGCGTGACATACAAGAGTGGAGGGAGATGCACACAGGTGGAACATATCCAATGTAGGAGGGCCAGTTTGAAGGAGATTGGAGACTATAAAGTGATGACAGGGGAAAGTGTAGCTGGGCAGCAGAGACTTTTGGTCTATAAGATGACATTGATGATCAAGAAGAGGAGGATTGTGAGGGCAGCACCAAGGATCAAATGGTGTGAACTGGAAAAGGGTGATTGTGAGGTGGAGTTCAGGGAAGAAGTAAGACAGGTACTGGGTGGAAGTGACAATTTACCAAATATCTGGGTAAGTACAGCAGAGCTAGTAAGGGAGACAACTAGAAAGGTGCTTGATGTGACGTGGATGGAGGAAGGGGTACAAGGACACCTGGTGGTGGACTGAGGAAGTACAGAACAGTATACAGAGAAAGAGGTTGGGGATGAATGAGTGGGACTGTCAGAGAGATGAGGAAAGTAGACAGGAGTATAAGGAGATGAGGTGCATGGCAAAGAGAGAGGTGGCAAAGGCTAAGGATTAGGCATATGAAGACTTGTGTGACAGGGTGGACACTAAGGAGGGATGAAAGGACTTGTACCGATTGGCTAGACAGAGGGACTAAGCTAGGAATGATGTGCAGCAGATAAGAGTGATAAAGGATAATGAGGAAAACATACTCACAAGTGAGGAGAGTGTGTTGAGCAGATGGACCGAGTACTTTAAGAGGCTGATGAATGAAGAGAATGAGATAGAGATGGTTGGATGATGTGTGTATGGTGAATCAGGATGTGCAGCAGCTTACCAAGGAGGAAGTAAGAATAGCTATGAAGAGGTTGAATACTGGAAAGCCTGTTGGTCCACAGGACATACCTGTGGTAGCATGGTGGTGTTTAGGGGAAATGGTAATGTTTTTTTAACCAGATTGTTTAATGATGTCTTAGAAAGTGAGAGGTTGCATGTGGAGTGGAGAGAAAGGGTTTGTGTACCATTTTAAAAATAAGGCTGACGTGCAGAGCTGTAGTAACTACAGATGGATAACATTAATCAGTCATAGCATGAAGTAATGGGAAAAAGTAGTGGAAGCTAGGTTAAGCAGGGAGGTGATGAATAGTGTTCAGCAGTATGTTTTCATGCCAGGTAAGAGCACTACAGATGCAATGTTTGCTCTAAGAGTGTTGATGGAGTAGTACAGAGAAGGTCAGAAATTGCTTTGTGTCTTTCTGGATGTAGAGAAAGCATATGACAGGATGCTTAGAGAGGAGTTGTGGTATTGTATGAGGAAGTCATGAGTGGCAGAGATATATGAAAGACTGGTACAGGATATGTACAAGGGTGGTGTGACAGCGGTGAGGTCTACGGTGGGAGTGACAAATGCATTTAAGGTGGAGGTGGGATGACATCAGGGATCAGCTGTGAGCCCTTTCTTATTTGCAATGGTGATGGACAGGTTGACAGACAAGATCATACAGAGTCCCCATTGAGTATGATGTTTGCAGATAACATTGTGAGCTGTACTGAGAGTAGGTCACAGATGTAGGAGACCCTGTAGAGGTGGAGATATGCTCTAGAGAGGAGAGGAATGAAGGTCAACAGGACTAAGACAAAATATCTGTGTGTGAATGAGAAGGAGGGTAGTGGAATGTTGAGGATGCAGGGAGTAGAGCTGGCAAAAGTGGATGAGTTTAAATGATTGGGATCAACATTTTACTGTAATGATGACTGTGGAGGACAGCTGAAGAAGAGAGTACAGGCAAGATGGAGAGGGTGGAGAAGAGTGTCAGTACTGATTTGTGACAGATGAGTATAAGTAAAAGTGAAAGAGAAGGTCTACAAGAGGGTAGTGAGACCAGCTATGTTATATGGGTTGAAGACAATGTCATTGACAAAAAGGCAGGAGTCAGAGCTGGAAGTGGCAGAGTTACAGATGTTAGAATTGATACTGGTTGTGATGAGGGTGGACAGGATTAGCAATGTGTATATGACAGGGCCAGCCCATGTTGGACGGTTTTGAGATAAAGCCAGAGAGGCAAGATTGCATTGGTTTGGACATGTGCTGCAAAGGGATGCTGAGTATATTGGGAAAAGGATGGTAAGAATAAAGCTTCCAGTTAAGAGGAAAAGAGGAAGGCCTCAGATATGGTTTCTGGATGTGGTGAAGATGACATGCAGGTGGCTGGTGTGACAGAGCAGGATGCAGAGGACAGGCAGACATGGCAACAGATGACCCACTGTGGCAACCCTTAACAGGAACAGCCAGAAAAAAAGAAGATGTTGTAATGTCAGTCTTCACAGATCTGCCAATGATTTGCCAGACATAACACAATTGTATGAGTAAATGACTACAAATATGAGGCAGACATATGGTCAGTGTGCATAACACTGGACAGTTTAATGGTATGAGCTCAGTATATCACATGCAGTTCAACACATACGTGTGCAACAGTACTTTACTATGCAAACATCATGTATAGGTCTTTCATATTTCTGAGACAACCAAATATATCATAGTTGTATTCACATGCAAGATATGGATATGTATGACATCCCAGTAGCTGGCCTAACATTGTCACAGTCAGTATTGTTCAACACACACTGTAGTAGTAGTCATATGTGAGCCATCCTTTCCTGGGGTGACATAGGGGCCTGAACTATGATCTATGTCACTGCAGACAGACCCAGATGTTATGGCCATAGATTCTGATCAGCAATATATCAGTACAGCAAGTCTTGCTGAGACATATATGTTACAGTTCCTATTTCCCATTCTTACATACCCCTACTGCAGTCCATTACATGCTTACTTGTTTGACATACCTGTTTGTTTTATTCAAGTGTAGGTGGTTATGTCCTGCTTGGTTTTTATTTTTATTTTAGCTGTTTGTCTCTCTCTCTCTCTCTCTCTTAAGGATGTAGGGTGTACATTTGTTTTGCACAGGCATCAGCTTGCTTTTTGTAGGTAATGCTCATGAGCAAATGATGACCTGTGCACCAGTTGGTGTCTCCCACTTGCTAATTTATGCAGGACAGCTGTGTTGTTATTCATATAGCCAATGGCATGGCAACACACTCCTATCATTGAGTATGTCATGTGAGCATTGGCCCTTTTCCTTGCCAGTGAGGAGAACTTCATGGAGGTGTGTGAACAACAGCATCACATAGTGTATTTGGAAATACCTCTTACAACCAAAACTGTGGAGACAGGCCAACAAAAAGGGGGAGAATTTTCCAGACATAGGGGCATAATGTAAGTATTGTTGTTATACATTTGGATTAATGCTAGTCCAACAGGGGTTGTGTGGACAACAGCAATATTCTCAGTTTATAACAGCAATATTTCAAATATGCCCCTGTTTTTGGGCCTCTGTCCCACAATTATATCAGGCTTTTGTCCAGATGTCATGTATTAAGAGGTTGATAGGTATGGTATATGATCATTTATTGCCTACATTCCTGGCATTATCCCAGTGATGTATCAGACTGCCAGACATGTTATGTGGAAGAGGCCTTATATATGAGAGGAAAGCCTGAACATTCTGTGGGACTGTACAGTTGAGAGGTCTGTGTATTTCTGGCAATTGTTGACAGATTGTCAGGATTGTGTAGCAGTGTATTGTGTCAATGTTATTTGGCCTGTTTAGGGAGGGGTGTGGATGTATGTGTTATGGCTCCTTTTCTATCTGCCTGTGCATGCTGCTCCTGTTTCAGGTGGTCTATTGGCTGTATATGTTCGTAGGGGCAGACTGAGACATGTCCCATACCATGGCCAGGCGTCATAGTACACTGTGAATTGTGACAGTATATGTGGGGGTTGTGTGCGAGTGGCAAACATGTTGAGATGTTCTTGTTCACACTGTCCTTATACTGAACTGCTCCTTTGGCTTACCGGTATGTCATTGTGACTGTGGTTGAATTGGTTGTGGGTATGCACTTTTACACTGGTGTCTGTTTTTCAGTGCTGTGACATCCCTGTAGTGCCTGATATATTTGCCAATACATGTGTAATTTCCACTAGCAGGTTTGGGTTAGTGTTGTGTCAGTCTGACTGTAGTTTTGATAGTGCTTGGTGACATGCTTAGCAGCTGAGTGTAGTTTCCCTAATGTGATGTTATGTCTGGATATTTGTAGGATGTACTGTTGCCTGGCCTCAGTAAGTGTTGTGTCTTTCTGACACATCAGTGGGCTGATGTGAGGATTTCAGTCACTAACTAGTGGGAATTAAGTGAGTGTTGGACTTGTGCTATTTCAGTCAATATATGTTAGGACAGGCATGATGGTGTTACTGCAGCAACTGTGTCAGCTTATCTACTCCAGTATTTCAGATATGTACCTATTTCCATGACCCCCCCCCCCCACTTTGTCAGGCCTGACCAAGTTCATTGCACTAAGTGGTTTTGAGACTATCTCTGGACTCTCTGGATTGTTGCAGTATGTCCAGATTTATTGCTCATATTTCTGGTCTGTTCCACAGATGCATTATTTCCTATCCCTGGTAAATCACTGTGATTGTCTGAGGATTTCTGACAGTAAATGATGACATACATTTCAGTTTCAGAACTCACATCCTTCAGAACAGGTATGCTGAAACAAACCCTGTCACTCTGGCAACATTCTACATGTATAAGAGTGATATTTAAAATATGTCCCTAGCTTTGTCCCATTGTTCCCCCATTTGGACAGCCTTGGGCCAGATTTGTTGCAGTAAGAGGTTGGTAGATATGGTTCTGGAGTATGACTCCATTACATGTTATGAGCATATATATATATATATATATATATATATATATATATATATATATATATATATATATATATATATATATATATATATATATATGGAGGTATCTACTTTGTTCGAAAATGCGTTACTTTGAACAAAGTAGATGCCCATTTCAGTGAAAGTGCATTTCAAAGAAAGTGCACTTTTGCTGAAGCCTAGTCACTGGATCAGCTGACTAAAAAAAAAAAACACAGAAAACCTGTTTCACAGAGGGCAAGCCCCCCTGCACACCCCCTCTACTTAAATATACCAACTCCGAGATCGCACTACAGCGAGGAAAAGGAAATAATCCCATTCCGCGTTGTATTGTGACCCCCGTACTTTGTTTTCGAAGATTTGGTACTTCAAATAACTGGTCTCGACCAAGTGGGTTTCGAAGTACTGAAACTTCATACAAATGAAGTAAACCCATATGGATATATATATATATATATATATATATATATATATATATATATATATATATATATATGTATAGTTTCTTGTTTTATATATATATATATATATATATATATATATATATATGTGTGTGTGTGTGTGTATATATTTTATGTGTATATCACTATTTCTATTATTTATATATTTGTCCATATATATGCATCTCCATTCATATATACATGTGTATATTTATAAATACGAAACCTGACTGATTCCACAGAATCTTTTCCCTACTGTTGAATGAGCATATGTTGGAAAAAGCATCAGTAATCCCTACAGCTCAAATAATGTAGTGGTACATTACTCTGACTATGGTGTACAGGTCCCTGGGTTCAAGATCTAGGAGGGCTGATAATTTTGTTGCTGTTACTCCTGCTTACAACCACTTACTCTTGCTTACACCTACTTACACCCGCACTAATTCTTAAAAAGAAAAGAAAAAGGGGGTGATAGGAAAGTGATGAAAAAGGGGGCACGCAGAAGGAAGAATAATATGAAAGATAGCTACAGATGTGTAGGACAGTTGTACAGAAGGTCCATAGCTGTCCATTTCTTATACAGCAACAGCTGTGCATTTGTACAGAATTTGGAGGTGAATTTGGACACTCAAACCCCAGAGAGAGGGGTGAGGACAACAGAAATGTGTTGTTAAACCTGCTAAGCATAACTGAGCATTGCTAATCATTCATTCTCATAATATACCACACTAATGACTTCATTTAGTAAGTGTATATGATTTCCATTACATGACATGGCTGTATGTACTTTCATTACAGTAGCAATGGGTGTAAATATACTGTATGGGACACGTCTATACATGGGTGTTTTCACATGTTATATACACTCAGACTTCCATTTTACACCAGCTACACTACCCTGGGTGACAACAATAACTTCCACATATGTTAATATGAACATAGTACTTTTAACACTGCTTTCCCATGTGCAATTTGATTGCTTGTTGTAATATTCTAACTGTGTATGCCTGCATGCAAAGCTGGGACTATGACCACTACACTATCTTAGTTTGGGGATTTGAGCTGTATATTTTTATTTATCACCTATTGGATATTAATATTGTATTACTATATTAAATGGAGAATATTGAGGTTTTCAGCCATGTCATTGAGGACTGCTGTCATGACATAATGGCATACATTTCAATTTCAGACTTGTATCCTTCTGAACATTAATGCTAATGCATAACCTGTTTTCTATCAACTTTCTGTCTGTGCTCTATGCAGATGGGATGACACCGGTGCTCTGGCTGTGGTTGACTACACTGCAGAATGGGTCTGAAAGTCCATGCCTGTATTCATGTTGAATGCAGCCAGGAATGGTATACCTCTATGTGTTGCCTTTGAGAGGGCATTACAGACCTGCTTCCTGATTATGGGGGGGGGGGCAGGTGCTGTACATGCACATGTGTACCTATGAGGGACTGGAAGGTGATGTTTACACTTCACCTGTCTGCAGCCAGTTCCCTATATCCATGGCATATGTCTATGTGGTGTTATTGATCACCACTACAGAGCAGATATGCGTGTTGCCTCTGGAATTGTAGACACATGTCTGGAAGGCCTAGTGATTGGCTTTGCTGGATGTCTCCAGTTTGCACTCAAAGACAGCCTTAGGGTACATCACCTGTGACCTTATTTGCTTGTGCAGAACAAGGTGACATGGCTTCCAATGAGGCACCTGTTCCTTCTTGGCCCATCCTGCGATTATTTCCACCTATGATGGTAGTTGTGTATTGCTGCTGTCCACCACTGGCATTCAGCCTACCTTGAGGGGGTTAATGTTGTCCTGTCGAGTATTGCTGAGGCCATAAAGCTATGTAGGTTCCCACATAGTATTGTGGTGTAGGTCTGGGCACTGCTGCTAGTTCCAACATATGGGACGCCATTCAAGTGGGTCTTGCCCATTTTCCTTGCCTGTGTGGGGGACATTACAAAGGTGTGGTGGCTACAGCTTCCCAGACAGTAGGGAGAAATACCTCACAGGACAGGACATGTGGGGACATCCCTACAACATGGGGGACAAAGCTCCAGAATTGGGTACAGATTGTATGTCATTAGTGCTGTTATATACATGGAGGGTTGCTAGATTGACAGGTTTCACCTGGACATGCATTTACTGGATGACTTGACATCTGACAGTGATATGCCTCTGACATATGTCTCAACTGGCATGTTGTCCACAGACTGGCCAGATGTTTGCCTGTTATGTTTGGTCTGTTCCTCGAATGTCTGTTTTTGTGGGGTGTAGGATAATGTGAGGATTGTAGTCAGTAACTGTTGACATCCATTGATGTTCCAAACATCATATCCTTCAGGGATGTAATGTTACAACAACACGTGTAACACCAGCTACTGTTTCAGTTTGTAATACCGTTATGTGTGATATGTCCCTCTTTCCAGACCCCTGTCCCACAAGTACATCATGCATTGTCCAGATGTCCTGCACTACAGCATGCAGAGATATGGTATATCATTAATTAGCAACTGCTCTCCAGTTATCATCCCAGTGACCCGGCAGACTCCTGGCCATGGTATGCAGCAGTAGCCAGGATTATGGTTCCACACCCTGGTAATTCTGTGGGAATCTGTACATATGACAGTTATGTATGTTGGGCCATTGTGAACAGACTGCCAAGATTGTTTAGCAGTGTTGATGTAGATGTTTGTTGTGCTGGGTAGGGAGAGTAGCAGATGTGAGTGTCATACATCGTTTATCTTTCTGACTCTGCATGCTGCCACAGCTGCTGGCAGTCTATCAGGTCTGTATGTTTGTAGAAGCTGACTGTGAAATGTCCTATAACACCTCAGGATTCCCTGTACACTCTGGATTTGGCCTGTATATATCGGTGTAGTGTGTGACTGGCAATCAGGATATGTTTGTTCAGACAGTTGTTTTATTCTAGAGTTCATTTTGGGTACTGGTACGTTGCTGTGATTGTGATGCAAATGCTTTTGGGTGGACATTTTTGCACCACTCTCTGCTTTTCACTACAGTTCCATCCCTGTAGTGCATGCTATATTTGAATATGCATGGGTAATTTGCCAGAGGTGATGTGGGAGAGTGTCATGTTAGTCTTACTGCACTTCATAAGGTGCTGGGCGACATGTCTGGCAGCTGTCAGGGGATTTCCATTCTGTTACATCACTGCAGTCATACCGCTACACTGTCCAGAGGCCTAGACACTGTTCAGATGCGTGGCTCATATGTTTGGTCTGTTCCCCAGACAGTTGTTGCCCTTGGCTAATCAGTAGGATACTCTGGGGAATGCAGTCAGTAAATGATAAAATCAATTGGTGTTACTGACTTCATACCCATCAGAAAAGGTATGTTACAACAAAGCCGGTAACACCAGCAACTGTCTACATTTATAACAGTGATATGTCCAATATACCCATTGTGTTTGGGCCTCTGTCCCCAATTATGTCAGGCTTTGTCCAGATGTCATGCACTAAGAGGTTCAGAGGTATGTAGTATCATTATTTATTGCATTAATTCCTGCTACCATCCAAGTGATCTCATAGACCCCCAGACATGTAACAAGGAAGCGGCCATAGATATGAGTCCTGTGCCTATATATTCTGTGGGAAACTGTACATTTGAGAGGTCTTGTATGTCTGCCCATTGTTAAAAGACAGTCAGGATTGTGTAGTAGTGTAGTGTGTACATGTTATTTGGGCTGTGTAGGGAGGGGGTACATGTGAGTGTCATGAGCCCTTTCTACCTGACTGCACATGCTGCTCCAGTTTCTGGTTCCCTATCACTTGTATATGTTTTTACATGCAGACCATAACATGTCCCATAACACCTCAAGATTTCCACTACACTGTGACTTGGGGCAGTATATGTAGGGGTAATGTGTGAGTGGCAAGTGGGATATTGTTGCTCACACGATCATTATACTATAGTGTTCAGTTTGCTTATTGGTATGTTGCTGTGACTGTGGTGTAATTGGTTGGGGGTATGCACTTTCACACCAGTGTCTGTTTTCCAGTAGTGTTACATCCCTGTAGTGCCTGTTATATTTCTTACTGCATGTGTACAGCCCCAGAGCTGGACTTGGGTAGTGTTATGTCAGTCTGATTGTAGTTTGGGCATTGCTCGGAAGCTCAGCGTAGTTTCCCTAATGTGTTATGTCCACATATTTATAGGATGTCCAGTTGTCTGACCGATATCTTTGGTCTGGTCCCCATACCTGTTGTGTATTCCTGATACATCAGTGGGATAATGTGGGGATTAAGGTCACTAACTAATGAGAAGCAATTGAGTCCTGGAATTGTGATATTTCAGTCGATATATGTTAGGACATACAGTGTTACTACATCAACTTTCTCAGCTTATCTACTCACATATTTTGGATATGTCTCTAATTTCAGGCATTTGTCCCTCACTTGGCTTGGTCCAGATTCATTGCACTAAGGGGTTTTGAACATACCTCCCACTGCCAGGATTTTCACAGAATGTCCGGATGTTTGGCCCATACTTTTGTTCAGTTCCACAATTTATTTGTATTTGTCTGGTAAATTACTGTGATCCAAGGATTTATGTCAGTAAATAATGACATAACAACATTTCAGTTTTCATTCTCATATCCTTCAGTAATTGTCTGCTGAAACACACCCGTTGTGTAGCAGATGTTTTCATTTCAGCAATATTTGAAATATGTCCTTATATGTGGCCCATCCCCTCCCCCTTTTACAGCCTTTGTACAGGTTTCTTGCACTAACAGGTTGAGAGGGATGGTTCTGAGTTATAACTGCACTGCATGTTATACACACACACACACACACACACACACACACACACACACACACACACACACACACACACGTGTATATATATATATATATATATATATATATATATATTTTTTTTTTTATATGTATATCTATATTATGACTCTACTTTTTCATATATATGTTTCAACAGATGTGTGTATATATATATATATATATATATATATATATATATATATATATATATATATATGTATGTATGCATATGTGTGTGTGTGTGTGTGTGTGTGTGTGTGTGTGTGTGTGTGTGTGTGTGTGTGTGTTTGTGTGTGTGTATATCTATATACAACACATGAATGATTCCACAAATCTTTCTCCCTAATGTTGTATACCTCTATTGCATGATATGTTTGAAAAAGTAACATTAATTCCTACTCCTCGGATGATGTAGTTGTACATTCCTGTGACTATAGTGTTCAGGGTCATGGCTTTGAGAGTTGTGCTTGCTGTTTTTTTTCATTAATGTTAAATGACCAGAATGCATATGTTTGTTAAAGCATTATACCTTCTCACAGCTCAGATGGTGTAGTAGCATTTTGCTGTGATTGTAGAGGACAGCATCCCCGGTTCGAGACTTGGCAGGGCTGACTATTTTGTTGCTGGGCAGAATAAGGTCTGCTGGATACAGAGTGATTACGGCACGTTTAAGCATATTATACTTATAATTTTATATTATACAATAATATTTCTATACACATTATAATTTTACGTTTACCTTCCATGACATCCCCCTATATCTACCCAAACAGCAGAGACCTCCAAGGCAGAAATGCACTTGACCACCACAACACAACACTAATCATAAGACAAATAACTCTCCTAAACAGTGTGCCACTCAACCAAAGCCCCTAAGGCAAAACAGCATGCCCATCACACTAGTCATAGGTGACTCGATAGTGAGGCACACTGATGTCCCACTCACTAGGTTGAATAAGGAGAAAGTAACAGTCAGCTGCCTGTCAGGTGCTAGGAGTTGCCACATAATGCACACACTCAGGTCCCTCAACAACAGATAGAAATATGACTCTGTCATTGTACATGTGGGTGTGAATGACCTGAGACATGCTTCCCTGGATTACATGAAGAGACATGGAGGAGCTCTCGGATTATGTAGCCCAGGTGAGTATGACCAGAGCCCTGAACAATATCCTACTATCTCCCAGAATGATACCACAGTACAAGCAGAAGATGATTGATTTCAACAATTGGCTAAGTTTCTGGTGTCATTCTAAGGGTATCCAGCATCTGTCTGCCTGGGATGACATGACTGACACACCTCGATGCTTTGCCAGAGATGGCCTGCATCTGTCACCCCTGGGCTTCCGGATAATGGCCAAGGCTCTTACCACCCCTATAGTGCCTTTTTAGGTGGTGTTCCAAAGATGAAATTACCACTGTAACAGTTACAAACAAATGCAATCTGAGGGTCATGCTGCTCAACACTAGAAGTCTAAATCTCAAAATGCACTCACTCGAAGCACTCCTTAAAATGGAGAATATCAACATTTGTGCTGTAACAGAGATCTGGTTCAAGGCAGCAGAAAGCACCCCTGCACTACCAGGCTATAACTCATTCCACACCTTTCAGCCCAGAACTTGTACCAAAGCTCCAAAGGCAGTGGTGTTTCCATATTCATAAAGGATGCACGCCAAACCTCCAGACTGGTAACCCAACATAACATATCAGAGATACTTCAGGTGCAGCTAACATTGGGTAAGACAGATATTCAGGTCGTAGCCTGTTATAGTTCCCCAACCATGTCCCAAGACTCACACTCCATGTTCCTAAGCACCCTGGAGAATATTAGGGACCAATCTAACACTCTCATACTGGGTGACTTCAACTACCCCTCCATTAACTGGGAAAACTATTCATGTAGCAATGCACTTGCCCAACAATGTTGTTCATGTTTCACTGTTGCAGTCATTACATTTAGGTAATCTGCTTGCAGGTTGCCCTCAGTCGGCCTGATTAACAAAGTCTTGGATCCTGTGTCAGTTGCTGTCCCTTCTTCCATGACGTCAGGTCATCAGGGGTATAAAACATGCAGCCAATGCCATTACATCAGTCTTTCTTGCCATACGGTGCCTGAAGCAGAAGCAGCTCGCAAGTGCCAGTCGGCCGACTCCTGAAATTTTCATTTTCGAGTTTCAGAACCAAAGTCTTCAACTAAAAGCTAAGTACCCTATTGGGGAAACTTTTTCTTGCTCTTTTCCGATGTCAGTAAAAGTTAATAATTGCATTACTTGTGGAAAGCAAATACCTCATAAAGATTTTCATTCACTCTGTATTCCTTGCCTAGGCCCTGACCATGATGTACCTTGCTGTTGGTTTTGTGCTTTATTTAATCAGCGCACTATCCTTCAACAGTATATTTTTGCCTCTAAATATTTTGGTTCTCCGTTTAATTATCTAGAAATGTCATCGGTTAGCCATCCAACTACCGGGATTCCGAAAAAATGCAAAGATAAAGACAGAGACAGGCTGCCAAGGTCCAAAACTTCCGACGACGCTTCTCTAAGCCAGTCACCAGTTTGCCGGTACTCAGTGAGGTGCTTTTGCAGCTCCTGATACCCACTACTTCTGATTCGCAGGCCTCTACTGAGACCCATTCGGAGTCCAGTATGCCACGAGATACTTCAACTATGGAACACGCGGATGTCTCTACCTTGGATGGGTCCGGAGCCACTGTGCAGGCACCAGCTTCTGAGGGTGTATTCAGGCCTACAGACTTGCATATTAAATCGACGCCTCCTTCATTACTAAGGCCTAAATCTCCACCCATGTCTAAAAAAACGATGCCCAGGCCACATGCTCAGGCCTCTATGCCTAAAAAACAAATAATAAAAATGTTACATTTCTATTCTACATCATTCTACAGCATTCTACATCAGCTCTTGGTTTTTTGTTCCTGGTGGCTGTGGAGTCGTGTTACTTGGATTTCTGGCAAATAATAAAAATGGCTGAAGATCTAATAACTCTAATCAGGGGTAGCCACTCCCCCCCAAGAGGCCTATGGCTGAGCTTGATTATGAATCTTCTGATCAGGATTCTGTTTCTTATGACTCTTCTGATGACCTGGATTTGTCCTTACCTACTTATGAGGATTCTGATGTGGAGGACTCTATTCCCTCTGCTTCCCCTCCTGAGGATTTTTCTTTTGGGGAAACCTTACATACTCTAAGGGAGCATTTTCACTGGGAAAGCCAGGAATTTTCTGATTCAAAAAAGAGGCTTAGGGATTTCTTACTCCTACCTCAGCATAGGCCTTTGGCTATTCCTCCTGTACTAGACATTGTTGATGATGCTTTCTCAGAATCCAGTTTGGCCACTGTTTCCATGCCTCCTGCTCCCAGTAAACCTGTCAGATACTACAGGGTCCCTTAGTCCCACAATTTCCTTTTCAAAAATCCTATTGCAGATCCAGAGACTATTTCACAGGGGTCCAAAGGCATTAAGGCTTCTACTGCTAAAAATCCTTCCCCTTCTGATAAAGACTCCAGGGCGCTGGATAGATGGGGTAAAAATGTTTATACTTCAGCAACCTTGGTAATTAGAGCTTTAAACTACCAATTTCATATGTTAAAATATTAACAACATGTTATTGGACTGCTTAAACAGAAAATGATGTTGATTCCTGACTGTGGAAAATAAAGATTTACAGGATTTAATGCATTCTGCTGAACAAGTTGGAAAACATACTTTGCAATGTGGTTTTGATTCTTTAGAGGCCTCTTGCAGGGCTGCGTTTACTGGGTCTGTGCTTAGAAGGCATGCTTGGCTTAAGGAGCAATCTTTGATCATGTTAAAGCTAAATTGTTGGATGCTCCTCTAAATAAGGACTGCCTGTTTGGCAACAAGGCTGAAGAAGTTCTTGAAAAGATGGAAGATAAAGCTAAATCTATGCAAACTGTTAAAGATTGTTTACAAGTTCAGCCTCCTAGATTTAGTAGGCACTGGCCTTCTAAGAATTGGTCCTTTCCAGTCCCTTCCAGGTCTTCTCAAGCCAAACCCAGACACAGCAAAAACCCCAGGATTCAGTCCCAGAGGACTCACAGAACTAAGCAGTGGGGGGCCTCCACTTCCAAGTCTGGGAATAACAAGACACCCCCCCTCTCTCAATGACTTCCTTTTAAAATTTCCAAGCAAATATCTTCTGACTGCCCCTTTGGGAGGAAAGATTGCTGTTCATGCAAAGAACTGGGAACTCATTACCCAGGACAAATGGGTTTTAAATATAGTGTCCCAGGGATACAGATTTCACTTCCACACATTGCCAATGCCAAGTGGGTAGCTGAACCTACCCCCAAATCAGTGGGCAGAGGCTCAAAAGCAAGTACTTTCTCTCTTAAGCATGGGGGCTTTTCAACTGGTACCAGAAGAGGAAAAGGGACAAGGTTTCTACTCGAGACTTTTCCTGGTACCCAGAAAAGACAAATCATGGCGTCTAATCCTGGACCTGTCTACTCTAAACACCTTTCTGGAGATTCCAAAATTCAGTATGCTGACTCTTCACCAATTACTTCCTATGCTAGGCAAAGATGCCTGGTTGGCAACACTAGATTTAAAAGAAGCATACATGCACATCCCAATCGGGGAATCTTGCAGAAGATACCTACACTTCAAAGCAGGCTACACGCACTATCAGTTCTCTTCACTGCCCTTTGGCTTATCTACTGCACCCAGTGTATTCACAAAGTGCCTAGCTCCAGTTATTGCATTTTGCAGGCAAAGAAGTATTCAAATATACCCATACCTGGACAATTGTCTAATTCAGGCAGAAAGCCAGGACATACTTTTGAATCAACTGGCGTTTGTAAAAAAGGTTCTAACTTGTCTGGGGTACACCATAAATGAAAAGAAATCCCAACTGGTACCCTGTCAACAAATTACATTCCTGGGAGCAAGTTTGAATACAACTTCCCAGATGGCTTACCTCACACCAGAAAAGCAAATTCATTTGACAACCTACTTCAAACAAGTGGCCACAAAAACCCTGCTATCTGCAAAACAAATACTGCAAGCCTTGGGGTTCATGGCCTCCTGCATTCTTCTAATTCCATATGCAAGACTGCATATGAGGAAACTACAGTGGTATCTAAAAAGCCTATGGCGTCAACATTCTCACAGCCTGGAAACAATGATTTCTATCATACCTTGCCTATGCCTAGAGTTCCTTTGGTGGGCAGAGGCCTGCCACCAAAACAAGGGACTTCCTTTCACACCACCCCCCCTGCTGCCCAAACCCTAACAACAGATGCATCAGACTATGCATGGGGGCTCACCTGGCAGGGAAGTGCATTCAAGGCAAATGGAACCCAAGTCAAATGTTCCTGCATATCAATCAAAAAAATATGTTATCTGTACAGAATGCTCTGACAGCCTTCAAGGACTACATTCTTCCAGGACAACTAATGGTAAAGATGGACAACACCACATTTATATGGTACATAAACAGGCAACGGGGTACACATTCTTACCCCCTCTGCAGACTAGCCATGACATTGTGGAACACAGCCTTGAGCTACCAAGTGCACCTACAAGCTCAAATCCTGCCAGGAAAACTTAATACACTGGAACCTGGAACCAAGGATTTTCAACATATTGACAAGCGAATGCCTCCCCCCAGAACTACCAATTGGACAAATTTTGCACAAGGACTCCCCACAAACAAGCCTGGAAAGTGGATGCTCTGTCCTTCAGCTGGAAAAACCTATCAGCCTATGCCTTTTCCCCGCTGCCTCTGCTCTCCAAAGTACTACTAAAAGTCAAACAGGACAAACCAAGGATGATTTTGATTGCTCCAGACTGGCTGCACCAACACTGGTACCCCCTCCTGCATAGTCTGTCACAGTTATCTCCATGGCATCTGCCTCAGACTCCTTCCCTGCTGTCTCAGCAGGAGAACCAGATTCTGCATCCTCAGCTTCCAACACTGAACCTTGCAGCCTGGCTAATTACTTAAACTCTCCCTTACCATCCCTCAGCAAACCTGTGATGGATGTCATCTTAGAAGCAAGGAGGCCTAGTACTAGAAAATCTTATGCTGAAAAATGGAAAAGATTCTCTGCCTGGAACCAATCTCAAGGGATGAGCACAGCAACTCCCAATTTACGTCAGATTTTACAATACTTAACTGAGATGCTTCACAAGGGCCTGTTGTTTTCCTCCATTAAAACCACGCCTCAGCCATTTCAGCTCATTATAACACAGAACCTCCCCTCTTCTCTCATCCACTGCTCAAGCAGTACCTCAGAGAGGCCAAAATTTGAGACCACCCAGGAGAGCTCCAACCCCAGCCTGGGACCTTAGCTTTGTATTGGAGAAACTCACTCTACCACCTTTCGAGCCAGCTGCTTCTGCAGACTTAAAATTTCTTTCTTGGAAAACAGCTTTCCTTTTAGCAATCACTTCAGCTAAAAGGGTATCTGAATTACAGGCCCTTATGGCAGTGGAGCCTTTCATCATCTTTCATGCGGACAGGGTGTCACTCAGAACCAATCCATCCTTCATGCCCAAGGTGGTATCCAGTGTGGCTCTTAATCAGTACATTCATTTGCCAACCTTCTTTCTCAATCCACAGAACAAAGGGGAACGGATTCTGCATTCCTTGGATGTGCACAGACAACTTAGATTCTACTTGGACAGGACTAAACCTCAAAGAAAATCTGAACAACTGCTGGTAGCATTTGTTGCAGGGGCAGAGGGGAAGGCTATTTCAAAACAAACCATTTCTAAATGGATAAGCCATTGCATTCATTTCTGCTATAAGCACCATGAAAAACCTATCCCCCAGGGGATCAGACCTCACTCCACCAGGGCTGCATCTACTTCTACAGCCTTTCTCAGAGGTGTTCCTACCAGGGACATCCTAGAAGCTGCTACATGGAGTTCTGTACATACTTTCACCAAGCATTATCATTTGCCAAATTTCTCTAAATCCAGAGCTGGCTTTGCCACTGTAGTCTTGCAGGGCCTTATAGCTGGCCCTAATGCTATTTATACTCCTCCTCCCAACCATAGTTTTGGGAATCTACCCAAATGTGTAATGACTGCAACAGTGAAACATGAAGAACATAGTACAGTTATGTACACTTACCATAAATGTAGATGTTCAAGTGTATTCACTGTTGCAGTCCTGGTTACCCTCCCTCCTGCCCCCTAACTTCTTTTGGCTATACCTCTACTTTCCTTTACTGTGCTTAAAAGCCTTTTTGGTGTATTTGCTTTTTTGTTGGAGGTATACCTTTGTGTTTTCATGTTTAATTGCTTCCCATTAGGGGGGTACCTGACATCTGGGGCAAGAAAAACTGATGTAATGGCATCGGCTGCATGTTTTATACCCCTGATGACCTGACGTCATGGAAGAATGGACAGCAACCAATGCAGGACCCAAGACTTTGTTAATCAGGCCGACTGAGGGCAACCTGCAAGCAGATTACCCAAATGTAATGATTGCAACAGTGAATACACTCGTACATCTACATTTATGGTAAGTGTACACAACTGTACTTTTCCTGGAATTCATTAATTCCAGTGCCCTGGACCAGCTCATTCTTACCCCCACTAGAGGTAGCAATATCCTTGACCTGGTCATTACTAATGTGGGCGACCGTTGCTCTACACCAATAGTCAACTCCTCCCTGGTTAGATCCACCCACAAAGTAATCACTTTGGAAATTCACCCCCCCCCCCACAAAGGTAACTACCATCAAAAACTTCTCCAAAGCTAACTTTGGGATCCTAAAAACAGAGGTAGCTAACTTCACGGCACCCATGCAAATGGAGAATAGTTGTATGATCGCAGAATCATACACCAATGCACTTTACGAACATGTACAGAAATGCATGGATCTCGCCATACCCAACAGAACCAAGATGCTCTCCTCCAAAAAAAGGAAGCCAATCTGGTGGTCCTTTGCCATAAACAAACTCTACAACAGAAGGAGAAAACTAATGCGGAATATGGTAAAGTCCCAAGACTGGAAAAACTCCCATATCAGCCTCAACAAAAAGTTGAGATCCCTCATCAAATGCTCTAAAGCTAGCTATGAAAACAAAATTGCAGCAGATAGTAAAGACAACCACAAGGCCTTCTATAGATATGTAAAGAATCTCCACAGCAATGCCCAGAATTGCTCTGAGCTACTGCACAATGGTACCTACTATACTGAGCCAACAGATATTGCCAATATACTGGTCGACAGATTCAGTGCCAACTTTACCCCCTTCCCCCCCAAAGAACCAATCGCAATACCAGTAGATTTTCAAGCAGCCAGTATTACTGCTGCACAGGTTAAAACAACACTGTCCAAGGCCAAGAATACAGCTTCTGTGGGACCTGACAATATCCCTGGCTGTGTTCTACATGAACTAAAGAGTGAACTGGCACCTCACCTGTGTGCCATGTTCAATCACAGTCTCACCTCAGGCTTTGTCCCTACCGAATGGCGCACTGCAACAGTCATCCCTCTCCACAAAGGAGGAGCAACTACAGACCCTGGGAACTATTGTCCCATTAGCCTGACGAGTCTGATATGCAAAACTATGGAATGCATCATCATGGACCTAATGAACAAGGATATAGGGAATTTCCAAACTCTGGATCCCACACAGTTTGGTTTTGTGAAGGGTAGATCATGCCTGCTCAACTTGGTGAACATCTTTGAGTTAGTCACCAGAGCTGTGGATGAATGCAAGGTGGTTCATACAGCTTACCTTGATCTGGCCAAGCCCTTTGATAACATTCCCCACTCAGGAATCATAGAAATACTCACTAAGGTAGGCATCAACCCCTATATCACCAGGTGGGTTGCAAACTGGTTTACAGATAGAACCCACAGTGTGAAAGTAGCTTACTCCAAGTCAGACTGCCACCCAGTCATGAGTGCAGTCCCACAGGGTTCAGTCCTGGGTCCTCTCCTGTTTGGTATCTACTTCTCTGAAGTCCAGGCCAACACAAAGGGACTCTGCCTGACAAAGGTCGTAGACGATTGCAAGTTGGGAGCTACTATTAACTCTCCAAGTGATGTTGACATCCTACAGAAAGGCCTCACTGAGACCTACGACTGGTGTCAGAACCATGGCATTAAGCTCAATGCCAAAAAGTGTGTCGTCATCCCCTTTGGGAAAAATCCACTTCCCATAAATTATCACATCGGTGGTAGTCCACTGAACACAGAAGGCGTTATAAGACATCTGGGAACACAGGCTGACAGCAACCTCTGTTTTGACCACCACATTGCCACTGTGGTCAGAAAGTCCTTCTATGTGGCACATCTCATTACTAAGGGTTTTGCATCCAGGAAGAAAGAGGTAATTTTCTCCCTCTACTCTTCCCTCATTAGGCCAGTCATCGAGTACAATGCCCCATTTGGCATGTACATCACTAGACATCTGCAACAACTGGAGAGGCCCCAAAAGTGCCTCACAAAGAGGATCCAAGGCCTTAAACACTTGTCCTATATGGACAGACTCAAAAATCTCCAACTATTTTCTGTCTCATATCGCCTACTTAGAGGTGATCTCTGCTTGACTTACAAAACCATGTCTGACCCAGCTTGTTAGAAATGCTACATCTAAAGAAATCCCAATCTCTCCACACCACACACTCCAGAAACTTCAACCTCATTACCACAATCAACAGAATGTGCTGGAGGGATATTTTCATAACCCAGAGACTGCCCATGTTATGCAATAGACTTCCCATACATGTCAAACAGTGCACCTCATTGGCCCTCTTCAAGAGAAATATTGGTGAGTGGATGCGAAATAGAAAATTCACCCTGGGGATCACTCCAGTGGCTCTACTCAACAGATGCACTGGGAACTAAGGTCAGGCGGCACGATGCCAGGATAATCCTATGGGCTAGGCTTGTAAAGACTCCAGAGGCATTAGCCTAGTACACACCTATTAACCTATAAATCCATGTGCTTTCATTACATTATATTCTTGTGTGACTATACTGTATGGGGCACTTGTGTTTATATGGGGGTTTCGCATCTTTTCTACACTGACATCTCACTTTTGGAACTGCTGCACTACCCTGGTTGACAAAAAACAGTTGCTACATAATTTAGGTTTACTAAAATAACACTAGTTTCACATAGGAAAACAAATTGCCTGTCTTGGTACTCGAACCATGAATACCTGCATGTAAAGCCACAACTCTAATCACTACACTATGTCAGCGTGGAAATTTTATCTGTATATTTGCATTTAGCTCCTATGGGATGTTTCAGCTATGCTAAGTGGAGGGACGTAATGTACACACCCATTTAGCTATGCTTAAACATTCCTTAGGCTAGAAAAAAAAGTATATATTATTATTATATTATTATGTTATATTGGTGTGTATTGTGGTGTTCTGAGAACTAATTGGGACTGCAGTCATGAAATAATGGCATTCATTTGGCTTTCAGGCTTCTATCCTTCAGGAACGCCTGCTAATACATATTCTGTTATCTATCAACTTTGTGTGTTATCTATCAACTTTGTATGTGAGGGCAATTTTTCAGGGGTGTCCCTTATGTATTATTTATTCCCCCCCCCATAATTTGTGCCTTTGTTAACATGCACTGCTGTAAGGGAATATTGGCACACATTTGCTTTCAGACTTCTACCCTTACAGAATTCATGCTAATGCATGACCTGTTCTCTTTCAACTTTCTATGTTTGTGGGGCTATATTTGTGTTTTTTCACTTTTGAGGGATTTATCCTCCATTATGTGTGCATTTGCACACATTTCCTGCTTTAGCAGGTTGCAGAAGTGTCATATGGCACTTTAGCAATGCAGGGGTTGTGTCACAGAACCTGTCACACAACCCTTGCATTGCTTTCTTGTTGCTGACTTCTATTTCAGTGTCCGCGGACACTGACATGATCATTATTTCATTTTAGTGTCCTCAGACACTGAAATACTGGCATAATATTAGAGCAAATCTCTAATATTATGCCAGTTTGGCTTAGAAATTGCAGTACAGCATTTTCTGAGTGCAGGGGGTGTGTTCAGTGCCCATGCACTACTTGGACATTCCCCCTGCACTCAATCACGGTTCATGTCTGTATAGCAAGTACAGCAGTGCGCCTTCATGAATATTTAAGGCACGCTGCTGTGCTAAACGGACATGAACCATATTCTTGCATGGAGTATCGTGAATCCTGGGGACTGTCTTTTTTGTTGTTCTTCTTCATGTACCCCACCAGCTAACTACTGTGCTGATATTGTGCCTCAGTAAGAAAAGGAATTTGAAGCCATCACTGTACCTGAGCATGACTACTTGACCAGATACTAGTCAGATCTAGGTGGAGATCTCAAGTAGAATAAGGGTGGTTGCTTACTATAAACAATATTGATGAGCTGATTTATATACATTTGTGGCTTTATGAATAGTTATTTGTCTGTTACTAGAAACTGGAATATTCAGTATAAGCATAGTGTTTGCATGGCTTGAAGTCATAGTTTGATCAAGTTTACAGCAAAACTATTCATCAAAACACAAGTCACATATTCATGTTTCATTGTATTGTTCTGCTGTCATAACCTGGGAAATTGAAATTAAAAAGTTTGTATCTTGCAGCATCCAATCATCCAGGTCTCCACACCACTCATAGCCTGAGGTACGAGAATGCCAGAAGAGGAGTGGCAAATTGTTTCACTTCATTTCTTGATGAGAACCAGGCTATGTTTTCCTGCACTCTATTTTCTTTGTGCCTGCCTACCATTAGCTGCTTTCCATGGTTTTGAGTCCATGTATTCTCAATACCAGGAGTCCTACCTACATCAAGCAACAGCCAACCAGAGAGTACCATCATCCAGGCAGCCAGGGAGGAATTTGTTCCACTGCTGTGTCAAAGCACCTGTTGGCTGCATCCTATTTCCTATGCCCTGAATGTACAGTTTCATGCCGCTAGAGTAATGCCATCTGAGTTCCAGGATGTACCCTAATTGTACCCAAGCCAGGGAAGTACATGGTACTGTTCTCTTCTATTTAATCCCTTCATTCAGGGCACAGGCTATGTAGGTACTACTTTTATGTCACTAGCCCTACCCCTGTGTGTCCTATGAGTGTGGCATCACCTATGTACATCCTATGTCCTACCCCTAGATAAACATACTGTCACAGACAGACAAATGGGCTCACATACAGTTACACAGAGACACACACACACACACACACACACACACACACACACACACACACACACACACACACACACACACACCAACACAGACATGGAGAAACAGAATAACTAAAATAATAATGTTAACTTAAAAAAAATAAATAAATAAAAAATAAAACGTGGAAATCCAACAGACAAAGACTGGAAAAACATAGTGTACCTTTATTAATCAATAGATTAAGCACTTTCATCCTGAACCATCTAAAGGGACTTCTTCAGAACCAACAAAATTAAGAAACACTCAAATTTTAAATACACATTAATTAAAACCACATGCAACCATGGGCCAGTAGCCTTCCCATAGTGATTATCACATCGTGAAAGGAATAAGCACTGCCAAACTGGCCTTCCCTTACTCACTGTCTCTTCATAAAAAACAATATACCCTTTAAAATCCTTAACACGTTTTTAAACATACACACTGATAATAAATAGAAAATACAATAAATACAAAAAACAGAAAAAATGTAGTATATTTATAAATGTTCTAAAACAAAACCATTTACAACATATTAAAAACCTTTATAGTCCCTCAATTATAAAATACAGCTTATACTCATACTTTCAATCAGTCCTGCAAAGGTAGTGGCATCAAAAGCAATTGCCATTTAAATTCACATAGTTCCAAGTGTTCAGAAAGAAGCCTCCCCTGTACATCAACATTATCTTGCTGCATCACTAAAAATCCAAAGTCATGTTGTGGATATGAACTGATATGTCTGTATAGGGCTTTCATATCTTTAGCATTCTTAATATCGTTCAGATGTTCATATATTCTATCTCTTAATCTCCTAGAAGTTTTACCTATATAGAATGCGGGGCATTTTAAACATTTAGCTAAATATACCACATTTCTAGTCTGACAATTAAAGTGCCCATTTACATAAATATTATTTCTCATTAGGTTAAACCTGCCATCCGCAGGAATTGTATAAAGGCACTGATTGCACAACCCACTTTTAAAATTACCCTTCTTTCTGCAATGAAAACTATCTTCATAGTTTCTATACCTAATGTTCCTTTCAAACATGTTCTTAAAGGACCAATTCTTCTTACAAATAAAGGTAGGTGTATCACCCAGTTTATCCAGCAATGTCTTCTCGGTGGAAAGTAATTTCCAATTTTTATTAATTAACTTACAAATTGCTGTACTATTCTTGTAAGTTAAAATAAAGGATAATTTGTGTTCTTCTGTAATATTTTCTTTTCCACATACAACTGCAACCCCACCATTCTTTTGATGTCCCAAAATAGGTTGAAAGACACCTTCATATCTCTTACTTAACACCTCATGTTTAATATTGTATAGTTAAACACTGGGATACCCTCTATTACTAAATGAGTTCAATATAAACTAAGATCTGTTGTGAAAGGACAGTTGGTGAGGGTGGCCAGGATAGTAACTTTGGATAATGAATTAAATAAAGAGATTGATTCAGAAACATTCTCTGTGTCATAGTCAGCAATTGTGAATGATGTGTGGCCACAGTCAACGGGCACCTGAATTACAGACACAGTGAGCACAAGTGGTGGAGGCCAATAATTCAGTGGCCTGCATGGTATGTGAATGAAAGTATAATGATGTGGCAGTGAGTGACAGTATTAAAATGTGGGACATGGCAGATGCAAATGATGGCAAACAATATTGAGGAGTGATTCAGAAACACATATGTATTCTGTGGCTGCATGCACTCCAAGGCAATTGACTGCCATAAAATCCTGGAGTTATGGGAGGGGAATAGTGGAATGGTGCTTAGGTTATCAACAGCATTCATAACGTCTAGATGCAAACTGCCTGTACTCATTCCCAGTAATCACAATGTTGTACATCATTACCATCAGAAGTGCAATGTCATCAAGGTAATATAATAACATTTGATATAGAAGTAGTCAACATGCTTAAAGAAAATGGATTAATATATTGGCATCAATTGGTAAACTCTGGAAAACTTCTGACAATAGACCAAATTAAAAGGAAATTAAATATTGAAAATAGTTCATGGCTACATATACAAGAATTAAGACAATATATATTAAGCAAACAAGAAACAATGCAACCATCAAGAAGACAGAATGTTTCTAATCTTATAGAACATATAATATTACTAATGAATCAACCCATTACTGGAAAGGGATACTTATCATCTATTTATAAAACAAACAAAAAAGTAAAAACCTATAATAATGACAAAATATGGAACTATTATAGATCAGTTACTGGACATGTGCCAAATGACAGAGACAAAAAATTAATTCTTCTCTCGCCAAAGCAGACATCACTTTCATTACATTGAAGACTCTTTACATGGCAATTTATACACAGATCTTACGTAACCCCTCATAAAATGGAACTTATTTTTAAGAAAAATATTGGCTGCTGGAGATGTGATTTATCAATAAAAACAGACTGGCAACATATGTTCTATGAATGCCGTTTGATTAAACCATATTGGGATAAAATTAATTATTTTCTGCAAATGGTATTCAATGACAAATTCCAGATTTCCAAATCTATTATTTTGTTTAATGCACCTGTACCTTACTGTGTACCAAGAACAAAATATGTAATCTTGTGGACTATCCTAGCCATTGCAAGGAAGAATATTACATCGAACTGGAAATCCAAAGCTTCTCCAACTTTTAAGCAATTCATGAATATGGTGTCAGCTGTATCGCAATTGGAAATGAACACTATTAAAGGAAAAACTGAAAGAACTATATCATTATATCATTATATAGCATGGCAAAAACTAACTGAAATACTGGAGAGTAATGACTGTAGCAAATTATAATCAAGAAACAATTGTATAGAAAGTCAATTATATGTCAATAATAGACAGCCTTGTAAATACTTTATTTTGGTTTTAATGTTTGATATCTGTTTAGCGGTTTTAGCCAACCTTTTTAAATAATGTGTAAATACTTCACTGTCATAAATAACCTGTATACGTGTTTTTCTTGTTTTTGGAAATGAATAAAAATATTTACAAAAAAAAAGTACAATGTCACCTGTTCGCACTTAACATTCCATGGCCTACCCTTTATGACACCGAAACCGTGGACTGCTACAGTATGGACAGAGTCATTATGCAGGAGATGTTTGAGATGTGTTGCACTCATTTTGCAGGCCTGTGAGATTTGTGTAATAGATATCCATGTTGATAACAAGGCACATGTAGCTTTCAGAATACTAACTACAGGGACTTTTCAGCAACCAGTAGGGAGCACAGTAGGTGTATCCCAGCCATCTCCCTCAAGGACAGCCCATTAGTTCCTTTATAGAATGCTGCAACGTGTTGGCGCGTAGGTGTGATTTCCTTGTACCACAAAAGAGAGAGCCATCAACATGTGAGGATTTCATGATCTATTCCATTTTTCTGAGATATTGGAGACAATAGATTGCATTCAAATTGAGATAAGGGCCAACACCTGGTGAACTGGGAAGATGGTGCGTTAACCATAAAGGTTACTACTGTATCAATTGTCAGGTGCCCTGTAATGCACAGGGTATAATTTACAGTGTGTCTGCAGGCTGCCCAGACAGCACTTATGACTCCTACATATGGCACAAGTGTGTCCTGTACTAATAGTCTGTGTGGGGGGAGTTTCTTTAGAGGCATCTTACTGGTAATGCTGGATGCATCCTTCACCCATGGTTGATAACACTCAAAAAAATCCACTGAAAGTGGCAGCCATTGGCTACAACAATACCCTGTCTCATGTCTGGGTCATCACTTAGCATGAGTTTTGTCTGCTTAGGGCCCACTTTTGCAGCTTGGATGTAGATAGTCATACTCTGCAATAAGACCTTTGGACATATGCTAAGATATTCTCTATCTGTGCTGTGCTGCATAGCATATAGAGAAAGCAGTTACTGCAGGGAGCATGAATGCAGGGAAAAAATGTCAGACCACACCAGGCAGTGGAGAATGAGCATGATGAGGAGTCCATGCTGGATGAAGGAGGGTGCAATATACCATAACAATTGCTAAGAAGCAGGGTCTGGCTTATAATTAAGGAACAGAATGAAATATATGCAGAAGATTAAAAGTGATGTACTCAAACCCACAGCCATGCTGTGCTTATCCATACATAGACTGGCCACATTGTGCATCAGATGTAGCCTGTCCAGGTGACGAAGTACACAGACAACGGCTAGTTATCACCATTTGCATAACTGCAGTGAACACATTATATAGTTTCTTCTACAGATACGTGTGTGTATAGTCTAACATATATCACCTTCTTGCTATGTATTTAAGATGCTGGGGGCTTCGGTACTCTGGGCTGGAAGCAGGGCTAGATTCAGCACAAGGCTCCATAGGCACCTGCCTAAGGCCCTGTGCTAGCTATGGCACCTATAAATGCCGGCACTATAAAAAAAAGTATGCATCTGCATCACTTGAGTTCAATTTGCACTTATCTGGGGTCACTCATCTTTGATGTGTGACAGCTCCAAATTTTTCATTTTCACTGGCTCAAATGTAAAGCCAGTAAGAGAGAGAGATTGACTTTCAGGAGCTGGTCTCAGAAAATTGGACTACTGGTAGACAACACTGAACTAGCATGGTCTTATAAAAAAAAAAAAAACAACAGAAGCATGCAGCGCTGAAGATGTTGCCCTGTCCCTGTGGATGTGTTAAGTAAGTGTGCAAGTGCACGTGCATGTGTGTGTATTTTGCTGATGTGAGATGTCTCTGTATGTCTATGATGTCCAAGGTTCAGGTAACTGATTATTTCATACTGCACATATTTTTGAAAGATTGTTCACTTTCTACCAAACTCAGCCAATGCTGTTTTGAATTTCTGTGTTTAAGCCACATCTGTTTGGACAATCCTGTTTTAGTTAACTGACTGATACTGGACTTGGACTTAGGCAGAGAACAAAACTATGTTTCTCAACTGTCTTGCAGAAGGCCTCTGGTACAGCCTCATATTTTTTCTGTCTCTTGTAAAACGTTTGTTTTGTAGTAAATCACTGAGGATTACAGTCAGTCAATAATGCAAGTCGTTTGAGTTTCATAGCTCTTATTTTCATCTCTCGTTCTGTTAACTTTTAACTCATTGCTTCCAACAAGAGTATGGTCATCAGGAAAGCAGTGTTCCGGGGGTGTGGCCAAGGATGAACACAGGATAGCAGCAGATTTCTTCAGCTCCACCAATTTCATTACATTGACAGGAATTAATTACTTAAAAAATTAATTCTTGAAGTTATTTTCTTTCTAAATATGTTTGTTTTATATAGTTCTTGAACTATATCTAAAAAAGAAAGGAAATCTTAATAATATTCCTGTCAGAAATTACTTTGGAAATTTTCCTGTCAGTTTATCAGTCTGAAATGAGTTCCAGTAAGACAAATTCTCAAGACTCCAGCATCAAGAAAGAACTTCAGTCTCTGATAATTATAGTCCAGCAACTTACTGCTAAGATGGATAAAATGGATACTAAAATAGACACTTTCATAGAAAAAAACTACAAAACAAATAGACTTGTTACATATGGACCTGCAACAACAGAAGATCCAGATGACAGGCATAGAAGAAGCTGTGAATGACATGGAAAATAAAATACAAGAAGAGGAAATCAACATTGAGTTTCTGCTGAAACAAAATACACATTTACAAACAAAGCTGGATGACCTGGAAAATAGATCTAGGTGCAATAACATTAGGATTTTTGGACTGCCAGAAAATATTGAAGGTAACAATATTACTTCTTTTTTAACAACATGGCTCCCTAAAACTTTAGATTTACCAGAAGCATTCTCTTTTGGTATCGAAAGAGCACATAGATCTATAGCTAATACTAACTCTAACAAAACTATCCTAGATCAGTTATAGTTAGATTTCTATCATCTTTTGATAAAGAGATGGTTCTTAAATCTGCTTGGGCTAAAGCTCCTGTTAAGTTTAATGAGACAACTGTGCGTTTTGACAATGACTATTCTTCCATGGTAATTGCTAAAAGAAAAGTTTTTCTGCCACTAATAAGGGAGCTTAAAAAGCACAGTTTAAAACATACCTTCTGTTTCCTGCCAAGCTTAAAATCTTCCTTCCTGATGGTCCTAAGGTCTTCGATGATTTAGACTCTACTTTACTGTTTGTCAAAGAAAAAAGGATTTTGGATAAAATAGAAGAAATGGAATGGGCTAGTTCTTCATTAAAGAGATTGGCAACTGAAGCTTCCTGGAAGACTTCAGAGAAGAAGAAGAGACTAAAAAACAAATGATTTGTTATATGTTTTTTCTCTCTCTCATCATTTTAGTTCATTATTAATCTTTTGAATATAGTTCCTGCATTTCCAGAAAGCCACAAATATTTTGGAAAAGATTTAATCAAAGTTATTCTCTATGTGCAAAGAAATGTTTTGTTTCATAACCAGTCAAAATGCCTGAGGATTTAATGGCAGGCTGTGACTCGATTTGTTTTTCTTTCTGAAAAAAGTAAGGTTAGTAATTTGATACATATTTTTATCTTTATCTTTTTTTTTCCTTCTTCTTTTATTATTTTCTTTCTTTAAACCTAGACATTCTATTTAGATTATGTAGTGGGTAAAGGGTGGGGAGGGCAGGAGAGAACAGTAATGAAAATATCATTAATAGAATAATAACATATTTATTTCTTGTAAAAGTTTATAAGTTCTTCAAATGCTATTTCTAATTATACTTTCTTGATTATACTGCTTATGCTTGTTTGTAAATAATCTGTCATGCTTTAACTAATAATAATCAGAACTAAATAAGAGTAAATAATATGTTTTATTTTTAACTCTATTAATATAAACAGTAAGTAACATTCCATTGTATATACTTCTTACAGCTTTCTCTTACATTTTTTATTTCTGCCTCACTCCCTTTTATTTTCTACTCTCTTTTCTTTTCTTTATTAATATATAGAATGCTTTTGACTGTGTGGGCACAGTGAATAATAGGATTTGTATGAAAATTGAGTTGGGAGAAGAATGCTGAGTTTTATTGCTTGTTGGTAATTTTGAGTTTAATTTCACTTGCATAGAGGCTGTGATGATCTGTGGAATACATTGTGGAGGTTCTGTCATGTTTAGATGCATTTACACTGCTAAATGAATGTTTGTCACTAGTTTTTAATAAGTTTCCGGCCAAAATGTTAAGAGAGACAATCTGGGATGTGGGCTGTCTTATGCACAATGTCCTTGAGTTACCTCAGAATCTTCAAATCACAGAATTCTCACAGAGAAACTGAAAGCAGTTAGTATAAACATTGACAAGGTTATCACACTGACACACCACAGATTCAGGAAAAATACTCTGTTCATAAAATATGTCAGTTATAATGAGTTTAAATGATGTAGTTTCTTGTAGTAAGTAAATGTCTTATTTTAGAAGGCATAAAAATGAAACATTTATTTAAATGTTTTGAAAATCTACTTAACAGCAGCATAATAATCTGTGTTAAAAATTTGTGTTCCAAACATATACTTTACTATAACTCATTTAATTCATCTGATTGACAAACATAAATAATCTTATAACTCTATTCTGGAAGAAATGTCATGTGATATATTTTAAAGCAGTAGGTTAGCATGATTGTAAAATCTGGTTACCAATATGTGTTTGCTGTGCATTATTTTGTATAAAGCAGACAGATTTATTCTAGGGACAGCAAGTAGGATAGTGCTCTACAAAGACACAACTCAGTGAGATCAGATATATATATATATATATATATATATATGTGTGTGTGTGTGTGTGTGTGTGTGTGTGTGTGTGTGTATGTATGTGTGTGTGTGTGTGAGTGTGATGGCTTTTTTCTGAGAATCTGCATAACTATCCAATATGATTTATAATAATTTCTATGAATACAATATTTTACTCTATTGACAAAATGAATGTTTGCCACAAGTTTTAATAAGTTTCCGCCAAAATGTTAAGGGAGACAATCTGGGATGTGGGCTGTCTCATGCACAGTGTCCATGAGTTTCCTCAGAAGCTTCACTCACAGAATTTTCACAGAGAAACTGAAAGCAGTTAGTATAAACATTGACAAGGTTATCACACTGACACACCACAGATTCAGGAAAAATACTCTATTCATAAAATGTGTCAGTTATGATGAGTTTAGATGATGTAGTTTCTTGTAGCAAGTAAATATCTTATTTTAGAAGGCATAGAAAATGAAACATTTATTTAAATGTTTTTGAAAATCTACTTAACAGTAGCATAATAATCTGTGTTAAAACTTGTGTCCCAAACATATACTTTACTATAACTCATTTAATTCATCTGATTGACAAGCATAAATAATCTTAGAACTCTATTCTGGAAGAAATGTCATGTGATATATTTTAAAGCAGTAGGTTAGCATGATTGTAAAATCTGGTTACTAATATGTGTTTGCTGTGCATTATTTTGTATAAAGCAGACAGATTTATTCTAGGGACAGCAAGTAGGATAGTGCTCTACAAAGACACAACTCAGTGAGATCAGATATATATATATGTGTGTGTGTGTGTGTGTGTGTGTGTGTGTGTGTGTGTGTGTGTGTGTGTGTGTGTGTGTATGTATATATGTGTATGTGTATATGTATGTGTGTGTGTGTGTGTGGGTGTGTGTGTGTGTGTATATGTGTGTGTGTATATGTATGTGTGTGTGTCTGTGTTTATGTGTGTGATGGCTTTTTTTTTAGGTAATAACGCAGGTGTTTCTGAGAATCTGCATAACTATGCAATATGATTTATAATAATTTTATGAATACAATATTTTACTCTATTGACAATAATGAGTTTAAGTAAATGCTCATATACAAACAATTCAAGATTTTTGGAAGCTGTTGATAGAATTCACATGACAGAAAATAGATGCATCTTAATGCATGTAATGTCTGAATCATATTAGCCAAAGTTTTTGATTTAAATGAATGTTAGAACATAATTTTCTCTCCTCTTGATTTCTAACATTAAGATTATTTGAATGCTATTAGAATACAAGTGTTATATATTACATAGATCTATATAATAGTATGAACAGTTTTTAAAAAAAAAAAAAAAAGTTTATTTTAGTTTATATGATGCTGTTTTACCAAATGTGTAGTTTTGTCTTGATAGATAATTGAATTGAAAACTGTTAACCTCAGTTAAATATAACTAGTATTAAATTGATAAGGTGGTAGCTGAGGTACTGCTGCTTAGGGTAGGGAGTTAACTTGAGTAGTAAATACTGCTCTAAGTTGGAGTTTTCAACTCCAGGCGGGATGCAAGGTTTAATCCTTACATTATTTTCACTTGTTCATTGTTATATGTATATAGTTTTGACATCCACAATATATTTTGTACACTCATTGTCACTACAAACAAAATTGAATCCTATACAAAATCCCATAAGAGATTTAATAAATACAGCTATATTTAAAGGTACACCTAAAAGAGGAGATGTAACATTATTTATCTTGTTATTTGTTATTTCGATCATAAGATTCTTGAGTTTTAAAAATGCCAAATGACATCTTTAAAAGGAATTTCTTTAAACATTAATGGATTGAATAATCCATGTAAAAGGGCAAGCCTAATAAGATACATTAATCTACACAAGGCCAATCTAGTCTTCCTGCAAGAAACCCATCTCTTGAAAAAGATATTGATAAACTAGCCACTAATAAGTATACAGTATTGGTTAGTTCAGAGCACACTGAGAAAAAAGAGGAGTGGCTATTTTATGGAATAAAAGTATGCCCATTCCTAAAACCATTAAGTCTTATCAGGATGACAAAGGAATGTTTTGTATGGTTACAATACAAATTAATGGGAAGACTTACACTTTAATTAATGTATATTGGATACCTGGAATTGGTATTAATACAGTGAAACATCATATTGATAAGATCATATCATTCTCTGTAGGGGATATTATTTTAGCTGGTGATTTTAATTGTATACTACATGAAAGTGATACTACCACTATAAAGAAAAGAAGAATTACATCTAATGCAAAACATTTAAATGATTTTGCTAATTCTTATCATTTGAATGATATTAATAATCAGATAGAGTCAAAATCATTACCATACACCTTTTTTTCTAACAGATACAAAACTTATTCAAAAATAGATAGGGTCTTTATTTCTAACCAGATGGTAACAGATTTAATTAATTCCAAAATCATTTCATGTCCTATATCTGATCATAACTCAATTGTTTTTGAATTCATGATAAAAATACTCATAATGTTCAGATCAAAAGGATACCAGCATACTTAACTCAGCTAAAAGACTATAAAGAATATATACTTTCAGAAGTACAACATTTTCTAGACATAAATAATACTCCTGAAGTCTCCATTGTCTATGTTTGGGATGCCTTAAAATCATATCTATATGGACAAAGTATCAGATGGTATAATAACAAAAGGAAATCTTGGGATAAGGAATTGTTAGATATTCAAAGTAAACTAGACTCTTATAAATATAATAATAAAGAAAATATTATGGACAAGAAAGTTATTGAAGAAATAAACAAACTAAATGAGAAATACAAAGAAATTTTAACTCATAAAGTTAAAATAACTTTAGAGAAATACAAGTTTTTGTCTTATTCAATAAGCCCCAAATACTTACATAGACTTAAAAATAAAACAAAAGATTGAATAAACAAAACCATATCAAAGAAATCTTTTCTCTAAGGAAAAGAAGAATGTTTCTAGTATACCAGAAATACTGGATGAATTTAGAAATCACTTTCACAAGATTAACCATAACAACATTAACATGGAACCTAAAGATAAAATAAAGGAGTTTATAACCACAAACATGAATAAAAAGCTTAATAAACAACAGATTAAACTATTGGACAAGAGTATTTCATATACAGAAGTTATTACACAAATAAATAAGCTTAAATCAAACAAAGCACCGGGTAATGATGGTATTATACCAGAGATATATAAAATCCTTTCTAAAACTACATATTCATTAATACATAAGGTTTTATTCTGGCCCAAACTGAGTTAATAACCCCCATCTTGGCAATATACATTTATTTCACCAATTTTAAAACCTAATAAAGATCCAACTAGATGTTCTTCATATCGACCCATCTCATTACTTAATGTTGATTATAAAATGTTTATGAGTATTTTTGCTGATAGATTGAAGACAATTATCCCCGGCATTATAGACATAGATCAGACGGGCTTCATTGTAAATAGAAATACTTTTGATAATATAAGAAGAACTTTAACATTAATTGATTTTGCAAATAGGAAAAAGAAAGATTTAACACTTATTAGTCTTGATATAAGTTCAGCATTTGATTCAGTAAGTTGGGACTATCTGTTTACCTTACTGAAATGCACAAATTTCTCTGATGCATTTGTAAATTTAATTGAGCATTTATACAAAGGAACGCTGGCTTATATTAAGGTAGGAACATATGTTTCACAAAAGATACCCATTCTTAAAGGTACAAAGCAAGGATGTCCACTTTCTCCACTATTATTCACTTTAGTAATGGAGCCTTGGGCTAATTTGATTAGAAACAGTACTGACATAGAGGGTTTTGAAATAGAAGATAATACAACATCAAAAATTCAACTTTTTGCAGATGATGTTCTAATTACATCAGCAGGATCTAATTCTTCTATGCAGTCTTTATTTGATAAAATGATGAATTTTAAAAGTATTTCTGGTTTAATATTCAATGAAGAAAAACTAAAATACTACCTATATATACACGAAAAAATACTCTCATTAGTGATTTTACTAAATATGTACCCAACTCAGGTCAGATAACTTATTTAGGTATAATACTATCTAAAGATATTAAATCTATTATATATAATAACTATAATACCTGTTTTCTTAATATACAAAATCTTTTAATACCTGGAATAATATGTTTTTACTATGGAGGAGAGACTTACAATTATTAAAATGATAATATTCCCCAAGATTTTATACTTAATACAATCAATAATACTTTCACCTACAAAAATAACTATCAAGAAACTGAATACACTAATGTTAAATTTCTTATGGGCACCTAATAGACCTAGGATTGCATTAAAGAAACATACTAATAGCTGGTCTCAAGGGGTATTTCTTTTCCAGACTTTAATTTATATATTATCTCTTCTATTATAAAAGTTATTACTTTATTAATAGATCGGTCATATGTCAAAATGGAAATATTATTGGGAGCTAATTAGTATGCACTTCATGAAAATCTCCTTAACACATAAAAATATGATTATAAATAACTCCATGTTGTGGTTGCTAAAGGAATTTTGTACTTCACCTATTACACCTAAACATATGGTCTGTTACCCATTAAATATTATTATTAGTTATCGTAACTTTATATTCATGCACCCTAAGTATAGGGAATGGAATTTTATTGTATTCCCTATAATGTATACTCAGGGTATGCTTATGTCATCTACTTCTGAAGGAGCTCATTTAGCTATAGATAATAATCTAAAGTACTGGTATCAGCTGATATCTGATAATAAAGTTAAAAATCTAGATTTCTTAAAACAAGAATTTGATCTAAGAGAAACTTGCTGGTTAGAGGTTCAGATCTTTAGACAACATCTCATTGATAGAATAGATCTAATGTCTATAACAGTTAAAGAATCTATTCCAAAACTGATTGATTACTTGATAATAAATTTACAGCATAAAGTTTCTGATAAAGGTAAACTTTCATATATACATAAAATTATCAGACAAGAAACTTTTTACAATGTAGATTCATACTGGAATTATTTCACCTCTATTAATGGGGACCCACCAACTCAACAAGATAAACAATATATATTGAAATCTGCTTATAGAACTACATCTTCCATTGTCTGGAGACTTTATACATGGAAATTTTTACATAGATCTTTTTATACACCTTTGATGATGAATAAAATTAATAATAAAGATAATCTATGTAAGAGATGTAATGTAGAAATTAATGCTGACTGGGCTCATATGTTTTATGACTGTATGAAGTTGAAAGAATACTGGAAGTCAATTAATGAATTTTTGCAGGCTCTTTTTACAGATAATTTCATTATTTCTAAGTCTCTTATATTATTCAACACAGCTGTACCTCAATGTGTTAAAAAGATTAAGCTTCCCTTGTTATGGTCTATCCTAGCAGTGGCTAGGAAAATAATAACTAGAAATTGGATTTCAGATACACCTCCTTCGTTCAATGAATTTAAAAATGTTATGAATATAATGTGTCATATGGAAATAAGCACAATTAGAATGAGAACAACTAGAAAAACATCACATTTTATTGTATGGGATAATTTACAAAATTTGTTAAAAAAATTCTAATTTCAATAGCACAGTATTTTAGTTTAATTAATTGATCTGATTGTAGTGGATGTCTTTGTAAATACTTTAGTTGTTTTGTTGAATATTATAATAATACCTATTTTTAATTATTTGTATAAAATTGTTATGATATTTCTCTTATATGTTAAAACAATAAACTTGTTTTGAAAAAAAAGGAAAGCAGTGTTCCTGTGTCTCCTATAAGAGTATAGTCTTCTTTCCGGGAGACTTACTTGTACTCTTGAAATGAGTATACTCATTACTGTTTTCAAAGTCTAATTTCTGAAGTCCTTGTAAAAGTAAATACATACAACTAAGGGAGAAAAGGTGGCATCTACAAGCTAACATGATTTGCTGAATATGATCATGAAATGGCCAGCATGGAATGTGCACAGCTGGAGTTGTTGTTTACTAAACATTATGAAAAAAGGAAATTTTCACGTTTACATTAATGCAAAAGTAAAGTATGATACTGTCATGCTGAGAATAGTGTATTCAAGCAGTGAGCATTAGTAAAAAATACAATTAAAACATGCTGGGTAATGTGAAGACATTCTGAGATATAGGTGCTCTTTTAGGTAAGACATTTATGACTGGTACATATATTTTCATAAGTGCATTAATTTAATAAAAGATATATGAGCTACAGGTGAATAAATGGTGCCGTATTATCCAAAACATTAATGCACATAATGTTGCCACTGATACCTGCCATCTAACACAAGTGGTTTTGTAGATTAACATTGTTTTTAAATATTGTGAAATTATTATATTCATAATTTGCATAGATTTGGCAATATCACAAAACAGAAACATACTATCAATTCTTGCCATATATCATGGGAAATCTCTTAAACAGCTGAACAGTTCCTTCACTGATACCTTACATCTACCTTGCAGACTTCCAGAGAGATAACGTTTTGTTTGACTGTAGCACTAGTATTTTATTTTATTTACTTTTTTGGTAAACAAAGTACAGTTTTTCTTTATAAATCTGCAATATAAAATTAGTATCTACTGACAGGCCCTTGATACACACAATGGATAGCTCACTGTCAACCAAACAGATTTCATATTTTACATTTTTTTATAACTCACACCATGAATCAGATATAAATCTAATGTGTGTTTTCATTAGTTGATTTTGGAAAAAAACTCACAGAAAGCAAGTAGTTTCCTGGCTTGGAAGATCTCAGGAAGCAAAGGTGTTAATTATCACCCCCCAAACTGTCCAGAATTAAATGGGCAAAGAGAATTAGAGTTGTCTGCCTCTCATCTGTGTCTGATTTTTGTCAAAGCAACGCTATCAACCATCCCTGATTTTATAGAATAGCCTTAATTATGTTGCATATTTTGCTCCATCCTTATATGTTTTCTGGTAAACCACTGAGCATTACATTCAGTCAGTAGTGCCAGGCAGAATTTCATATTTCTTACTGTTCAGAAAATGTGTGTTGAGGTAAAACCTGTTGCTCTTTTTTAGTGAATTAGAGTACTATGTAAAAGTTGTCCCTGATTTTGCCCCCCCCCCAATATTTTTTGTTTTGTTCAAATTTCTTTAGGAAAGCAGTTGAAAATTATATGCAAGACTTTACTGATTTTGCCTCTTATTTTTGCTGTACCTCATAAAATATTGTTTTCTGGTAGATAAATGAGGATTATAGTCAGTCAATACAGTTTTATAGCTCTTGAAAAATGTTGTTTTCTGATAAATCAGTGAGGATTGCAATCAGTCAATAATGCCAATCATTAGGGTTGCATAGTTCCTTTTGTTCAGAAAATGTACTATGCAACACCTAATGCTCTGATAACCTTTTAAGTGAATTAGTTTTCTGCCTTTCCTCTGTGTCCAGTTTCACAGAATGTCACTGATTTTGCCTCATAGTTTTTCCCTGTTCCAACTTAATTTCTGAATTTTTCTGGCAAATCACTTATGAGATTTATTGCTCTTATTGTTCCCAAAATGTATCTGGATGCTATGCATGTTGTTCTGTTATGTTAACTTAAGTGAATTAGAGTTGTCAGGCACTTAGCACAGAGATTTAAGACAATGAACTGTTAACAAACCATATACAAAATGCAGACTTGGATTCCTTCCTCCCCTATTTAACTACTGTGTGACTTTGATCTAGTCACGTAACCAAACAGTGCTCCTGGGTCACCCCTGAAAAGAGACAGGATATGCAGTAGGGTCACCTGACTGACAAGTAGATAAACTAAAAAATAATAGTATTTAAAAATGATCCTTTGGGGGCATTTGTCCCTTTATTATTTTTGTCCTTGACCAGAAATACTGACAAAAAAGTTGAGAGTTATTTTGTGCTGTTCCTTGGCAAATCTGCAAATCTTTAGCAAATTGTTGTAGACTGCAGTCAGTAAATAATGACAGCATGTGAATTTCAGACTTTGTGTCCTTCAGAAAATGTTTGATTACCTTTGTCATAAGTGATAATTCAGTAAAGATGTTCCCTGTTTAAAAAAATATACTGTTTTATATTAATGTAAAAGGGCTATTTAATGCAAATAGTTTTCAAAAAATATGTTGGCAGGGCAGAAGGAAATTGCAGAGAGTTGCAATGAATAGGTCTGACAGCAGTCAGTTGAGATACACTTCCGGGTCATTATTTTTGTATTTATTGAATCAGTGATCTCAAGAAGATATCTGAAGGGTTCATGCTTTAGGTATTTGTCTCTGATTATTCAGATAAAAAGTGTAGAGGGCAGAGGAGAGTTGAGAAACTTTTTATTTATGTATTTGTTCATTTCTTGATTGCTTGCAAATATCTAATGTGTACATAGTCATGCAAGGGACTGTATCTGATGGCCGTGTGTGTGTGTGTGTGTGCGTGTGTGTGTGCGTGTGTGTGTGCGTGTGTGTGTGTGTGTGTGTGTGTGTGTGTGTGTGTGTGTGTGTGTGTGTGTGTGTGTGTGCATGTATGTGAATTTGTTTTCTACATTCCCGAATAGTTATGGTGTAAAAGAAGGAACTGATTGTAGCAAACAGTAACATCATCATTATGAGCCATGTTTTCTGGGTAAAATCCTTGGTTTCCTTGTCTTGTTGACTTTTTTTCAGTCTGTTTGTATTTTGGTTGCATTTAAACTGGACACTATGAAGTATACAAGTTTAATGCTAATATCTGAACTCTATTAATTTAGCTTATTTTTTGTAGGCACAAGAGTGTGAGAGGCACAGTGTCTGTCCAGCTCTTGGTGAAGATGAGTAAGGCTATGAACTGTTAATAAACTGCTTCCTGTAGTGCAGGGTTTAATTCCATTAACATTTGTTTATCTACTGTGTGAGTGTGACCATGCCACACCACTAAACAGTGCTCCTAGTTTTCTCCTGAAAAGGGACACTCATGTCTAGTGGTTTGTCCCAGGCTGTTATCGAATGTGTTATGCATGGTCTTTGAATTCCTGCACCCATCCCAAAGCTACTAATTAGTATTTCAGTATACTAGCAGTGGTGGTGCTGCGGTAGTGTTGTCTCCTCACAGTAAGACGTTGTCCTGTTCGATTCACAGCTAGAGCGTCTTCTGTGTGGAGTCATGCGTGAATCGGCGTACCTTCATTGAAGGTTGTGTGTCAGACCTGGCAACTTGGCACATAAAAATCTACTGCCAATCATTTAGCGGATCGGAGTTCCGCTGTGGTGACCCCTAACTGGGAAAAGCCGAAAGACACAACAACAACAACGACAACTATCTGAATCATAGCATGTCTCTTGTAGGTTAATGGGCTGCCAGATGCACTTTCAATAAATGTGCGTTTTAAGAGAAGAAAAATGTTACTGTTGCTCATGTTAAGTCTGTTTTCAATGTGAGAGTTTGTTTAGCAAATAGCTGCCAATGTTTTTGGTGCACAATTTGCAATAAAAATTTAAAGTAAATCCAAATTTCTGTGATCATTGCAAAAGTAAAGAAGAAAATAGTATGCACCCTGACAGTTCGAACAGTATTTTATGGTAAATGGGAAGAGACAGACATGTAATAGGGTACTGGTATGGCTAGGAGGGCCCTAACCATTGCCTTACCGTGGTAGCCATTTGATCATGATCTGGCTGTGGCTGGTAGGAGTTGTTTATGCAGTGTGTGTGTGTGTGTGTGTGTGTGTGTGTGTGTGTGTGTGTGTGTGTGTGTGTGTGTGTGTGTGTGTGTGTGTGTGTGTGTGTGTGTGTGTGTATGTTTATGTGTGCCAGGACACAGGAGATGTGTGTGCATCCTGTGAATATTGGCAGCTGTAGCTACAGGTGCCATCTAGCTCTTGCCTGTAAGAAGGTATGTTGCCTGAATGAGAGTAATGGCCCCTACTGAGCATCTCTATCTCATGAGTTGCATGACCTCATGGATGTCCATGCCTGATCCTACTCATCTCCACACTGGATGGTGGGATGGAAGTGGTGGCATTGTTTGTGCCTGACCTAGCCTCCTTTGCTCCTGATGACCCTTGACATTGGAAGCAGAGGTGGAATGATACAGTGGTACATACCTGGCATGCATCCTTTGAGAGATATGAACCATGTAAGCTGCATACAGAACATGTCCATTAGGTCACAAACGTGGGACCTGCAGTCCCTCAGGTAATCTCACACTCCCTGCAAAAGATGTGCCAGCTTAGCAGAGAGTGAGGTGCTGGTAACTTGTGCCAAATTGATTGCTCTGCACATACAAGAACTTTGTGTTTTTTGTTATTAGCAAAATGAATGTCTCTGAAAGTTGAGGTCCTTGGAAATGCAGACTTGAATGAGAATAACTGTTGTGGCAACTCAGACTTAACAACACAAAGCTTCCAGGAATCAAAGACAATGTTTCCATATTGCCAGTCTTGAAACTAAAATCTTTTGAATGTTAACTCTTGATAGGTATATGTGTATATGATGGTACACACACAATAAAAGTGTTTTATCACTTTACATTTTTGTGCATGCTAATTTTACTTACTGTCTTGACTGGCTATTGTTGAATACATGATTGAGTCTTAGTTTTTAAGTGAAGTAGAGAAAGCTTTTAACAGTTTTGATAAAGTCCATTTGTTGCTGTGGGACAAAAGCACTCAGCTGTTTTGGAATAAACACGTTTTCTTATGAAGACAAGTGGAGGAGTTCCTTTGGTTATAAAATGGTAGGGTAGTAAAAGAGATGCTGTTTGATGTCAGTTTTATATAATAGGCTGTGAGATGGAAAATGAGGAAGAGTAATCTAGAAGATATACATCACTGCACAATTATTATGACTGAGGAACAGAAAACGATAAGGGATGATGCTATGATTGATGGTGGAGGATAAGAGTGGAGTAAATGTAATTCAAGGAGTGCTGAGATGATCTATTCTTGAGAGATATGTAACTGATGTGGAGTTATTGGTAAGTGGTATTTGGGATGTATTGGAGTAAAAAGTCTGAGTGGATGAGTGGGATGATATGTTATATGATGGGATTGTCTGTTAGCGGCTCGGGGTATAAGGACAGGAAAAAAGATCGACACAGATAATAAATTAACGGGAGACAGAATAGTGTGAAGGTTTGCAATTTTAGAGATGTATAAATAGAGTGAGAACTATTTTATGTGATAGTGGGCTGGTGTTAGAGTACTGTGGAGACTGGGAGAATATAACTGGGATGAAATATTAGTTATTATAAATATAAAGGGGCAGGTAGGCAGTAAGGATAGGGTAGAGGGAGCAGAGCAGGTTCCAACCCTCCTGCCCTGAGGAGTCCCACGAAAAGCATTCAACTGAAGTGAGCCGTTAGTGAAAACAAAAAAGATTTGTCTGTATAAGGTGAAAGGAGGAAAGGAATTCAAGCTGCCCAAGTTGTAACTACAAAAATAAGTCTATGCTTATGCTGAGAAGTGTTACATTATTGCATAGATTTTCTAAGAGCAACATGCATATGAGTCATTATAGATTAGTAAGTAACAGTAAGTGTAGATGTACAGGTATTCTCAGAGTAGTTTGTATGACTATCACTTGGTATAAGAAGGTCTGATTCCCTGATGAGGAGAAGTCATAACCTTTCCTATAGCTATTTAATTGATTTTGAATAATTTTTGTCATTTTCCTGCATATTCTGCATTTTTATTGTGTTTTCACTGTATATGAAGTTACATCTGTCAACTGAAATCATTTTACAGTTGGCATCAGATTTTACATGATTTTGTACTGTGCCTAACTATTTAAATAAGCACTGATTACATTTCAAAAGGTTTCCGTGCTGCTGACTGAAATAATTAGTGTCGCTGTATTTACTTGCTATGTATTTAGTAACTTTCAAAGTTACAGCAAACAGCCAGTTTTAGCCAGATGTGTGAGTTGTCTAGAGCTTGCAGTAGTCATCCTAGTGGGAGGAGGATAATGGCTGCAGTTGTGGGGAAGATGAACAGTGCTGATTGGATGATTGGAGCATTTGTTAATTTTCATTGTGCCTTTCATTTTCAGTTTGTCTTTGTTGAACCAGGAAAGTCCGACTGAGCAAGAAAAAAAAATCATCTCAGGTCCAGGGAGAAGAGCTCCACATTGAAATGATATGACATTTATAAGGTAGCAATCATTTTTGATATCCATAATTTACAAATAAGTAAACAGGGGGTTACACATTTAGTACTATACTCACAAAAAAATTAAAATTAAATACAAACAGAAAATGTTATATGCTAAACAGCTTGAGTGTTACTGGAAGTTCCAAAAATGTTAGCATTAATGAAAGCTGTTGAAACCTTGGGGGGGTGGAGGGTGACAGGGGCACTTAGTGATCTAAAAAGGGCATTTTTTTAAAACTATTTACTACCACAACATATATTCACTTGGAGGACATTTTAAGCTTAGCCAATTTCCATTTTGGTCTTTGAATTAACATTTCCTGATTGGTCTTACCTATTCCATGGCTGATAATTGTATATTAGCCTAGTGGGAATAAATGTGATCACACTATAGATAATTTGAGGGGACCCATGTAAGGGATGCAGCATTTAGAAACTGCTTCTATCCATTAGTGGCAGGAGGGGCAATCCTGGAGTATATTTTCTATTACCCATCCTTAGATCCAAGTTGCATTTGAATATGGACAGGGATGAGCTTTGTTTTACTTGAATGGATAGTCTGTTCTGGATATATATCCATCTCTCCACAACATTCAGTTTAGATACCGGGACTGAGTATTTCTGATGCCATTTGACTTGCTGATGTTTAGTAGGTCCATCTGTATTGTACGTTCATAGGTGTGTACTAGACCAATGGCCCTGGAGCCTTTACAAGCCTAGCCCATAGAAGTGCCCTGGCATCATGCTGCCATTAGTTCCCAGTGCCTCTATCAGGTAGAGCAACTGGAGTGACCCCCAGGGTGAACTTTCTATTTCCCATCCACTCATCAAGATTTCTCTTGAAAAGGGCCAGTGAGGGGGTCTGCTTGACATGTATGGGAAGTCTATTCCAGAGCATGGGCAGTCTCTGGGTTATGAACCTGTTCCTCCAGCATGTTCTGTTGATTGTAGTAATGAGGTTGTGGTCCCTGGAGCATGTGGTGCGGAGGGATTGGGATTTCTTTAGGTGTAACATTTCTAACAGGGCTGGATCAGACATGGCTTTGTAAATCAAGCAGAGATCGCCTCTTAATAGATGATATGAGACAGAGAAAAGCTGGAGTTTTCTGAGTCTGTCCATGTAAGGCATGTGTTTTAAGGCCTAGGATCCTCTTCATGAGGTACTTTTGTGGTATTTCCAGCTGTTGCAGGTGTTTAGTCAGGTACATGCCAAATGGGGCATTATACTCAATGATTGGTTTAATGAGGGAAGAGTAGAGAGAGATCCTGGATGCAAAACCCTTGGTAATGAGATATGCAACATAGAAGGACTTTCTGACCACAGTGGCAATGTGGTGGTCGATGGAGAGGTTGCTGTCAACCCGTGTCCCCAGATCTCTTATAATGCCTTCAGTGTTCAGTGGGCTACCATCAATGTGGTAATTAGTGGGAACTGAGTTTTTCCCAAAGGGAATAACAATGCATTTTTGGCATTAAGCTTAAGGCCATGGATTCCACACCAGTAGTTGGCCTCAGTGAGGCCTTTCTGTAGGATGTCTACATCTCTTGGGGAGTTAATAATGGCTCACAGCTTGCAATTGTCAGTGAATTTGGTCAGCCAGAGTCCCTCCTTGTTGGCCTGGACTTCTGAGAAGTAGATGCCAAACAGAAGAGGACCCAGGACTGATCCCTGTGGGACTCCACTCATGACTGGTCAGCAGTCTGACTTGGAGTCTGCTACTTTCACACTGTGGGTTCTATCTGTGAGCCAATTTGCAACCCACCTAGTGATATAGGGGTTGATGCCTAGTTTGGTGAGTCTATCAATAATTCTTGAGTGGGGAATGGTATCAAAGGTCTTGGCCAGATCGATGTAGGCTGTATGAACTGCCTTGCCCTCATCCTCTGGTAACTGACTCAAAGAAGTCAACCAGATTGAGCAGGCATGATCTACCCTTCACAAAACCAAATTGCGTGGGATCCAGAGTTTGGAGATTCCCTATATCCTTGTTAATTAGGTCCACGATGATGTGCTCCATAGCCTTACATATCAGACTTGCCAGGTTAATGGGCCGATAATTCCCAGGGTCTGTAGTCTCTCCCCCTTTATGGAGAGGGATGACTGTAGCAGTGCACCATTCTGTAGGGACAAAGCCTGAGGTGAGACTGTGATTGAACAAGGCACACAGGTGTGGTGCCAGTTCACTTTGTAGTCCATGTAGAACACAGCCAGGGATATTGTTGGGTCCCATGGAAGCTGTATTCTTGGCCTTGGACAACGCAGCTTTAACCTGTGCTGCTGTAATCCTGGGTGCCTGGCATTCTTCTGGTATTGTGATTGGTCCTTTAGGGGGAGAGAGAGGGGTAATGTTGACACTGAATTAGGTCTGAGGATGCCTAGTATGCCAGACACATCACCTCTAAGCACTCTGTAGGATACTGAGTACAGTGTTAAATCTTTGAGGTAGTCCATGCAAGACCTATTGTTTAGGACTTGTATCCTTTTAGTAAGGTATCTCTATGGGTATTCCAATTGTTGCATGGGTCTGGACAGATACATGCTAAAGTGGGCATTATACAAAATGATTGACCTAATGAGAGCTTTATAAAGGGAGACAATAACATCTCTAGATATAGTCACTATCAATTTGTTTAAAGCTGCGCAATATAGAAAGACTTTCTTATAAGTCTGGGCACATTTCATTGTTTCATCTACAAATAAAGTGCCTGTTGGCCTTGAAGAATAAATTGCCTATGCTACATTAAAAAATTATAAGCTAGTTATGCAATGGGGAATGGATGGCAAACTGATAACGGGTTCATAGTTACTAGATAACTCCTTGAAAGGAGGACATTCATAGGACTGCAGCATCCACTCCCATTAAAGTACAACACAGTGCAGTATCAGTGATCCATCTGCATATTATGGGAGTAGAACCCACAGACTTCTGCATCAAAATCAAGTATACTACCTGTTGTGCTACTAACAATGCAAATTGCTTATTTTAAGTAGCACTAAACGTCTTTCCCTGAAGCTCTCAGCTCCTTGTAAAATCACTTGACAATCAACTAAATCTCTCAACTTCACAGCACAAGAAATCTGGAAAAAGCCAAAATGTATTTGGTGGGACAAAGGCCCAAAACCAGGGACACATTTTAAATGTTGTTTGCATAATCTTAGAAAGTTGCTAAAATAAAGTACGTTGTGTTACTATGTGTTTCCTGAAAGAGAGGAAGACTGAAACTTAAAGAGCTATCATTATTAAGTGAATTCAGTTTTCACTGATTTGCCAGAAAAACACAAATTTTAAGAGGAACAGACCAAAAGTATGAGCCAAATATTCTGTTAAAATCTGGACAGTGGAGAGCTATGAACTCAACTCCCTGAATCACAAGTGGTGGTATGGATAGAGAATTCAGGCTCTTGTTTGAGCTTGAGTAACACCACCAGGTATACCTAAATGAGGCATTTTACACACACACACACACACACACACACACACACACACACACACACACACACACACACACACACACACACACACACAGGAGCAGCATAACTCCTGGAAGTAAAAGAACAAAACTCTCCTTACTGGCATGACTCTGGCAGCACCAACGGAACAGTGGCAGCATAACTCCTGTAACACAGAGCAATGAGAGAACAAGAACAGCTAGTTTAGTTAGTTTAACTTCCGTGCATGAATCCACATTAGCAAGAAAACTCCGCTTTGTTGTTTTTTCCCCGACAGGTCTTGCAGCTGTAAAAGTGTGTGCGTGTGTGTGTGTGTTGGGGGGGGGGCTCCTCCTGGCCCTATGGTTCCGGCATCCATGATTAGTGGAGTATTGTATTAGACAGATGGATCGGATGGGAAGAAACAGTAGTAGTTAGAGATAATGTTGAAAGTTTGTATAGGAAGAAAGTTAGTGGAACAGGTTAATAGACAGTGGTGTGGTCAGTCAGTCAGTACATTGTCAGCGTGGAAGTGTGAAAACCATCACTTTGGTTAGTAAAAAATATATAGACAGAGGCAGCTAAACTAAAGTGTGTAAAAGCAACGTGGAAGCTGAATTTACTGACAAAACTGATCTATGGGAGAGTCTAACCAGGACAGCAAGAAAGGCAGTGTCAAGTTTGATACAGATGCTCTTTAAGCAGGGTTTTGAATGTGTTTAGATTTTCTATCTGCTTTAAATGGGATTTGAGTTCCTGAATTTTGAGACATAGTGGGAGTAGACAGAATTTCCAGAGTGTTGTATATCTTATTGGTTGATAATTATTTGTTGCTTTAAAAGAGGTCTCTGTTTGGATGATAGTCCTGTAGAGTGTACTGTAGTGCTGCACATTTGTTTGCAGTCTATAAGAGTTTATCCACAGCAGTTAATTATGAGTAGTTAAATTGGTTAGGAAGTTTGAGTCAATTTAGTTGTTTTAATGCCAAGACTTTTATATGCAAGACTAACTGAAAAGTTTGCTACTTTCTTATAGCAGGCTACTAGCTTAGTTGTATAGGTGAAGTTAATGTTTGTAAGTATTAAGGATGCGCATTAAAGAAATGGAAGAATATAGGCTGATGCTAAGGTATATCTGTAAGTATCTGTCAAGTAGTGTTTGACCCTACAGAGTGATCTTAGTCTTTGTGACTTGTTTTGATAGAGTGACTATGTGATGGTATGTGATGTCAAAACTGAGACTGTCATCAATTATGACTCCAATAAACTTTGTCTGACTTATAGTTTCTATTATAGTGCTGTTACCTGAGGTAATCTGCAATGTATGTTCCTGGTTTAGGTATTGTTTTTGAGTGAAGAACACCATTTTGGGGGGGGGGGGGTTGAGATATGCATTATAATTTTTGAGCCAAAATTTTATGTCAGTGAAGAACCATTGAGTGATTTTCCGTACTTTAGTTATGGATGAGGAAGGACAGATGACAGTTAAATCATTGCCATATTGTATGAATGTAGCCAGTTTAGTAGTAGTATGATGTTTCTTTATGAAGGTGTTAACTAGAATGGAGGCACTTATTGATCTTTGAGGAACTACGAAAGAGGCAGGCTGAAACAGGGAGAGATCCTGTTAGTATTTAGCTGCTTGCTGCTGATTGGATAGATAGCTGTGGAGCCAGGAAATGGGGAGAGTGAAAGCTCTAGGTGGGTAAGCTTAGGGAGGAGCTTTGGGGGGGGGTCTATATTAGTTTGTTAAAAGACATCTCTGTTGATCACCTCTCCATCGACACAAAACTGTTGAAATTCACATCTGCAAATTGCAGAATTTTTTCCAGGTTGATGAAGTAGTTGGCCAGCTCCAAGACTTTGCCCTTTTCCCCACTGTAGTGTGATCTCAGAGTTGGTATATACAGTTGGGGGGTTCAGTTCTCCACACTGGAGGGGTGTGAGTTTGATATACTGTGTTATGTGTTCTGTTGTGCTATGGGACAATTGTTTCATTGCCCTGGGAAAAGTTTCATGAATTGCAGAAGTAAATTTCAATGGTTTTGTGTTGATGGACAGGTGATTGAGGTCTTTTGATGAACTAATATAGACCTCCTGTGGGTGGCAGACAGTATCACAGAATTTGAATAGGTCAAGGAAGAGTGAAGAAACTAAATAACCCCCACTTCTGTTTTGATTAACCGTGTTACTGAAATTAAGAAGATTTTGTTTAGCAGCCACCATAATTAGGCTTGTCAAGAAAATGGAAATCAAAATCTAAACCAACTGTACTAAAAGTAGTGAATATAGTACCAGAGATAAAACAACTGGAACTGGGATATTTAGAAAAGGGTAGGAGCAAAGTACATAGAAAAAATGGGAATTGTGGGAACAATACATACAGGGGAGGAATGAGGTTTAAAAGAAGGTAGGATTTGAATGAGCTATGCAATGTTTGACAATGACTTAGTAGATTATAAATGATGTATAATGTTTGCAAATAAGATTAAGGAGAATTGCTATGGTACTATGGTTTGGCCTAAGCCCATGCTGGGTTTTAGAGAGGAGATAGTGTGTTATATGTTGCATCAGCTGTGCATGTATATATTTCTCTAAGATTTTTAAAAGAGGTGATAGGATAGCCATGGGTCTATAGTTTGTTAGCTCAGTTGATGTACCTCCTTTACAAAGTGGTATTATATAGGCTTTTTTCCAGATGGAGAGGACATTGTTTTCTGCAACTGTCCAGCTGATCATCAGAAAACTGAACTTGTATGTTTTGTTAGGGCAAAATGACAATAATACAAATATTTTAGGATAGCGAGTACATATTATGCCCCCTTATAACCGACTTCAGCTTTTTTGAGCAAGTGTGTGAACTGGATTTACATAAATGTTTATCTTCTGATAAAAGATCTGGTTGTTTTGAAAATAATATAATTAGAAGTGAAAAAGACACACTTGACTTTCTTAAGCAGGCTCATGTGAGACTAATGCAGCCAGATAAAGGGGAGGTCTGGCCATTATGAACATTGACGTGTATACCTATAGAATGAGCATGATTTTAGACAGTAATGTTTATGTGGAGACTTCAAGGAATGAGCTCAATGTAGAATATTCTAGAATCAAATCCATTTTGAATGACATGTTCATTGTGGCCAGAATTGATGTTGAATTATTTAATTTTCTGACTATGCCAGCCCCAAGGATCCCGATTCTTTTTGGAATCCCTAAAATTCACAAGTGCTTAAACAATTCCTCTATGAGGCCCCTGGAGGATGCAAGAAATAGTATTACATACTCATGCACTAAGGTGGTAGATCATTTCCTGAAGAAATATGTAGCACAAGAGAAACAAATCTGTAAAGATTTGTGGTCCTTTCTTGCGAACATCAATACCTTAACTTATGAGAGGGATTTCAATTTTATGACAGTAGATGTCAAAGATTTATATTCATCAATCCCCCATTTGGAGGGGATTGAATGGGTGAGCTTTATGCTATGTAACAAAGGAGCTCCAGTAGCGGAAGTAGTGGTAATAGAAGAAATGTTGGACTTAATTTTGTCCAACAATTGTATAACCTTTAACAATAAGTACTTCCTGCAGAAAATAGGCATAGCTATGGGCTCCCCTTGTGGGGCCAACTTCGCCAACCTAGTAATGACATACTGAGAGCAAGAGTTTATCCAAAATAATCAAGCCATTAGAGAACAGATATGTCATTATACTCGGTGCTTGGATGACATATTTCTACTGTTTAGAGGGGATGAAGTTAAAGCAAAGGAACTTGTGGCATATTTTAACTCCACTACACAATTCCTTTATTTTACTTACAGTTTCAGCACTGACAGGATAGCTTATCTAGACATGGACTTGATTAAAGATAGGGACAACAGTTGCTATGTAGCTAAGATATTTAGGAAAGAAACATATTCAAACACTTTTCTCCACTTTAGCAGCTGCCATCCCCTACACCAGAAAAAGTCTGTGGTTAAGGGGCAGTTAGTTAGGGCAGCACGTATGGTAACGAAAGACACAGATTTTGTTAATGAATGTAACAACTTAAGAGACATGTTCATTAAGCGGGGCTATCCACAAGGTTTGGTAGCAAATCTGTTTGAGGAGGTCCAATATAAGAGACTAAATGGGATTTATGAACCTATTTTAGGCTGTAAGGAGGGGCCAAGTCCTGTAAATGAGAATGACAATCGAAGGGACTCTGGAATGAAAATGTATGGGTCACTTAATTTAATAACTATGTATAGTGTGAATGCCCAAGAACTATATTCAATTATTAATAAAAATTGGGGAATCATCCAAAATGATCTAATGGTGAGAACTAAATTGCAAGAATCCCCACACATCAACTTTAAACGTGGTCCCAACTTAAAAAAGTTAATTGGAAAAAGATGCTATACTCCTACAGCATAAGTGCTACATGTGTAATTATTGTAAATACATTGGTGTTGGGCAGAATGTTATTATCTGGGGGCAGAAATATAGTACAAAAGTTAAACTAGATTGCCAGTCCAAGTTTATAGGATACGCTGTCCTCTGCCAAAATTGTCCTGCCTTCTACATCGGTAAGACCGAAAAAAGGTTTAGGGAGTGAATATACGAACACATTTACAGTATTAATAAAATGAAACAGGAGAACGCTGTAGCAAGGCATATAAGTCAGTGCCCACAACATATTTTTAAATTTAGAGTAATTGACTGTATTATATCTAGTAGTAGAGGTGGTCCAGAGATATTTTTATTGGAAAGACTAGAATTACTCTGGCAATTACGTACTAATGCATATCATTACTCTAGGCTAAATCAAACATGCTCCATTTTTTGTATATTGAAACTAAAAAGTCTTTTAAGATAATGATTAAGAACATAATGACATACTAGGTTAATTTTTAGTCATGTAATTGTTTGATATACTGACATTTTGTATATTTTGTATGTTTTATTTTAATTTATTAGCACATAGAACTGAGATTTTTGTAAATATAAATACATAAAGTACTAGCAAGTTTTAACTTTGCTACAAGAGGTTAATCAGAAGGGGGAACCTTTTGAATTTCTGTATTTTCATTTGCTTGTGGAATATCGCATGACTTTGAGAGGTGTATTTTATGTTGATTTTAACTATGGCATTTTATCTGAAGAAGTCTTGCAATTTAGCAAGATGAAGAGCACTTCAACAAATTGTTTTGTGTGGAAGTTATTGGAGTTCATTGGAGTCCATCTGTAGCTTTTTTGTCTTTGTACTTAGTAGTCATAGTTCGTTAGTTTGTGGTTGATCCATATCTATCAAGTTTGTTAACACCTTTACCATAACATAAACACATCATGGTTGAAAATTTAACTGGATCTATATGAAGCTTAGTATGAAGGGGCTTTACCATCTTTGGGTAATACAGCCACCACAACTTTGTTGCAAGATCTTGGTGCTTCCTCTCTTTTTCAAAATACTGTTCAACAAATTCTTCCAGATATTTATCACTTCATCTCTCCTAACCTCCACAGGAATACCATCTATTCTTGGAGACTTACCTCCAAATTGATTATATATCACCATTTTCTTTTCATATCATCTCTTTCTATCTTAACTATTAGTTGCTAAGCCTCATCTACCGCTAACCTTGTCATAAATAAGCCTTCCATTACTATTTCCATTTGTGCTCTTTCTTGATTTCTACTGCTTATACAAATTTTCATAAACTTTCTGAAATATCTCTAATACCTTTACAGGATCTCTAGTTATTTTTCTTGTTATAGGTTCATTAAGTCTGATGACAAACCTTTCTAGTTTTTGTTGCCTAAGTCTTTGTGCTAATGTTTTTTGTTCTTGAGTTTTTATCAAAAATAGTTGCTTAACAGAAATCTTTCTAAAGTCATGCATATTGTCTAAATACTCTCTTATTTTCTCTTTAGCACTCTTCAGTTGTGCCTCTTCTTCTTTTGTGAGATTCCCATTATTCTGCAATACTTTAACCTTTGTCAGCCCCTCTAAATAATTCAGAATGAGACTTGAAATGACCAAAAAAAGTAACGAGCAAACCAGTAATATTTGAATACTATATTTAAAATAAAGATTAAGTGCTTTTGGTCTGAATGAAACACCAGACTTCGTCAGAATCAAACAAGTCCATTTTAAACACATTTAAATAGACCTCTCAAAAAGTCACATGTTTTGAATACACCAATAAGAACACAATATGTATTCTCTGTAAATCCATCTTAAAAACATTGATCTTTTACACTTTAATAATACAAGTTAAAGTCTATAAAAAATTCTTCAATTTTATACTACATAAGATAGTGGGTCTATATCATGGCATCAAAAAGGATGTTAATTGAATGCCTTTAATATCAAAATTGCCATTCATTGAGATCTGTTTTGTGAGATCATGGTAAAGTGAAGATTAGAAAATTTGCCCTTTCTTCACTGTAGTGTGATCTCAGACTTGGTATATATATATATTTAGCGGGGGGGGTATGAGGGGGTGCAGCCTCCCACAAGAGTGACTTCAATGATTGGCATTTTCGATTTTTAAGCTGATCGATTAACATCATTTTACATGCTGTGATATATACCCAAGATAGTAACTTTAAAACACTAGAAATAGAGATGTGCTCATTCAATCCTGGAGGTCTTGAGGCATTCAGCCTTATTTGCCATTTTAACTCACTCTACTCTATTAACTCCTTGCAATGGTCACCCCTATTATTTTTGTGGACCACGTCAATAATAAAAAAACAAAAATTATGCAACAGAATTTTCATAGTATGCTTAAATAATGCATTTTTATTTTCCTTTATTATATCCAAATTGTGCTCATATACACAGTCCCTGAAGCATCTTGCAGTTTTTCATATATAAAATCCTTCTCATTTATCACACATAGCTCAATAAATAACACTTATGATATTACAGTTACAAGGGTAATTTTGTTTAATTGTGATTTTATTAACTTTTACCAATTCCCCTTCTAATATACAGATATTTACACTGCAGACAAAATCCACATTAAAAGTTCCACCTGTTTTGTTAGTTCTCATAACAGAAGCATTTTCTGAAACAGCAAAATATATTATTTAAATGGTTTTGCTTTTTTATAAAGAATAACTGGGGCTTCCCCTAAAACACCTGTAATGTTATCAAAGCCCTTCACTAAAAAAGTAGAATCTTTTGATACCATACAGGCTAGTCTGACATACTGTCCCCTTCACTATAGGCTTCTTTTAACTCTCAGGATGGCAACTTGAATAATGGAGAAGGTTATTTGAATAAGTAGGTTGCTGAAAAATATTACTAACTAACCTTTTGTTGACTACATCTTCACTAATAAACACATCTAGGTAACTAATACCAGTAGTACTGTAACAATAAGTACATTTCAAAGAAGAGGTGGACATATTGAGATAAAACATAAACCCTTCAATTTGACTAATTGTTCCTCTCCATACAATAAAAATATCCAAAAATGCATGTTTTTAGACCTAGGAGGTACTTTAAACATGTTAAATAAAATTTGCTTTTCCCATGGGGAAGGATAATGTTTGCAAAAATGGGAGCACAAGATGCCCCCATAGCAACACCTTACTTTTGGACATAATATTTTCCATCCAAAAATACAATACATTTATATCATAATTGCTAAAATTGATATGTTCTGTCATAAAATCATGAAACCATTCTAGTCCTGTAGCATGTGGTATTACATTAAAAATATTCACATCAATAATAAAAAAAAAAAACATATCATTAGAAAAATGCACATCTCTTAATTTCATAAGGAAATGCCACACATCCTTACACAAATGCCCAAAAATATTCAAGCAGTTTTTAAGTTTAATGTCAATGTATTTAGCCATAGTATGAAATTAGGACAAAAACTGAGAACAATGTTTCAGACAAGGGGTTATTCTGATAATATTAATGGTATTTTTGATGAAGTATTGTTTAAAAGAAATTGTGGTAGTTATAAGCCATTACTGAGGAGTGCTCATAGTATAATGGCCCCTATTAGAGAAGATAAAATCAAGAAAGATTGTTCTAGTGCTTTTGTTACAACTTACACTGTAGATCACGCAGATATAGCAATAATATTTAGAACAAACTGGGACATATTTTCCTGCTTTGATAACATTACAGATATTTTAGGGGAAGCCCCAGTTACTATTTATAAAAAAAGCTAAATAATTTAAACAGTATTTTGGTGTTTCAGAAAATGCTTCTATTGTGAGAACTAATGTTTTTAAGATGCATTTACAGAGAATACATATTGTGTTCTTACTGGTGCATCCCAAACATATGGTTTTTGAGAGTGCTACTTAAATTTGTTTAACATAAACTTGTTTGATTCTGAGGAAGTCTGTTGTTACATTCAGAATGAAAGTGCTTAATCTTTCAAATATTACTTGTTTGCTTGTTGCTTTTTTGATCATTTCAATTTTCATTCCTAGTTGTTTGGTTATTGATTCCCTCTAAATAATTCATATTACTTCTTAACCATACCTTTTTTTATTTCTACCCTACGTTTAAACTATCCATCACTTCTGAAGAAATTTCTATCTTCTCTAATAACTCTAGAATAATTTCTACTACCCATTCTTTAAAATCCTCTCTTTTTAACAGGTAAGAGAGAAACCACCATTGTCTTATTTATACTTCACATTTCTGCATTTTTACCAATTTTTATCAGTACGTGATCTGAAATAATTATTGGATGGGTGTCAAAGCTACTAATTAAATGTACATGTTCCTGTGAAATATAAATTCATCCAGTCTAGCCCAGTTATTGTATCTTGGGGAATAACATTTAAATATGTAAATTATCTCCAAGTTCTTACTTTACTAAATATTTCCATAAATTTCTTCAGACGTCTACCCTGTTTTCTTATATTTTCCCTTCTATGTCCCCATGATACATCCTCACTATTGCAAATCAAGTTACAGTCCCCTCCTAATAATTTCTGTACTGAAAGATGATTATTTCTCCCAAAATTTTTTCTAGCTCCATAAAAGCAGTTTTCGGTGAAATATAAATACATGCCAACATAATCCCCTCCCTTGCCAGTAGCCCCTTGCTAACACAAATCTACCATTATTGTCCTTTTTTCCTCTTCTATCACTGTTGGAGCCCCTCTAGCAAAAAGTATTATTACTCCCCTTTTCCTTTATTCCTAAAATTCTACTGGATATCTATCTTGAAATCCTTTCCTGTCTAATTCTCTTGTTCACTTCTTTACAAATGTGTCTGCTGCATCATTGCTATTTGCACTCTGCATTTCTTGATATAATTCAATACTCTTTATTTTTTGCTTATACCCATACGGCTATTTATGTTCCAGGATAATATGGATTGCATAGCCATTATGATAAAAAGCTATTGTTCCCAGCTAATATACATGAGTTTTTTTTGAATGTGTATTTCCAACTTTTGTCTTTCATACACATACTGATGTTTGACAGACTGATCTTTCATCTAGTTGTTTTTCATTATCTCCATTTGAATCTATGTCACATTTTCAAGGCTTGTTGTTTTAATGAAAACCCTCAAACAAAAAAACTAAATACATTTTCAGAACACCCGATCCCCTGTTAACTTAGAACAAACACACAAAATTATATACATCTTCAAAGAATGAATTTTAACCCTCCAGATAGGAACAATTGCCCCAAATCATCAGCTGTAGCCACAGGCATTATCTAACCTAAAATTAAGGATATAAATACTAAAATGCATATTACAGCTTGCGCTCCCAATTACTTTTATGGTATATGTTCTTTTTTTATCTCTCCTCTCCACCCAGATGTGAAAAACTGCTTGCATGATTTCAGAAAACATTAACATGTAGCCTTAAGGGAAAAAAGTGTACTCTGTTCTGTTAAATGCATTAACATTTTCAGGCTGCTAGGGAGGCTGCTATGTATTATTCACTTCCCATAATTTCATACTTTACTTTTCATTGAATTGCTTGCCATTGCTCCTTTAAATTTTGCATTTCCCTCAGCAATGAATGCTCGGAACTCACAAGATTAATAGCTTGTACCTGCAGATAGCTTGTCTCTCCATGTAAAAGTAGTCAGCAATGTGAAAGAAAAAAGCAGTTAGCATCACTGAACAGAATGTGTAAGTGACTTCAGATGCAGACTTCTTGACTCCTACTGAGATCATTTGCTAATTGAAAAGCAAGCTAATATTTTTGCATGTGCAAGGAACTTAGCATTTTGTCATGGCTTTCATCATTTTATCTTATTTTTCAAGACTACTAGCTTACAGAAACACTTGTTTATAGCTTAAACCAAGGATATTAATGTAGAAATCCACCCTTGTAAAAGTAAGAAAAAATATTTTAATTCTACATATAATATAATATAATATAATATAATATAATCAATAGGTTCATAGGCTTGTACTAGGCTAATGGCCCTGGAGCCTTTACAAACCTAGCCCATAGGATTACCCTGGCATTGTGCCACCTGACCTTAGTTCCCAGTGCCTCTGTTGAGTAGAGCCACTGGAGTGACCCCTGGGGTAAATTTTCTGTTTCATATCCACTCATCAAGATTTCTTTTGAAGAGGGCCAGTGAAGTGCTCTGCTTGACATGTATGGGAAGTCTATTCCATAGCATGTGTATTCTCTGGGTTATGAACCTGTCCCTCCAGCACATTCTGTTTATTGTGGTAATGAGATTGAGGTCTCTGAAGCATGTGGTGCAGAGGGACTGGGATTTCTTTAGATGTAGCATTTCTATCAGAGCTGGGTCAGATATGGCTTTGTAAGTCAAGCAGAGATCGCCTTTAAGTAGGCAATATGAGACAGAGGATAGTTGGAGTTTTTTGAGTCTGTCCATAGAGGACAAGTGTTTAAGGCCTAGGATTCTCTCTGTGAGGTAATTTTGTGGCCTCTCCAGTTGCTGCAGGTGTCTAGTGAGATACATGCCAAATGGGGCATTGTACCCTATGATTGGCCTAATAAGGGAAGAGTAGAGGGAGACAATGACCTCTTTCTTCCTGGATGCAAAACCCTTAGTAATGAGATGTGTCACACAGAAGGACTTTCTGACCACAGTGGCAATGTGATGGTCAAAAGAGTGGTTGCTGTCAACCTGTGTTCCCAGATCTCTTATAATGCCTTCTGTGTTCAGTGGACTACCATTGATGTGGTAATTCATGGGAACCGGGTTTTTCGCAAAGGAGATGATGACACATTTCTGGCATTGAGCTTAAGGCCATGGTTCTGACACCAGTTGTTGGTCTCAGTGAGGCCTTTCTGTAGGATGTCAACATCACTTGGGGAGTTAATAATGACTCCTAAATTGCAATCGTCTGTGAACTTTGCCAGCCAGAGTCCCTTCATGTTGGCCTGGACTTCTGAGAAGTAGACACCAAACAGGAGAGGACCCAGGACTGATTCCTGTGGGTCTCCACTCGTGACTGGTTGGCAGTCTGACTTGGAGTCAGCTACTTTCACATGGCACTTTTACTCCTCACCACCCACCCTAGTAGCCCAAGATAATAGGATATTAACTTAATCTTGCTTCTGTCTAGTTTTTGTTCTCTTGTTACACTATAAAGCTTATGTTTCTTATAACTAAAAATGTATGTTTACTTTAATATCTTTAACACCTACAATGGTCACTGAACCCCCCCCCCTGCTCATTCAAAATACCCACAATATACACTATATAAAACTGCTTTATTATATAAAGTGCAGTTTATGTCATGAAATCACAAATCCAAAAATAAAAGCTGCCAGCACCCACTGGGTAAAATGACGGTGGTGTGAGATAAGTAAATGCACAAAAAGGATATAAATACACCACCAGAGGTAAAACACAGCTGTAAATCAATGAAAACAAAAACACAACCAGTCAATCAACGAAGTAAAAATCCACTATTTATTCCAACATAAATCCAGGTAAGCGCTTTCGCATATGAGCTTCATCAGACCTTTAATAAACAGTATACCTAAGTCAGCTTTTATCTAAAACCAACCCATCTAATAAATCAATTACACAATCAACCCTAAAAGCTATAACATAAAAATAGTAAAACAAAAACAGAATAAGAATATTACAAAGGATATTCTTAAAACAATATCACTATAAAAATCATTGTCATTAGACCATAATACATTCACAGAATGCATTCAAGGGTACAAAGACTGCCAAAAATAAACTTTATTTACACAGTCTCCTTTTCTTCAAAATTGGCTTAATGGAGGCCCTTTCATTAAGGCCATTCCCGATCTGCTCTTAAAAGCACAATCCACCGTGTTTCCTTGTACTCAGTATGTGTAATAATGTCACCTTCCCTGATACTGGGTGTAGCAACTTCAATCACCTGAAATATGAATGTGTGAGTACACCTGAACTCAGTGACATGCTTAGCAAGTGCATTATGTGGGGACCCCTTCTTAATGTTGCTGGAGGGGGGGGGGTTCTGAACCCTTATCGTTGTATGTAGAAAAGTTTCTACGACCGGTTATCAGTTTAAATCCAACTGTGTTGAAGGATTCTAAACAGTTTTTGTTAGACTTATATGACTGTGTTAGTGGACTAGATGACATCAAAGACTTGGCTTTTGTCACACTTGATGTCCAGTCATTGTTTACAATGATACCTAATGAACTGGGGATACACTGTGTGCATAAATATCTTTCAATACATAGTGGGTATTCACCAAAGCAGATTGATTTGATTTGTTTCTTTTTAGAGACAGTTTTGAACAACAATGTCTTTATTTTTGGGGAAGATATGTTTCTGCAGCAACATGGCGTAGCTATGGGCACCTCATGTGCCAATAGCTATGCCAATATGTTCCTTGCCCAATGGGAATCTGAGTTTTTGTTTCCACTTATGGAATTTGGAAATCACGTCGTTTTTTATCAACGTTTTGTGGACGATTTGTTTGTGTTGTGGCGAGGGACATCTGAGCAATTTGCTGTGTTCTTTGGGATCATGAACAATTTGACTGATTGTCTTAAGTTCAGTTATAGTCTGTCTTATGAAAGCATTAATTATTTGGATGTTAATGTTGAAAAGCTGCATGGCAACATGATTAACACAGGGATTTATCGGAAAACATGTCATAGAAATGCGTTCCTGTTCAGGTCCAGCATGCATACAGGTTTTATTTTTAAGAATCTTATCAGGGGACAGGGCATGAAAGCATCGAGAATAAATCCCTCTTCAGTAGGATTTCAGAAGGAGATGACTAGCCTGGAGAAGAAATTTTTGGATAGGGGTTATACCCGAGATGAATTGAGCAGACAGTGGTCTGATCTTATTGATTTAAGGTTCACTAGGGTGCGTCCTTATTTTGGCCCAACCACAGAGATGAATAATTCCTCTGCACCTATTAGAAGCAGTAAGACTAAAATTTCCCTTTTTTATACTAATGATTATAAGCAGGTCACTGACTTGTTTCATCAGCATTGGCCTATTCTTTTAGTAGACCATGACATTGGTAATATTGTAGGTAGTTATCCTAGTTTTCGGTACAGGAATCATAAGAACCTCAAGAGGTTATTATGTTCCGGGACACATAACTTTGATAGATTTCACTGTGGCCATACTGTACCATGTGGTTCTTGTAATTTCTGTGGCTATATTGATTCATCTGGTGTTTTTCACCATCCTGATCTACAACAAGAATTTAATTTTAAAGGGGTTAGTAACTGTATGACCCCACATGTTGTCTACCTGGCCGGTGCGTGGCATGCGGTGCATTTTATGTTGGGAAGACCAACAGACCCCTGCGTGATAGGATGAGGGAACATCTGTATCACATTAAGAAGGGGTCCACACATAATGCACTTGCTAAGCATGTCACTGAGTTCGGGTGTACTCACACATTCATATTTCAGGTGATTGAAGTTGTTACACCCAGTATCAGGGAAGGTGACATTATTACACATACTGAGTACAAGGAAACATGGTGGATTGTGCTTTTAAGAGCAGATCAGGGCAATGGCCTTAATGAAAGGGCCTCCATTAAGCCAATTTTGAAGAAAAGGAGACTGCGTAAATAAAGTTTATTTTTGGCAGTCTTTGTACCCTTGAATGCATTCTGTGAATGTATTATGGTCTAATGACAATGATTTTTATAGTGATATTGTTTTAAGAATATCCTTTGTAATATTCTTATTCCGTTTTTATTTTACTATTTTTATGTTATAGCTTTAAGGGTTGATTGTTTAATTGATTTATTAGATGGGTTGGTTTTAGATAAAAGCTGGCTTAGGTATACTGTTTATTAAAGGTCTGATGAAGCTCCTATGCGAAAGCGCTTACCTGGATTTATGTTGGAATAAATAGTGGATTTTTACTTCGTTGATTGACTGGTTGTGTTTTCGTTTTCATTGATTTACAGCTGTGTTTTACCTCTGGTGGTGTATTTATATCCTTTTTATATCATGAAATGTTTTATAGAAATGCTAATTAGAACAAAAATTATTTTACTTAGTTATTTTTTATTGGGTCATAGGTAAGTATTAGGCTACCTGGCCTTGTGGGCCATTTTAAGCTTATCTAGTTTTTCTTTTTGTACTCAAAATAACCTATCCCATTTGGTTATAGATTGGTCTTACTCATCACATGGTCAATTATTGCATATTACCCCTAATGAGAATAACAGGGATGAACTTTGTTTTTTTGTGGATGGGAAGTCTGTTTCACAATAGTGGTATCGTCTGTCAGATATACTTGTCTCTCCAAACGATTGATGTTGCATAAGAGGTTTAGATCCCTAGACCAAGTATTTCTGATGCCATTTGAGTTGCTGATGTGCAGTAATCCATCAATAATGGGTCTGAAGATACCTTGCTTCCCAGAAACATGTCACCTCTTAACAATCTGTAGGATACTGACTATAGTGATAGGGCTTTGAGTTGGTCCATGTAGGACTTGTTTTGGCCTTGTATACTTTTAGTATGGCATCTCTGTGAGTGTTTGTTTTTGCATGTTTCTGGACAAATACATGCCAAGGGGGGCATTATTACTTTCATTTTAATGTCCTTTTAAATATCGTCATAAAGTTGGATGGACACCTTACATCCACCCACACGTTTAACAAAGTTAGCAAAAGTCCAGTCTCTCTTAGCCATTTTTTCTCACTGCCATATTTCAAAATGGTGACAGATGTTTTATAGTCTGCTATTTATTCACTAATTTCAGTGTCTTTATCCTGTTCATCTCTATCTACCACCACTAGACTCTGGTTCAAGCCAGAGGTACTCCTTATTCTTCTAGTCAATTCATGTGCTGTTTTTTTGCTTCTCAAACATTTTCCTTTGGAACATTGAAAAATGTTTTACTTGCAAAGTCTTTCTATGAGCTTTATTGTCAGAAGAATGAGAAGCAGAGTCCTCTTTTGTTTTCTGACTCACTTTGTATTGGATATACATTTTTTTTATTTCCTCCATAGCTTGTTCAACATCCCAAAAATATCTTCGAACCTCCAGAAAAAAATATTCTGAAGACAACTGGACATTCCCTGATTGCTGGGATAGATTTGTTTCTCTTCTCCAACTTTTAATATTTTCCCGTTCTGCCACAGTTTTGTCAGGATCAACTCTTTCTGCTGGTATGATTGCATTGTTACTAATGTAGGTCTTGGCTGATTTATTATGGCCATATTTGGAGCAAACCCTCATTGTGCCCATTCAATTAAGAAGTTCTGCTCTCAAATACCAGTCCAGTTGCTTATTTTGTGTTCTCATAAAATTAATATGATATTTTCCTTCCAATTTTCTACTACAGCAGAAAATCTCAGGTTTTCTCTGCACACTCTCCCCCGGATTCACTAATCTTCCTTGTAAGACTAGATTAGTCTTACACGGAAGCGCCAGTGTAAGAGTATGATGGCAGCGCACCATGCATATTAATGAGGGTGCGCTAACTCAACTCTAAAGCTTACATGGAGCATGGATGAGTGTAGGGGGCATGTCAGACTGCCAAGCAGTCCAAAAATCTATGCCCCTGCAATGAAGAAATGCCGCAACTTCCATTTACATGAGTGAGTCCACTCACATGTGCACAATGTAACACTACACTTCCCCATATGTTAAACAACTTACAAAATAAAAAATAAAAAGATTTTTTTTTCTTCCGATAGAGCTGCCCGTAGTTGCGTGGGTTTACCCGGGTTTCCCCATTGCTTAGCTACAGTTAGCAGCTTAGACACCAGAAAAGGATAATAAGAAAAATATATGCAAATTAAACATAGCAATAGTGTAGTGGTTAGAACCTTCACACAAAGAAGAGGCATTCCCGGTTCAAGTCCCACTACTGCATGGTCCATTTTCTGTGGGAAATCTGTATACAAAAATATTTCCTGACATTTTTTATGTATACGTTTTGTAAAAAGCATTGAAATGTTAAATGTAGTAGTGCATGAATTATATATATGAAGGTGAAATGTTTATGCATTCTGAGGCATGAGTACCCTATTTTAAGCAATATAAAGCACTGCTAAGCACATTTTACCAGTATTGAGCATATTTAAATACATTTGCGCATAGCTGCACACCGCGCTAACCAGCGCAACGTCGGGTAACGTCGGGCAATGTTGAGCAACGTTGAGCAAAGTTGGGCAACATTGGGAAAAGTATGGCAAAGTTGGGCAAAGTCTAGCAAAGTCGAGTAAACACGCTCATACCTGCTTTACTGTTCCTTAACCAGTCAGGTCTGCCCAGCAGGAAAATAAAAAGCAGTGGCAGGGCTCAAACTCAGAATACTGTGCACTATAGTCACAGCACTTAACCACTAAGCTATGACAGTATTTCACAAGCATGCACTTTCAACAGATACATATTTATCAAAGGAATTTTAAACATTGCCAACATCAGCTAAGCAAGCGTGCCCACAGCTGAGCTTTTCCAAAACTGGCCAATCACAAATAAGTGTTGGAAATGAGGCATATTTAAGCTCCACAGGCGGGAATACTTGCTATAACTGGTTGTAGCTTCCTTCTGCAGTCAGCATGGCTGGTGTTGGTGAAGGCACTCGATTTAGAGCGCAACGCTGGGGCATCCAGGAGTCCAAAGTTATGGTTTGGCTCCTCGTCCACAAACATGAGGAAAGACTCCTGCAGGGCCAGTGCCAGGGTACCCAATATAAAATGGAGGCCTGGAACAGTCTTGCCCATTATCTCACCAGTGCCACTGGTGTTCCTCGGACTGGTGAGCAGGTCAGGCACCATTATTCTGAACTGAAGCAGAGTAGGGGGGATGAACTGGACTGGTGGATCCAGGAATCCCATACAATGCCTAATGCCCCAGTACTGAGTAAGTAGCCATTGTATTAAGTAGTTAAGAATTGCTATGCTTGTCTATACTATGGATAGGTATGTCTCAATATCACTGCATTTACTTCACAGCTGCAGGTGACTGGGCTATGAACCTGCAAGCCGATGAAGATAGGCTGCATCATGAGGCAGGTTAGTAATTATTCTGCATGTACTGTTATATAAAATAAATGAGAGAGCCTTCAAAAAGTATTTTAACCTAATAAATAAAGGTGTAATAATCCTTTAATAAATGTATGATTCATGGAGTGCATCTGTGTCATTTTCTTTGATATGTTGTACTGTTGCATTCTACAAATAGTAATGTTGTACTAAGCAGTGTCAACCCACACTTGGGTAGGCCCATATAACATGGATGAAGGGAGTGCCAGTAGCTTGTATGTATATGTACAGCCCTCAACTGTTGGTTCATGGCCAGCATGTACAGGTTAATCTGGCACATGAGTAGCTTAGTATTGTGTTCCCCAGAAATGTCAGTGTGCTGCCAGAAATGTAGGGAGCTGTTAACATATAACTGATACTTTCACCTGAACATATCTAGATAATTATATGAAAGTAAAGCTGTCAGTGTACCATCTTAGCAGTAGTGTGTGAGAGCAACTCTCAAAATATGTTGCAGTAACATCTGTATCTTGGACAGTTTGTATGTAAGATACAGCTCATGTATATAATGATCTAGCAAAATCCAATTGCACAGTATAAGGACATTGGGTAGTGTAATAATACATGTAAGGGACATATAACTGCAGTTAATAGGAATGTAGTGAAAACTAGAAGGATATATAAGTTGTTAATTGAGCTATCTTTTTCCACCCTACTGTATGTGCATATAAAATGCCATACGACTTGCTCAGACATATTTTTGTATTTATGTCTTCCAGGGATCATGGCCCACCACAGGAACCCAAGCTGAAGATGATGTCATCACTAGCATCATGATTCAGCACTACCATGTGCTCTTTTCACGAACCAGCCAGGACCAACAGGAGCGTACTGCAATGTGGCAAGATCTTGTCTGCAGGGTCAATGAGGTAGGCCTGCATATTCGCACATATGAGCAGGTACGCCACCACTGCAGTGATCTTCTCCGACATGTCCATCAGCATGCTGCTGATGTGCATATGGAACAGCTTGCAACAGGGGTGGTGTTAGCATCCATCCCCCCCACCAGAGTGGAGGAGCTGCTCATGAGCCTGGTGGCACCTGCCCAACAACAACAGCAGCAGACATACACCATGATGGAGTTTGGAGCCACCCAGCAAGCACACATGGAGCATGCAGGTAACATGGCATATCTGTAGACTGCTGTTATCTGTATTGGTAGATCATGCATATGTGAGATATGGAGTGTGTCATTCAAAGATGTGGAGCCTGTGCAATACTGATCATTTGGAACATAATCTGTGAATGTAAACTGTTGTACTGTAAGATTGCAAACACACAATAGCAATGCCACAGTTGTGGCCACTGACAAACTGTCTCATCTCTATGTAGGTACCTCTGGGGTGACATCAAGGCAGCAGACAGATGCTGGTGAGTGTGTTCTACATTTATTATTGGAAATAAAAAGTGCATGTCATAGTTAAGGTGTAGGCCATGTACACATGTAACACACCTACCCATAATGCATGCTGTGCATGTTTGGTGAAAGAGCACGCACATCTCACTAATGTGATTAGCAGCCTCAAACACATGCAATACCCAGACCATCTCAAACAAATGTGGCTAGACTGTAGTGACCATTGGATAGGCACAGCTGATACTCAACATCCACATAACATACACATCTATGTCATACACAGAGAATTTTAACATGCTACACATAAAGGATTCCCAAACCCTCTGTAAAGACACACTCCAGTATCCAAAATCTCATCCACACATTACACAGAATATACCTGAGGGGAAGAGGCCTATCCAGGGGCATTTAAACACTCTGAAACACACTACACATTCATGTCAGGGAATGCTCCTTATTGGCCTCCTTACAAACTCACGTAACAACTGGTTGTGAAATGGTGAATTTAGTCAAGGCAGTACAGTTCTGGCACAGCATGATTTGTGCTGGTTTGTGAAACATTTGTAGCCTTGAGTGACCACCTGCTTCATGATGATGGCCTATGGTACTATACCCCATCCAGTTATTGTAACCACAGTACTACACATAGCTGTCATTGCTACACACCATAATGATGCGTGTGTGCACACATATGCACCTCTAAACAGTATGCATACCAATCACCATTTGCACAACTGACACATATATGCCTTGTGATGCTATTGAGTGGTTAGGTCATATGACACATATTGGGTATGTGTAGTGTTTCAATATGCAGTTGTGTTTTAGCATGCCATGTCATGGATGAGACTGGCATGTCCACAATATGATCTACACTCACCATAAGTACCGTACATTGGGTATGTGGCCGAATGGTATTCCATCAATTATCCATGCACCAGTGATGATGTTGTGTGAGTACTCATCATGCATGTGCTAAAAACGTGTCCACAATTAACACGTGTCCACAGTTATTTGCTAAAGACACAGAGGCTGTAATCAGCACTGGATACCTATCTGACACACAGATACACATCCAGCAATGGTATGTACACCTGTGAGTTATGGTGCACAGTACATCACAGGGTTATGAATACCTGCACAGCAATGTTGTGTCCATGTATGCATTGGGTTCCAGGGGGAGGGCCATCACCTAATAACAAAACACATGCATCAAAGCCATGTATACTGTTAGTAACAAAGACTGACTACACTTGCACTGCATGCTGTTGAGCAACACATGTCCTGCATGCTGACAGGTGTGATATGCCTGTTTTGCTTGTGATACTGTACTACACCATCACCTGCTATTGTGTAAGTTCTGTGATTGCTGGTGTTGTGTGCGTCTGCTTTCAGGAGTGGTGTAGTTTTGTGTCTGTGCATGTGTGCATGTGTGCATGTGGTGTGAAGTCATGTTCAGGTCTTAAAGTGTGTTTCCTGTTTTCCTCTCACAGGTGGCAAGGTGGGGCTGGTTCAGTACAGCAGGGAACCTGATGTCACTGACACATACAGTGACCATGAGGATAGGTGTGTTGAGGCACAGGCAGGTTTGTCAGGGTCTGTTGCTGGGCCACTGATTGACAGTACACAAGTCTCCACCCCATCCATGTGCACAGTCATACTGCCTGTACATCCATCATCACCATTGCCCTTAGCTGAGGGACAGTGTACGGTTGGCACTGGCCAGGATAGTGTGGTATATATGGCACATGTATCAGGACACAGCAGCCATAGCCAGATGTCTGGAATGGTACCACATAGGCAGATGCTCAGGGGTTCTCATCAGAGCACTGCTGGTCATCATGCCCCTGGCAGATGTGCCACACCTCTTTCTACCACACGCATGTTCCAGGCTGTTATGGAGGCACAGACACAAATGGAGCGGTACACCACACAGGGGCTAATGGCACAGAGGGCTCATTACACCTCTGTAAATGACAGTATCCGTGACCTAGCAGGTGCCATACGTAACTACACTGAGGTCATTGATAGACATTGGGGTGAGACATTGGATATCCTCCACAATGTCATGTCCATGAGTCAGAACAGTGCAGGATGGTTGAGACATCAACGTGGATGTATGCCAGCAACATCACCAGCTGGAGGTCACCGTGGATGTCTAGCAAGTCACAGACACTCCCGTAGTGCCAGTACCAGCCCCAGCAATGTTGGGGGGCTGTCCATAGACCATCCTAGCAGACCACGTGCAGGTGTCTCTGGCCAGTCCCAGCAGGGACCTGGATCCAGTGGACATTTGTCAACCTCTGAGGATAGTACCCAATCTGGATTAGTACCTGATACTGTCTGTAGCACCCCTGCCAGGCACAGGTTTTGTATCCATGGCCAGGGATGGTGATCTGTAAAGCCTGCCAGGTACAGCCTGTAGCTGTCACACAAATCCCCATATATGGCAGCCACATGGTGGAACTGTGTGCATGCAGACACACACACATAAACCAGAAACCTAGGGCAAACACATACCCGCACACATGACATCAACATTGGCCCATAACAGTACTCAAGGCCCTCACACACACTCACACACACATGTCGATTGTATGGCTCAGTGTAGGCCTCTGGCAAACCAACAACACACCTTGTGCATATGATGAAACTTGTGCCACCTCCTGTCATCTGTAACATTGATGCAGGAACAGGCTAACATGGTGCTGATGCACAGGGTGACTTTAATAAAGTATAGCAATGGTTGGATGTGTAGCATGTTGTCAGCAGTAAAGTGTAATGATATACTTGAAGGTGTAGCTGAGCAGGCATGATGCATTAAAGCTGTAATTAGCAATATTGTATTGTTTTCACCAGTGTTTATTCCAATTGTGTTTTGTTTGCCCATGTGCCACTTGGCTGATGTGTGTAGTTGTGTCAGCATGCGTTATACAGTGGACAGTAAGTGTGGGGTGTGTGCAACACAGGTTTGCAGGTGTCCATTTGTGAACATGATGGAGGTACACTGTCTGCATGTACATGCATATTGGACACATGGGCAGGGTGACATGTCCTGTATTGGCCAGTGTTAACACTCCATAGTTTCTATTGGTGGCCAGTATGCATTGTACTACACACATTTTGGAACTTGAGTACGCATGTGTGTGTATGACATGGGTTGACACTGTGCTGTGGGTGATGCTGTTGTTGCTATCTGTCATTGGTTTGCATTACTTTCCCAGCTGCATAATCCTTTAATAATGCACACTGTTCACCTACAGAGTTGCATAGACCGTGCTATCACAAACACAAGAAATTCTCACTTATACAGTAAAAGTGCATTAGTCTCATGGACCCCTGCCATAAACTAAATATATAATAGAAGGTGTGAATTTGTACCAAAAGAGAGTTACATACCAAGAAGGGATAACCTCTCTGGTTAGTATCACTGGGAAAATACAAGCCCTCATTAATCATACAAGGCAAGCTTCAAAATACAAATTGGCAAGGATTCCAAAGACAACACTAAAGCTTTTTTTAGTGTGGTTTATAATCTAGAGGGGAAATCTCAGATTGGGTCACAGTTAATGTAAATGGTCACAAAGTATACTTATCTGACTGACATTACCAATATCTTGTCAGACAATTTGAATGTGGATTTCACCACCCTGTCATTACATAAGGGCCACATTTCCAGACCTGAAGAATGTAAAACCTGATGATTCACAGACACTCTAGTTAAAACATCTCTTCACCAAAGTCCAAACCTCAGTGGCAATGGTACTGGACAGTGTCCCTGGCTGTGTCATACACAAGCTGACATATGAAGTCACCACTCACCTAAACACTCTGTCCAGATGCAGCCTCTATACAGGTTACATACTTGTGGAATGATGCACAGTAATGGTGTTCACAGTCCACAAGAGTTGAGCTACAACTTCTTCTTCTCCTTTCAGATGCTCCCATTAGGGGTCACCACAGTAGATCATCTGTTTCCATTTCTTCCTGCCCTCTGCATCTTGCACTGTCACACCATCCACCTGCATGTCCTCTCTCACCACATCCATAAACCTCATCTTAGGCATTCCTATTTTCCTGTTACCTGGCGGCTTCATCCTTAGCATCTATTTCACAATATACTCTGCATCCCTCCTCAGCACATGTACAAACCAACATAATCCTGCCTATCTGGCTTGGTCTACTAACCTTCAAACCTGGGCTGACCCTCTAATATACTTATTCCTAATCCTGTCCACCCTCGTCACACCCAGTGCAAATGTTAACATAAATTGATTAAGGGTAAAGCTACAACAGATCCTGGAAACTCACCCTATAAGCCAGACAAATGTTATCTGGAAGGCTATGGAGCACAGCATTATGGAACTCCTTAACAGAGACATTATGAACCTGCAAGCACTGCACCATACCCACTTAGGTTCTCTAAAGGCCAGATCATGGCTCCTACACCTAGTAGACTTCAAGCCAGTTAACAAGGCTATAGGTGAGGGAGGGGAGGTCCACACAGCCAAGTTATAGCTCACCAGCAATTCATACCTATCCCATATTCTGGTATTATACATAACCTCAACAGACTGACCATAAACAATTGTTAGATGATGGATTGACAACTGACACACAGATGTAGGACACACAATAACATTTGCAGCCTCCATGTACAATTCTATGCCAGTAACAAGTTGTATTCACCTGCACTCAGTCCTGGGATCATTCCTGTTTGGCATATAGCTTTCTTAGGTACAAGCAAACATAGTAGGGATATGTCTGCCCACATTTAATGAAAATGCATACTGTGGGCTATACTTTATTCTCCAGATGACACACACATCCTCCAAAAGGGTATCATAGAGACAGACACCTGCTGTCAAAATCATGCTGTAAAGCTATAAGCCAAAGAAAGCATAGTTATCCACTTTTAGAAAACAAAGTATCCCCAGAGTACCACATAGATAGTAGCCCCCAACATGTGGAACAGGTACTAATGTATACATAGAGCCATGTGTTTAGTCATCTCTCCTTTGATAATCACATTACCAAAGGGTTTTGGAAATCCCTCTGTGGAGCACATAAGCAATAAAGGGTGTGCATGCAGATCCACAGAAGTTGTTGCACACCTATAATGATTAGTCATCTTTGCCAGACTTTGCTTGCTTTGGAACAGGATTCAAATATACCTCAAGCATAAACCCTCACTCACACTCTTCAATAGAAACTGTGATGAGTGGATGTGAAACAGAAGACGTAGCACAGGGATCACTGCAGTGGCTAAGCTTGTCACAAGTATACAGAAGTGACCTAAGGTCTGGAAAGCGCCAGCATGCTCTGGCAAAGCTAACAGATGCTTTCATGGAGAAAACAGAGTACCCACCTATGAAAAAATTGAGGTCACATGTATGTATATGGCTTTGCCCCACAGCTACCTTACATGTGTTATGTACATACAGTTGTCATTGTGATATGTCATACACTAGAGAAATCAAAACTCACTCCATATTGACCAACGGTGTCACACACTCTCACACACCTGGAACACACACACAGTTAGCAAGTGTGGGATTCAAACTCCTACCTAACTACATTGTGATACGACAGCAGTATGCATTTACATGACACGTTATAAACATTACTAGGATTTCACCTTCCCACAGGTGTATTTGTAGGATGGTGACATCATCAGACTTGACAAAGATGAGTATATCACTTTTAAGGGGTGTGAGTAGTCTCCAAAAAGGTTGCTCCCTCACCAGGGAGAAACAGACAGACACACACACACACAAACACACAGTCAGCAAGTGGAGTATTCAAACCCCTACCGAACTACATTATGATACTACAGCAGTACGCATTTACACGCCACACTATACACTTTATTGGGATTGAACTTTCCCACAGGTGTATTTGTAGGATGGTAACATCATCAGACAACAAAGATGAGTATATCACTTTTAAGGGGTGTGAGTAGTCTCCAAAAAGGTTGCTCTCTCCCCAGGGAGATACAGACACACACATACACAGTTGGCAAGTGCGGGGATCTTAATCCAAACTAAGTACTTCTTTACACTTCAGCAAGCAATATGGAGTTACAGGGTGCAAAAGAGACATTATTTGCTGACAGTTTGCCCAAAAGTTTTTTTCACATTTGCTAACCTCAGCAGGCTTATCATGCTAGGTGTTTTGTGAGTGTATTGTATGCATAGGCCATGACCATATCATATATGGGTTGATGCTCCACATGCTGGCACACACAAGGTCAAACCAGTGGCTAAGCTCTGTCAACCCAATACTGGACAATATAGTCATGAGGAGTAGGGTCATACAAGCACAACACCAGCAGTCTCACATAGACCTACAATATAAGCACCAGCAAAACACACGCATAAATACACATTACCATACTCGGAGAATACAAATATTAATCTGAAAAAGAGAAAGTGTCCTCCTAAGCAGACAAGCAAGCAACATGCACCTCCAAGCACACGCCAGAAAACACATAATACACCAAAGTAGTGTGCCTCACAACAGGCCCTAAGGCAAAATAACATACCCAACACACTAGTAATAGGTGACTCCATAGTCAGGCACACAGATGTTCCACTCACTAGGCTGTACAAGGGAAAGGTTACTGTCAGTTGTCTGTCAGGTGCTATGATCTGCCACATAACACAAGCACTTAGATCACTCCAGAACAGGTACATATATGACGCGGTCTTTGTACATGTCAGTGTGAATGATCTGAGTCATACCTCCCAGGACAACATGACAAGAGATATATAGTAGCTCTATGATCATGTAGCCCAGGCTGGTATGACCCTGACCTTGAGTAGCATCTTACCTTCACCTACATGATACTGCAATATAACATAAAGATGATAAGCTTCAACAATTGGCTGAACTTCTGGTGTCATTCAAAGGGGATCCAGTCTCTGTCTGCCTAGGATGACATGATAGACATGCCTCGTTGCTTCACTAGATATGGTTTGCACCTGTCATCCCTATGCTTCTGAATACTGGCCAAGGCTCTCGCTGTCCCCATATTACCTTTTTTTAGGCAAGGCTCAAAGGTTCATAGGTTCATAGGTAAGTACTAGGCTATCATCCCTGGGGCTATACAAGCCAGCCAAAAAGGTACCCTGGCTTTTGCCACCCAAGAAAATTATTTTCCTGTGCCACTGTCGAGCAGAGCCACAGAGGTGATTCCCTGGGTGAATTTCCTATTTCCCATCCAATCATCAAGATTTTTCTTGAAGAGTGCTAATGAGGAGCTTTGTTTGATATATATAGGTAGTTTATTCCGGAGTATGGGAAGTCTCTGGGACAGGAATCTATCCCTCCGGCATGTTCTGTTTATTGTGGTGACAAGGTTTAGGTCCCTAGAGTGTGTAGCTCAGAGGAATTGGGATTTCTTTAAGTGGAGCATGTCCAACAGCTCTGGGTTTGTCATAGCTGTGTATGTTAGGCAGAGATCACCTCTGAGTAGGTGATATGCGACAAAGTAAAGCTGGAGTTTTTTGAGACGGTCTGTGTAGGGCATCTGTTTGAGGCCGGTAATCCTCTTTGTGAGGTATTTCTGGGGCCTTTCCAGTTGTTGTAGATGTCTTATGAGGTACATACCAAAAGGGGCGTTGTACTCTATAATGGGTCTAATGAGTGATGAGTAGAGGGGAACAAAGACCTCTTTTTTTCTGGATGAGAAACCTTTTGTGATGAGGTGTGCCACGTAGAAGGATTTCCTGACTGCTGTGACGATGTGATTATCAAAGGAGAGACTACTGTCCACCTGTGTCCCAAGGTCTCTTATCACACTTTTGGTATTAAGTATACTACCACCTATGTTGTAGTTCATCGGTACAGAGTTTTTACCAAAGGGGATGACAATGCACTTTTTGGCATTGAGCTTGAGGCTATGGCTTTGACACCAGGCATCTGTCTCAGTGAGGCCCTTTTGTATGATGTCCACATTGTTAGGAGTTTTGATTATGGCTCCTAGTTTGCAGTCATCTGTGAACTTCATTAGCCAAAGACCTTCTGTGTTAGCCTGTACTTCAGAGAAGTAGATACCAAACAGGAGAGGACCCAGGACTGAACCCTGTGATACTCCACTTGGCACTGGTCTGAAGTCAGATTTGGAGTTTGCTGCTTTCACAGTGTGGGTTCTGTCAGTGAGCCAGTTGGCAACCCATCTTATGACATAGGGATTTATACCTAGTTTAGTGAGTTTATCTATAATTCCAGAGTGGGGGATGGTGTTGAAAGCCTTGGCAAGATCTAGATAGGCTGTGTGAACCACCTTACCCTTGTCTACGGCTTTGGTGACTGCTTCAAAGAAGTCTATCAGATTTAGGAGACATGATCTGCCTTTTACAAACCCGAACTGGGTGGGGTCCAGAGTTTGGAGATTACCAATGTCTTTGTTTATAAGTTCCATGATGATACGTTCCATGGCCTTGCAGACCAGGCTCATCAGGCTAATGGGGTGGTAGTTCCTGGGTTCTGTGGTGGCTCCCCCTTGTGGAGTGGGATAACCGTCGCTGTTCGCCATTCAGCAGGCATAAAGCCTGAGGTGAGGCTATGATTGAACATGGTGCTTAAGTGGGGTGCCAGTTCATTCTGTAGTTCATGTAGAACGCAGCCTGGGATGTTGTCTGGTCCCATGGATGCTGTGTTTCTGGCTTTGGAGAGTGTGGTTTTTACCTGTGCAACCGTGATTACAGGAACTTTTAATTCTTCCGGTATAGAGATGGGCTCTTTAATGGGTGAGAGGGGAGTAAAGTTAGCACTGAACCTATCTGCCAGGATGTTGGCAATATCAGTTGGGTCTGTATATTTAGTGCCATTGTGCTGTAACTCAGAGCAGATCTGAGTGTTGCCATTGAGATTCTTGACATAGCTATAGAATGCTTTGTGGTTGTCTTTAGAATCAGTGGTGATTTTGTTTTCATAACTAGCTTTGGAGGATTTTATCAGGGATCACAGCTTCTTACTGAGGCTGACCAGGGAGCTCCTCCACTCATGGGATTTTACTCTCTTTTGCAACAGTTTCTTCCTTCTGTTGTACAGTTTGTTTATGGCAGGGGACCACCAGATTGGCTTACTTTTTTTGGAGGATAGCGTCTTGGTTCTGTTTGGGATAGCACGATCCATGCACTCATGTAAGTTCTTATAAAGTGCAATTGTGTAGGATTCAGTAGTCGTAACTGTATTGTCCATCTGCATGGGTGTCATGAAGTTCACCACTTCTGTCTTAAGAAGCATGAAGCTGGCTTTGGAGAATTTTTTTTACCATGGTTTCCTTAATGGGGGGTGGGGGCAGAATGTGGATATACAGGGTAATTAGCTTATGGTCAGATCTGACCAATGAGGTGTTGACTTCAGGTGTGGAACACTGGTCACTCAGGACAAACCAAACCCCGTAACCAACACAAATAACCACAAAGTGAGCTAAATGCTACTCATTGCCAGAAGTCTCAGCCTCCAAATGCACACACTCGAGGTACTTCTCAGTATGGGGAATATTGATATCTGTGCAGTAACAGAATCCTAGTTCAAGGCTCCAGAGAGCACACCAGTACTACCAGGATACTACTCATTCCATACCTTCCAGCACCAGAACCTGGATCATAGCACATAGGGTGGGGATGTATCCATATTCATCAAGGATACCTACACCTCTCTCTACATCCTCTCTACAGGATATGTACCCATAGAATGTTGCACAGCAACGTTCTTCCCACTCCACAGGGGTGGGGCCACAACAGACCCTTGGCATTCCCGCTCTATGAGCCTGACAAGTCTGATCTGCAAGGCAATGGAGCCAATCATAATAGAAGTCAACAATAAAGACATTGGGAACCTTCACACAGTTGAGCACACCCAGTTTGGCTTCGTCAAATGCAGATCATGCCTCCTGAACTGGGTGGATTTCCTTGAGACAGTTACCCAGGCTACAGATGATTGAAAGGAGCTTCACACAGCCTACCTATACCTCGCTAAGGCCTTTGACACCATTCCCCAGTCAGGTATCATAGATGAACTCACCAACCTGGGCATAAATCCATACATCACAAGATGGATTGCAAACTGGCTCACAGATAGATCCCACAAATTAAGAGGTGCTGACTACATGTCAGACACTAAACCGGTAACAACTGGTGTCCCCCAGGGTTCAGTCCTGGGGCCCCTCCTGTTTGGTATATACTTCTCAGAAGTACATGCCAACACAGGAGGGTTGTGGTTGACTAAGTTTGCTGGGAACTGTAAAGTGTTTACCATAATAGATTCCCCGGATGACACAAATATTCTCCAGAAGGGACTCTATGAGACAGATGTATGGTTTCAGAATCATGGCCTCAAGCTCAATGCAAAAGAATGCATAGTAATCCTTTTTGGGGAAAACAAAGTACCCACAAACTACCACATAGGTGTTACCCCCTAAAAACTGATGAGGTAATAAGGGATCTGGGGATACAAGTAGATAGTCATCTTTCCTTTGACAACCATGTTGCCAAAGTGATTAGGAAATCCTATGTGGCCCACCTATTCAACAAAGAGTTTGCATCAGGATCAAAAGAGGTAGTGTTGGCCCTCTACTCTTAAGTCATCAGACCCATCATTGAGTACAATACACAATTTTGGATGTACTCGACTAAGCATATCCAGCAGCTGGAGAGACCACAGAGGTACCTCACCAAGAAGACTACTGGCCTCAAACAGTTGTGTTATTCAACACAACTGGAAAAACTAAATCTGTTCTCTGTTGCGTACCGCCTACTCAGAGACAAACTCTGCCTAACATACAGAGCCATGTCCAACACATAACTGTTGAACATGCTGCATCTAAGGAAAACAAAATTGAGTCGCACTACACACTCCAGGGATATAATCCTCATCACAACAATGAATACAACATGCTGGTGGGATAGAGTACCATCCCAGAGACTTGCCTTACTGTGGAACAGAGTCCCAATGTACATCAGACAGAGCCCCTCGCTGACACTCTTCAATAGGAACCTTGATGAGTGGATGGGAAACAGACAATTCATGCCAGGATCACATGAGCAGCCTCACTAGAAAGGGGCTTAGGGTACTAACTATTAGAACTAGGGCTTAGGAGACTAACCAATGGGGTGGTGAAAGCTGCACAACTTGCCTAGGCTAATATATGCCTTCATGGAGATAGTCTACTACATACCTATGAACCTATGTGACAGGTACATGTCTACAGATAGTAGATATGTATTTCATTGTACTGTCATGTTGTACAGCAGGCACATGGACCACATACACTGTAATGCTTACAGATATTGGTGGCTATTATGTACAGGGGGTGAGATTTGCACCTCATGTCTTTTGTGCCATTGGGATGTGTGCTGGGTGGGACAGTTCTGGATGGCTCCCTGTCATGGTCACCCTCTTACACACATCTCTGCCCATCCATGTTTGGCTTATTATACTGTGTTCCCCCTACATATATAGGTACATAGGTAGGTAATAGGCTATCTGCCTGAAGGCATATATTAGTATGGCCAGAGTGTGCAGCTATCACCACACCTGGGGTTAGTTCCCTATGCCTCTGTGTAGTAGAGCTGATGAAGTGATCCATGGTGTGACAGTTCAGTTTCACATACACTCATCAAGGTTCCTCTGGAAGAGTGTCAGTGAGGGACTCAGCTTAATGTAGGTTGGGAGCCTGTTCCAAAGCAAAGGAAGTCTGTGAGTTAGTAATGTATCCCTCCAACATGCTCTATTTATTGTTGTGATGATTATATCCCTAGAGCATGTGGCACAGTGAGCTGGGGTTTACTTCAGATAGAGCATGTACATCAGTTCTGCATTGGACATGGACCTGTCTGTTGGGTAGAGATCGCCTGAGTAGACGGTATGCAACAGAGTACAGATTGAGTTACTTCAGTCTTGTTGCATGGGGCAACTGTTTGAGGCCAGTAATCCTCTTGTTGAGGTACTTCAGTGGTCTTTCCAGCTGCTGAAGGTGCCTCGTCAGTTTCATCGCAAGTGTGTCGTGGTACTCTCTGATGGGTCTGATGACTGATGAGTAGAGGAAACCTCCTTTGACCTACATGCAAAGACTAACCACTTTGTGAATGTGTTTCTGAAAGTAAAGATGACTATCCGCATGTGTCCATAGATCCCTTATTATTACCTCCATATTTAGGGTGTTGGCACCTATGTGGTATTTGTATGACTGTAGCTCGAGGCCATAATTTTGACACCACATCTGTCTGACTGACACCCTTTTTAAGGATGTCTCTGTTGTCCCAAACATCGATTATGACAACCTTTTTGCAGTCATCCACAAACTTTGCTAACCATAGCCCTCATGTGTTTGACTGTACTTCTGAATAGTATACACCAGACAGGGGGGGTCCCAGGACTGAGCCATGGGGGACAGCAGTTGTTACCAGCTTACAGTCCAACAGGAAGACCACAATTCTTACCTTGTGGGATCTATCTGTACCCCAGTTGGTAATCCATCAGATGACATACATGTTTATGCACAGGTTGTTGATTTTGTAGATACAACATGTGTGTGAGATGTGGGAAAAGGGCTTTTCAAGGTCCACGTAGGCCATGTGGAGCTCATTTCATTGATGTATGTCCTGGGTAACTGCCTTGAAAACTGTCTAGCAGGTTTAGGGACCATGATCTGCCCCTGACCAAACCAAAATGGGTAGGGTTGTGTGTTTGTAGGCTCCCAATAGCTCTGTTTATGAGTTCCATAATGATGGACTCCATGGCCTTGCAGATCAGGCTTATTAGGCTTATTAGGCTTATAAGACAATAGTTCCCATGGTCTGTTGTGCTCCAACACTTGTGGAGTGAGCCAAACATTGCTGTAACCCATTCAACAGTTTCATATCCTGTACAGAGGGTGAGTCTCAACAGACTGTTCAGGTGCAGGGTCTGTTTGTTTTGGAGTTCACATATGACACAACCAGGGACACCATGTCATCCCATAGATGCCATGTTTTTAGGTTTGGATAGAGCTGTTTAACCATTGTATATGTGATTTCTGGGTTTTCACAATCTCCAGGTATGGTAATGGGCCCTTTTGTCAGTGAGAGGGGGTTAAATGTGTATGAACCTGTCTGACAAGATGCTGGCAATGTCAATCATGTACATGTATTAGTTTACACTTTGCACTAACTCAGAACATATATGAGTTTACATTGATATTTATGACATAGCTAAAGAAAGCTTCATGGTTCTCTACGGAATCTTTGGCAATATTTTTGGCAGAGCTTGGCTTGGATAATGTTAGGAGTGCTCATTGTTTCTTGATGATACTGATCAGAGATTTATTGGTCTTCTTTGTATTTTAACTTTCTTTGAACAACTTAAGTACTTGTATTACATAGTTTGATTATGACAGGGGTCCAATGTATTATATGGGTCTGTTTTCATATCACTGTGTGCGCAAGGCAGGATTAGTGAATAGTGACATGTGTCTGGAGTAAGAACTGCAACTGCCAGATATGTGTGGCCCACTGCTGTACTCAGACATGCCCTAAGTGTGTGAGCATGCCCAGTATGACCTTTCAGTATGTTGCTGACTGAAATTTGCTAAATTTGTTTAAGTGTGTGAGCATGGCCCACTATGGGCATATATACTATATCTATATGAAAAATCAAGTTGGTTTTTATTTCAGAGCTCACCTTTGTGTTGTACATCGACAGGAAGCACGCTGTGCCTGCAGGGCTTCCATGAGTCAATTTGCATAGACTTATCAACATTTCGACATATAGGGGGGACAGCTATTATTTGTACATTTCTACCCGGGGGGGCACACCTGATTGTTACTGTGGGTGTACATAGGATGAGGGGTACACCTGACACTTATACACATTTGCTAGGCCTGCACTGCTATGTCAGGTACTCCATTTCAGTCTGTACTGTTGCCTATCATACTGGCTTGAGGCATACCACTGTACTACAGACCTAAGCTTCCAATTACACGCATATTAGTTTGTGACTTCATAGCCTACCCAACAGACATCACACTGCCTGGCCTGCTGTTATCTGTCTGCATAGGCCTGGGGGGAGGTTACCCATATGCCTCTTCAGAGGACATGATACAGCATTTGCTTGTGTTTGCGTTTGTCTACAATTGCCCTGCTGACTATGACTGTTAGGTATGTAACCCCCTCCAACTGGTATGTGCGAGTGACTTAAGTTGTGTCTGTGCCAGTGAAATACTGTCATGGCTTAGTGGTTCAGTACTGTGACTATAGTGCACAGTATCCTGAGTTCGAGCCCTGTCACTGCTTTTTATTTCCCTGCTGGGCAGACCTGACTGGTTAAGGAACAGTAAAGCAGGTGTGAGTGTGTTTACCCGACTTTGCCTGACTTTGCCCAACGTTGCTCAACTTTGCTCGACGTTGCCCGACATTGCTTGACGTTGCGCTGGTTATTGTGGTGCACAGCTACACGCAAATGTATTTAAATATGCTCAATACTGGTAAAATGTGCTTAGCAGTGCTTTATATTGCTTAAAATAGGGCACTCATGCCTCAGGTGGTGCTGCAGGGCTGCCTATGTCAGATGCACATAGTACACTCCCTATACATGTTTGAAAACAGGTAGTGTCAAGTTAGGCATCCCTTTTACTGTATGTGCGAGTCAGAGATAGGTTTCATTTCCAGGGTTCCTACTGAGTCAGTGTATGTGCTATGCGTTGCCTCTTTGCCATGACCAGGGCATACTGAGCATGCCTCCTTCTGCCTACTGGGGCAGGCTCAGGTTGTTCCTCCTCTGAGTCACGCTGTGCCTGTGCAGGCCTTGGCAATGGTGGGGGGCTGTTTGGCCCTGCCCCATGCTGTTCCTGCTGCAGCTGTTTCTGCAGGATCATACTGTGTAGCATGGCACATACCATAACAATTTGGGTACATGTAGTTGGTGAGTACCTCAAGGCTCCACCAGATGTGTCCAGGCACCGGAACCGTGACTTGAGCATCCCAAACACATGCTCAATTATGTTTCTTGTTTGTGCGTGTGCCTCATAATGGAGTACTTGTTCAGGTGTGTGTGCATTTCTGATGGGTGTCATCAGCCATGGCTCCAGTGCGTATCCAGCATCCCCTACTAGGTGACCGTAGGGAATGTCCCCATTGGCAAATAACTGGTACAGCTGGGTCAAATGCCAAATGTGGGAATTGTGATAGCTTCCAAGGCATCCAGCACACACATTCATGAGACACGAGCTGGCACTTGTTGGAAGGGAAGCCCTTGCGGTTGATGTAGAACCTACTCCGCTCACCGGGTGGTGCTTTGATGCATATGTGCGTGCAGTCTATTGCACCCACTACCTCAGGGTATTCTGCTATTTGGTGGAAAAGACACATATTGCTGGCCAATGCCTCACGGGAATTGGGGAAATATACATGGTCACCGACATGTGCTGACATGGCATCCAGGAACTGGTGGAGTACTCTGGATGCTGATGCCTGTGAAATCCCCATCATATCACCAGTTGGTCTTTGGAAGGTACCTGTAGCTAATATTCTTAGGCCAACACATACCTTGGTATCCACTGGGATGGGTTCCCCCCTGTTGGTTCTGTGTGTGAGGCGTGGCTGGCACAGCTCAACAATTTGCTGTAGGAGGTCTCTGTCCACCCTATAGTGCTCCACTATCTCCAGCTCATGTAGCCCCTGGTAGGTTACCCTGGGTCTGTACACTCTTCTCCGTCTCCTCACTGTGGATTGCTCAGCAGCATTCACAACATCACCACCCTCAGCACCTTGCACATGTTGGTTTATGATAGCAAGAGCAGCCCCTAACATTTTGTCTGACTTAAGCTTTTTAAGCTTTCCCTCTTTGTATACTGCAGTGTTGCAGAGTTCTTGGGAAAAAACAGGGAAGAATGCTGTTTGCAGAGTTTAAAGTACTGGGCTGGGCTGGGCTAGTCTGCTGCCTGTGTAATTGGCTGATTCTGATATATTTCACCTGGTAGCTCTGCTAGTTCTCCTTTGTTAACTTCCTACTACTTCTTTTCCTTCCTTTTGCCTTTCTGTTTCCGCCCGGGGGATGCTCCGCAAACAAGTGCAAACGCGTGCACAAGAGCACACATGAGTGCACACGAGCACACACGCTGTGTGCATGTTTGCAAGGAATTTCCTATCTTTTAACAGTGTGCACCTTGGGTATGAGGTTTTCAAATAGGACAACTGTAGGCATGCCTCTTTGCAATCCTGAACAACTCAGGGCAAACACAAGCCACTGTACTCCAATTAGCTTACAGCCTGTCTGACACACACCCTCATGATTTCACCTATATTCTAGTCTTCTACTCACCTACTCCTACTCTTACACTCTTGGGACATGCCTCACATGCTGGGGAAAATTGGGATTCACTATCCTTATCCTCATTTGCATAGGATTGCCTAGTAATGCATGGTTACATCTCTCACACTGAGCTTCCCCCCCTTAGCAACCACTAGTCAGTGGCTATGTTGTCTTCAGCCTGCCATTCACCTGCATGGCAGAATAAGCTTTTTAGTGAAAATGCCTATTTTTGGCTTTTTTTTTTAATTATTTTCTTGTTTTTATAAGCGCCACACGTTTGTGTGGTGCTGCACTATGCTTAAACATCGGAGATAGAGGAAAAAAAAAGTTACATTTTAATATTTTTAGACATTTTAAAATGCCAATGGCCTTATATTTGGCCATTGGCATGCTTCCTCAACTGTATGCATCCTTTATTTGGAGCTGTCATAGCTCTGTTTAGCTATTTGCAGAAATGTACTCCGTTACCAATGGAGTATATTTCTGCAGGTAACACTAATCTTCCACGGACAGGTTTGTGTTTCCTGAATCACAAATTTACCTCATTTGCATGGCTTTCACCAGCAAATGAGGTAATTTGCATACCATGACACTGTCCGTGCAAGAGTAGCTTTAGCAGCTCTCATGCACGCCCCTGACGGCTGTTCCTGGATCGCACGGCAGACATATTGCCGGCGTGAGCTCCTACACTCATCTTGCACTCCATGCAAGCTTTTGTGAATCTGGAGTTCTGTCTTCTAACTCTACCATGTTTTAAAACAACGTTTCTTGAGAAGTCTTATACTCAGCTAGCTTTTTGTTCATTTCAACCTCTGAGTTTTGCAGTTTTATAAGTTCAACTGAATAACTAATTAAAGCTTATTCTATTTTTCCAGCCTTTTATTATTTGAGTTGACATATTCCTTCAATGTTTCAGTTTCTTTAATCACCTCTGAATACATTGGATTTACTTTTTCCTTGACCTTGTGGACATTACCAATATACTAGCAAATAAAGTTAGTGCAAATTTCACTCCCGAGACAACTGTTCAAAGCCCTAAACTACCTGCATCTCTCAGAATATGAAAGACATCTCATGTTCCAAAGCTGAAGCCTTTACTTTTTGCTGAATACTTGCAGGATTCTTCCCAATCAGTTTTTTCTCTTCACCTTTCCTGTTTGATTTTATTTCAGATTCTCTAAATTTCTCTTTTGCTGGCATCTAGGCAGTGTACTTACTAGGCAGCAACTGAATTTTAAAAATAACAATTTTACTGGACGTTATTTCTCACTTTCTGTTTTCATACTGGGAGGATGAATTTAAGCTGTTGATTGATATGTAGCCTTCTTGGAAGTTCTTGTAAGGATTCAGTTTCATCAAAAATCAAAATCAAACTTCTCATCACATAATAATTCATGTTTTAGAAATAGTCACCAAGAGATAAAGGCCATAAATTCCAATACACAAGACCGCCACACAAACAAAAATGCTTTAATTATTGTTGACTTCATAGTGAGATACACAGATTCCCCACTCACTAAGCTGGGTAAAGACACAGTGACAGTGAGTTTTGTTTCAGGTGTCAGGATCTCAGACATCTGAAGCTCCCTTAGGACCCTTGCAACAGACAAATATAACTATGACATCGTATTTGTGCATGTGTGGGTGAATGACTTGAGATGGAAAGCCTGAAGAAAATTTCTAAGCTCTCTATTCATGTCACAAATGCAGGCAAGACCCTGATGCCAAGTGAAATCCTCTCCACTGCACAACTGATGATTAGGGACAAAGAAAAGATAATTGTTTTGAAAAACTGACTAAATAATTGGGATCATTCTAGTGGGAGGCAGTATGAGTTTGCTTTGAACAACATGCTTGACAGTCTTACTTGCTTTGCAAGGAATGGTCTGCACCCCTCATTTAGCCTTTACTACCTCCGCAAAGACCTTTTTAGGAAAAGTTTGGTTATTGAAAATTCTAGCATAGGAAAAGTATCAACATCAAAACAGTATCAAATTAAGATGGCTCTGCTCAATGCCAGAAGTCTAAACAATATGCTGCCCAGCCCTGAGGTGGTCCTGAATCTGGAAGACATACATATATGAGTAACCACTGAAATATAGTTTAAATGCCTAGAAAGTATTCCCTTCATAAATGAGTTTAGTACCTACCATACCTTCAGACCCGGCAATGACAACTGTGGTGGGTTGCTGATTCTAGACAGATCTCCAGAAACATATAAATGGAGCTTACCATAATCCAAATCACAGTAAACAAAATCAATCAGCAATTTGTCATCCATTGCTAGACATCTTCTATGGCACCAGAACTTCATGTCATGTTCTCAAACAATATGGAAGAACTTCCAATAAATAAGAACTTCATCATTCTGGGAGACTTTACTACTCATCAACTGACTAGAGGATGTACATCTCCAACTTGGATATGCACAAACTTCTTTAGATCTAATCAATAAAAACTGAATGGACTAGATTGTTAGTAGTCCAACTAGAGTACAACATATTCTTGACCTGGTACTTGCATATTTAGTGTCATTATGTACAACTCCCCTAGTAACTCCATATCTGAATAAATCAGACTATAAGCTGGTAACATTTTTTTTTCATTCAAACTATCTACCCCCCCTACAACTAATATATTGGATTGCAAAGAGTATAAATGCACAAATCTCCATAAATTCTATGATGAAGTTTCATCATTTACATGTAAAAACATCACCCTAGACATCACCTCAGCAGACATATTCGCAAAGGAGTTTTATACCGACATAAATAAATTCATAGAATTAGAAACTTCATCTAGAATCAAATGCATTGGGACATTTAAAAGCAAGCAACCCTGTTGGTCCAATGACATAAATAAAATCTACAATAAAAAGAAAAAAAATCATTAGAGTATACAACAGATCTATGAACCCAATAGCCGGGGGAAATATTAGGAATTTGATTAAAATTAAAAAAAAATACTAGATTTAGTAAGGCAACACATGAACTCAGAATACTAGATTTAGTAAGGCAACACATGAACTCAGATTAGTATTTGAAGCCAAGGACAATTACAAATCCATCTTTAATTATGTCCAGATTTACAATAACAACAACAACAACAAAATTAGAGTATACAACAGATCTAAAGAACCCAAAGCCAAGGGAAATATAAGGAATTTAATTAAAATGTAAAAAAAGACTAATAGATTTAGTAAGGCAACACGTGAACTCAGAAGCACTGAAAGCTCTCCTCCATGGAACCAAATAATATACCAGGCATTTGGAAAATGCTACCAAACATACCCTGGTGGAAACTCGCCATAAGCTGTTTAACCTGAGCTACAGGTTCACTCCATAAAGTATGGCATTTAGTAATAGTAATTCCACTCCATAAAGCTTGTCCTACCACCAACCCCAGAAAATACAGGCTCATCAGTCTGACAAGTTCCTTTCAAGGACATGGAACACATTGTAACAGATCTGAGTAACATAGACATCAAAAATCTCATTAGGCTAGATCCACTACAATTTGGTTTTGCAAAAGGTAGATTCTGCTAATAAACTTGGTAAACTTCTTTGAAAAGATAACAGAAGCTGTTGACAGGAGTCACACAGTACAGACAACCTATCTTGATCTGGCCAAGGCATTTGACACCAATACCAGCATAATTTATAAACAAAATGTACTACAAATAGACTGTTATATGGAAAAATAGCTAGCTAATTTGCTAAAAGACAGAGCCCACACAGTGCAGGTAGCAGCAGCAGCAGTGTCAGAAAACCTGAAGGGGCTAGTGGTGTTCCACAAGGTTCAGTTCTGGGACCCCTTTTATTCAGTATTTACTTCTCTAATGTACAGACTAAAAACAAGACATATGGTTAACCAAGTCTGCAGATGTTTGCAAACTGAGTCATTTTTAAATACAGAAGCCTCTAGTGGGAACATGTAACTATAAGTGCCTGGTGTATTGAAAATGGACATAAATTAAAAGTTAAAATCCAACATTGTTGCATTTGGAAGACAGACCACCACTGCCCCACCCTGTATATAGCATTGATTATACCCCTCTTTAAAATGAAACTGTAGTTAGAGACCTAGTTCCTGGGTTGATAATTTCCTTGTCTTAGTTCAACAGATAGCAACAGTTGCTGGATATCCTACTCCTTGGTGCAGTTGATCTCAAAGGGAATATCATCCAGATCTAAAGATGTTATTGGTCCCTTGTATTCAGCACTGATCAGTCCGATTATAGAGTACAGTAACTTCTTTGGGATGTACCTCACCAGGCATATCAAAAAGTTGAAAGGACCCCAGATGTTCCTAACAAAGAGAATGACATACTTAAAATCCATGAGCTACCAGAAGAAGCTAGAAGCACTGTCCCTCCTTTATCTCTCATAGGTGATCTATGCCTTGTCTGATAGCCAATCATGGATCCAGTAGCCCAGAAGCGCTTATACCTTCAGAACTTAGTCTCACAAATAGCAGGGAAAGGGATCTACACCTGCTTCAGCAGATGAATAAAACAAGAGACATATTCATTGCTCAGTATGTCCCTCACCTGGTGAATAGACTTCCCCTGCAGATAAAGCAGTTTAATACATTACCTTCCTTCAAACAGGAGCTGGATAATTGGTTAAATTCACCCATGACTTGACAGGTCTATATCAGATAATCAAACTTTTAAAACGTTCGAACACCACATGGTCAAGACCATATGTTCGAACTCTTAAAAGTTCGAAAATCAAATCAAGGAAAAAAAAAAAAAAAAAAACCTACCTGAAAGCTTAAGCAGGGGGCAAGTCCCCCTACACCCCCCACACCCTCCGCTTTTTAAATATACCAACACTGAGATCGCACTACAGTGCAGACAATGGAAAACTTCCATTGCCACACTGTACAGGGATCTCCATTAAAATGTTCGAACTTTTAAAAGTTCAATCATATGATGTCGACCATATGACGTTCAAACTTTTAAAAGTTTGACAATATGATAGGAACCCTGTCTTGACTGCTCTAGTCCTCCTTGAGAGGTAAAGTACAGTCTAGGATGATAATGGTCACAAGACTCTGTAGCCTTGAACTTCCTATGATTCCTGTTAAGGTGATTAGTAGTGGCAAATAACAATGTATTCATACTGGTAGGTTTCCTATGTATAGCAGAACAAGTATGTTGCCTTCCTTAATAGGCAAATAAAAAAACAACCAGATGTGCTATTTCTTCTGTGAATCACCCCCTCCAAAAAAAACAATGACAAAAATATTGATGCTCAAATGTTGCACAAGATCCTGTGCATGTTCCCAAGCACTATTCTGTATCATGTTCCCAAGCACTATTCTGTATGGAGCTGTGCATGTTCCCAAGCACTTTTCTGTACGGAGCTGTGCATGTTCCCAAGCACTATTCTGTATGGAGCTGTGCATGTTCCCAAACACTATTCTGTATGGAGCTGTGCATGTTCCCAAGCACTATTCTGTTTGGAGCTGTGCATGTTCCCAAACACTATTCTGTATGGAGCTGTGCATGTTCCCAAGCACTATTCTGTATGGGGCTGTGCATGTTCCCAGGCACTATCCTATATGGAGCTGTGCATGTTCCCAAGCGCACTCCTGTATGGAGCTGTGCATTTTCCCAAGTGCTATCCTGTATGGAGTTGTGCAGTTCCCAAGCACTATTCTGTATGGAGCTGCGGACAGCTACAAGAGCATGAATTGCAGCTTCTTGGATGTCACACCTCTTCACTGTGCAGGTCAGATAAAGCATTGCTCATTTGTTAGGACAACACACTATTGTTATGGCAGTTGTAAGCTTAAATCGAAGTGGGATATCTGTTTTACTGTACCAGTGCACGATTCTGCCAAATAGATGTTTCATTTTGTGAGTGACAGATACATTTCTGTTAGCTGTCAGATGGGCTAAAATACATCTTGAAACAACACTATGCATATAATCTGCAAAAAGCTCCATCTATAGTTATCTCACATCCCAGTAGTACCTTTAAATAATGCAGTCATGTTTGCTTGGAATGCTAACCAAACAACATGCTAATTCTCTGAGTGCTCTTGATAACTACGGTCTGCAAGATAAATTCTGTAGGTCACATTATAAATCAGCCATAGACAATAATAGTAATTCTGATACAAATGTCACAGTTTAATGTAAGGCCCACTTATGGTTACCATTTAAAATTATTAGCAAATAGCAATAAATGAAGGAGAAAGCAGGCAATTATCTAACCACATGTTGACAATGTGCATCATGAGTCAGTAGTACAACAGACAGGTAGAACACTTGCCTGTGATGCAGAAGGCTGTGGGCTCTATTCTAGCACCATGTAGTTGAGTTAATTGTCCACTGCTGATACTGCAGTGTATCATAAAAGGGGTGCTGCACTCGTAAGTTGTCATCTTTCAGATGAGACATT
>NC_056727.1:635266966-635418918 GCF_019279795.1 Protopterus annectens
AAAAGTGGCTGCTTTGGGGGTTACGGGTGAGAAGTGAGGAAGCATGCTATGTATATGTATGTCAACAGCCACTTGAAATACATAACTGTGGCAATTTGAACCATTGCTTTCATCTCAGTATAACACCAGAAGGATACAGAGGCAGTGACTGTCTTTTTTTTTTGAGGGAGGCAGTTAGGGAGGTAGGTAATATTCCCACGTAGTACCTATGTCTGTGTATCCCCACAACAGTTGTCTAGTTAGTTTGTTGTGACCTACTATTTTGTCAACTTTGAGCATTATGACTTGGGCACAACTTAGCTCTTCCTTGAAAGAAAAAAAAAAATACTGAAATTCCTGGCTTATTCATGTTTTTTGTTTAGGCCACCACTGAATTGAAAGGTTGGGAAACTGTTCTAAGATGCATCCCAGAGAATCTATAACCCCTATGGCATCTCTGCACCTGCTTTTTTTATTCATAAATATGCAGTTAATAAATCCCCATTTTTAGTGGAGACTTGGTAGAAAAACTAGAGAAACACTGAAATACGTAAGTCAATACACAGCAAACACTTCTTTGAGTCAGTATAATATACCATAAAATACAACTCAGTGCAGTATGAATTAAGAAAATAACATACATCATATGCACATGATATCTTGGCGTAGGTGTCAAATGATAGTAATTACAAAAAGAAAAACCTGTCACCAAGGGCGCCCACAGGCATGTGCAAGGGGGTGCACTTGCACCCCCTGGAACCGGCTGGCTGGGAGATTCATTTTCTTTTACATAAAAAATACAGTTTTTTTTTTTTTGTTAAGGACTTTCTTCTTTAAGAACACCTTTTACGTCCAGTCACTCATCTGTGGGTTACATCTTCATCTTCCGCGTCCATGTGCTTGTGTGTGTTTACGTGTCTAAGAGGTGTGTGTGTGTGTGTGTGTGTGTGTGTGTGTGTGTGTGTGTGTGTGTGTGTGTGTGTGTGTGTGTGTGTGTGTGTGTGTGTGTGTGCCTGTGTGTGTCTGTGTGTGTGTGTGTGAGAAGTAGGTAGATCTGTGTGTGTTTGTATGAGGGAGCTAGGGGTGTGTGTATGTGTGTGTAAGAAAGGGGGGGGGGGTAGGAGTGTGTGTGTATGTGTGTGGGAGGGTCACAATTATCCAGATTTTTGCCTCATATTTTCGATTTGTTTCTCATAAAATTGTGTAAATAATAGCAGACATTTGAGTTTTAGACTTCATATCCTCAGAAAATGTATACTAATGCAAACCTAGTTGTTCTATCCTCTTTCTAAGGTGGTAGGGGGATGCAAGTATGTGTTATACCTCTCAGCTGTATAAATTTTCTCAGAATGTCCAGATTTTTGCCTTCTATTTTTGATTTGTTCCTCATAAAAATTCTGTTTTTTTTTGTCAAATCACTTGGATGAGCCAAGGACTGAAGTTACTAAATAATGACATGTATTTGAGTTTCAGACTTCATATCCTTTAGAACATGTATACTAACACAAATCCTGTTATTCTAGCAACTTTCTAAATGTGTCCCTCGTTTTGGGCCTTTGTCCCCAACATTATAACAGGCTTTGCCCAGATTTCTTGTGCTAGGAGATTGAGAGGTATGGTATGTGTGTATATGCATGTATAAGAGGGAGGAAGCATACCCCTCAGCTGTCCAGGTTTTTGCAGAAAATCTGTATTTTTGCTCCATATTCCTCCTAAAAAGGATTGAAGTTTCTAAATAATAACAGACATTTGAGTTTTAGACATCATATCTTTTAGAAAAATGTATATTAACACAAATCCTGTTATTCTAACATTTTTTAAGTTCATGAGAGCAATATTTATAATCTGTCCCCATTTATTTTAGGCTTTGTCCAGATTTCTTGCACTAAGAGGATGAGGTTTACGTGTGTGTGTGTGAGAGAGAGTGAAATGCCCTGTTTAGAGTTAGCAGGCAGAATTTATTTTCAAGTACATTTTCAAGGAATTGAGAGCTTCAGGGGAAGATAAGTTTACTGCTGCTCATGCTAAGTTTGTTTAGCAAATGGTATCACCATTGCCGTATATAATTTTAAACCAGTGTTAGTAGCACAGCAGGTATCATACTTGCATCTTGATGCAGAGGGCTATAGGTTCTATTCCCACAGCATGTAGATTTGTTTTTAAGGGGTGGGATGCTGCAGACCTGAGTATGTCCTCCTTTGGATGAGATGCCTAGTAACTATGAGCCTGTTTTTCAGCTTGCCACCCATTCCCTATTGCAATATACCAGCTTACCATTTTTAATGTAACATAGGCAATTTATTCTTCAAGGGCAGCAGGCACTGAATTTGTAGATGAAAAACTGAAATATAAAGTTGTTTTCTAGCAACAACCTCTTCATTAGTTTCAGATCTTGTAAATGTGGAATTATTCAGATGACTTTTACTTCTGCAGAGATTGTGCTTGTTGACTGATATTGGTGGATTGTAATGACAGAAGTCTGAGTGGCCTTTTATGGTTGAAATGTTCTGAATTGGGCAGTTTGTTATTATTGCTTCATATGTTTTATTTCATTGATTACTGGAAAATATTCAAAACTATAAATTTAAAACACTGTAACAAGTGGTGCTGTATTATGCAAGGGATATAATTCAGTTATTATATATTATAATTAATATGTACAATCAGGAAGGAGAGTAAAATAACTTTTCCATGGTCTTAAAATGTGTGCAAGGGGCCTATGATTTCAAAACAGCCCAAAAGTAAACTTAATCTGACACTGGCCAGATGCATTTTATTTGAATGTGGGTTTCAATGCTGTTTCAGTTAGTATGAGTTTCAAAGGTAGAGAAGTTTTAATACTAAGCCTGTTTTCATTTTAACACTATTGCTTTGTTTATAAAATGTCTATCACTGTTTGTGCTACAAATTTTGAAATAAAAGCTGTAAATTAAATCCAAATATCTGTAATCATTGTAGAAGTAAAGCATAAAACAATATGTACACTGAGAGTTTTGAACAGTGTTTATAGCAGCTGGGGAGAAATAGCTAAGTAATGGGACATTGGCATGGCTGCGTGGGGGGGGCTCTAGGTTTGCACCCCCTGCAAAAAATTCTGCAGGCATCCCTGACTGTCACTGTGTAACACCTTAAACTTCCTGTAATAGAGGCCCATGTGATATATGCAAATGACCCCTTAAGGACATCAAGTGTTTCAGCTATATGGCTACTGAATGTCCATGACTTTTTACTTCTTCTTTTTAAGTCTTTGTGGATACATTCAAGACAATAAAGCCTAACCCTACTAGCTGTGGACATGCATGTTTCAGCCTTCTTATGAACTGTACTGTACTGACAAGGTCATAAGAAGACCGAAACATGCATGTCCACAGCTAGTGAGGTTTAGCTTTACTGGCCTGAATGTATCCTAATGTTTTTTTTTTTTTTTGTAGCTTTTTACTAATTGGTTTGTCCATTTTACCTTTTTACTCTTTGGTTTAGATAGTAATTAACAGAGGTCAGAAGGAAACTTAATTCAGAGTCAATAAATCAGTACCAGGCAAAACATTCAATGAAGCACAGTTTGAAGAACTTTTATTTATTTATTTATTTATTTATTTATTTATTTATTTATTTGACATTTGTTAACTGGGTTAGTCCTACTGAGCTTAAAAAAGCCCATTTTCAGAGGAGAACCGAGGAGAAAATCTCCAATACAGTGACATAGTTATAAACAGAAAGTCAAAATACTAAAAATACTAAACGTAATAATGATGATAGTAATATACATAGAAATAAATATATGAATCTGATGTAGATACAAAAGAAACTGTCATGGTGTATGAAGGCAAATAAATATTTTAAGCTATCAAGAGTAAAGTTTAACCTCTTTATTTATTTCTGGAAGGTGGGAGAGAGATGAAAGAGGAAGTATTAGTAAAGATTAATGAGAACAAGAGGATTGTAAAGAGACGTTTAGTAAGGTAAAGAGGGTATTAAGTGAGGCAATGTATAGACAATATTTATGAGGGTTATAGTAGCCTGATGTGTGGAGTAGGGAGAAACAGACAAGGGGATGACACAAAATACAGTATAGGAGTAGGTGAGATTTATGAATGGTATAGCTGGCTGAGTAGAAAGTGGTAGTGAATTAAGTAGGGTTATGACAGTGGCAGGTGGTAATTAAGTAGGGTCATGACAGTGTCAGGTAGTAATTAAGTAGGGTCATGACAGTGTCAGGTAGTAATTAAGTAGGGTCATGACAGTGGCAGGTAGTAATTAAGTAGTGTCATGACAGTGGCAGAATTTAAAGTAATTCAGGACCTTTTCTCCAAATGATTTCCGCAGGCTCACTTCTTCTTGATCTGTGAAAAGCTTTACTCCAACAGTGAAAACATCCAGGTAGGCACACTGCAGTATACCCACTGCACTACACCCACACACACTGCAGTATCCCACACACACACACACACACACACACACACACACACACACACACACACACACACACACACACACACACACACACACACACACACACACACTGCAGCACACACCTATACTCACTGCAGTACACGCAAACACACTGCAATACACACCCATACACACTGCAGTATACACACACACACACTGTAGTACACACCCACACATATTGCAGGACACCCACATACACTGCAGTACACATCCACATACACTGCAGTACACATCCACACATATTTCAGTACACATCCACACACTGCAGATCCATCTCCTAGCGTCTTTATGCAAGCAAGCTTCTTCCACATAGAATAACTGATCACCATAGCTTATCACGCTATCAGAATTGTTTCACCATGTCTGATTTCATAATTTGCATACACTATGTCTTTCATTAGTATTTAGGCACTCATTTCCATGTCATTATATGGTTATTAGCATACAACATATTACACTTTATTTCTTCAGTAGCACAGCTGCACTTCATAAATGTCTGAGTCTCCCCTTGAATGCTGCTGCTTACTGTGCTAGTCATATAACACACCATACCATTTTTTTCTAAATACCCACTGGGAATTTTATGGGATTTGCCATGGTAGGCTAGTGCACTCATTTGCCATAACTTGTATTTCTTCTATATTAACGACTTATGATACTGCAAGTTTGCTTATTGAGTGCACTATACTTATAGTCTGTTTAAATTTTACATACATATGTATGTGTGTGATGTGTGCATGTGTGTGTGTGTGTGTGTGTGTGTGTGTGTGTGTGTGTGTGTGTGTGTGTGTGTGTGTGTGTGTGTGTGTGTGTGTGTGTGTGTGTGTGTGTGTGTGTGTGTGTGTGTGTGTGTGTGTGTGTGTGTGTGTGTGTGTATGTATATATATATATATATATATATATATATATATATATATATATATATATATATATATATATATATATATATATATATATATATATATATATAGGTAAACCTACTAGACTACCATGCTCCTTTAAGGTCTAAAAGAATAAAACTAAAAACCACCCCCTAGCTAACCAAAAACACATTAACAGCTATGAGACACAGAGACAAAGTCTGGGCACTTTACCAGAAAAATAAATCTCCCCTCACCCATATTGAATTCAAAACACTTAGAAACAAAGTAAAAAAGCTCATTACCACTGATCAACAAAACTATTTCTCCAAACTCCAAAACAGTAATAAAACAAACCCTCAGAAATTCTGGAAAGGAATCTCTACCCTCATCACTCCCGGCAAAACAGTCAACCCCAGCCCTGACCCCACTGCTCCTGACATAGACTTGGCTACACAATTCAACTCTTTTTTCATAACTTCTATCTCCAAACTAACATCTTCATTCTCCAACACCACTCCATCCTCCACTTCTCCCACATTCTCTTCTACTAACACTTTTCCCTCCACTTCCATCTCTTCTCCTACTCCCTCTACCTTACCTTCACCCTCTAATACCCTATCTCCCCTTCCCTCACCTCTCTCACTAAAACCCATTCCTATATCTACTATAAAAAAACTCCTCCAGAAACTGAAGCCATGCTCCAATGCCCCAGACAACATTCCTTCATACTTCCTCAGCATAGCTGCAGAAGCCATTGCCTACCCCATTAGCATACTAATCAACCACTCTATCCAAGAAAGCACAGTACCCCAAATTTGGAAAAAGGCTTTCATTATACCTCTACATAAAGGTGGTAATAATAACAATATTACAAACTTCCGCCCCATAGCTATCTTGTCTCCTATCTCTAAACTCCTAGAAAAGTGTTTCCATCTGCAGCTCATACCTTACCTCTTAGATAATCATCTGCTAACTCCAACTCAGCATGGTTTTAGACCCGGCCATAGCACTATGTCTGCCCTCCTCTCCTTCCTAGAAACAGTTAATAAAGCCCAGGACTCTGGTCATATTGTCTCTACCCTCTTACTTGATCTCTCAAAGGCCTTTGACACTATCTCTCACAAACTACTTCTAACTAAACTGTCTCAACTTAACTTATCTCCTTCCTCGCTGAACTGGTTCTCTAGTTACTTATCTAATATATATCAAGCAGTAAAATGGAAAAAGGCCACCTCCTCATTCCTTAATACCCCAACTGGAGTTCCCCAAGGTTCCATACTGGGTCCTCTCTTATTTAATATATTCATAAATGACTTCCACAATTCTATCCCATTCTCTAATATTATCCAATATGCAGATGATTCAACTATCATCTGTTCTGCCACATCCATCCCAGTACTACAAAAGCTTATACAATATGCATTTTCCATCACTGAACTATGGATGAAAGAAAACCACCTTGCACTTAATGCCTCTAAAACCAAACTAATGGTATTTACCCCCTCTAAACACATCTCTATCAATGCTAATTCTCTTTCAATCACCAGCCACAACAACACATCCTTGGAATTGGTGTCAGAAGCTAAGTTACTTGGGGTTCAAATTGATAGTCATCTTAAATTCAACTCCCACATTCAACTAAATATAAAAAAAACATCAAAAACTAGGCATGCTCTACCGACACAATCACTACCTTACACCCTCCACTAAAATCAGTCTCTCTACCTCATTCCTCATCCCCTCTCTTCTCTATGGAGCCCCACTCCTAACTAACATCCAATCTTGCCTTAAAACACAACTTTCCTCTTGCTATAACAAAATTGCTAAATTCGCTACCAGCCATAAGACTTCTACCCACCACTGTTCTTCACTCCATAAACTAAAATGGCTAGAACTATCCAACCAACTCATATATTCTCAACTTACTCTTGCTCACAAGCTCATTTTCAAATCCAGCCTCTGTCCGTCCCTTTCCTCTGCCTTTAAATTGCGCCTTCCCAGCAGAATACTTAGATCTAATAACCAAAATCTAATTGAATTGTACAAACCTAATCATCCCCCAGGAAAAAATCTCCTATCCTTTAGTCTAGCACGTCTCTGGAACTCCTTACCACCTGCCATTCATACCACCTTCATCCACCTTACATTCAAAAAATCTCTTCACTCTCATCTACTATCCCAGTGGGAATGCTCTTGCACCCATCCATCATATCTACTATCCCAGTGGGAATGTTCTTGCACCCATCCTTCATATCTACTATCCCATTGGGAATGCTCTTGCACCCATCCTTCATATCTACTATTCCAGTGGGAATGCTCTTGCACCCATCCTTCATATCTACTACCCCAGTGGGAATGCTCTTGCACCCATCCTTCATATCTACTATCCCAGTGGGAATGCTCTTGCACCCATCCTTCATATCTACTACCCCAGTGGGAATGCTCTTGCACCCATCCTTCATATCTACTATCCCAGTGGGAATGCTCTTGCACCCATCCTTCATATCTACTATCCCAGTGGGAATGCTCTTGCACCCATCCTTCTTGATCTACACTGATTTTCTCTCTTTTCCCCTCCATTGGAACTTCCTTATCTCTGCTTTCCTTAAAAAAAAAAAGTGTATTATATTGTTTCCTCTATTGCAAGCTTCCTAACGATATAATTGCTTCTCAGTTTCTACACTGGAATGTTTACTTTCTCTAGTCTGTATCTTCTGTAATGTTTACCACCAGTTTGGTTCTACCAGAAATTGTATGCTTTAACGGTATAATTGTTGTAAATATTGTAATCTAAAACCTATTGTAACCTTGTTTATGGAGCTTTTCTCCCCATGACTCCATTGAAAATGGGTTCTTCTTGGCCCAGTGGACTATCCTGGTAAACCAACTGCAAATAAAATAAAATAATAAATAAATAAATAAATAAATATATGTATATATATATATATATATATATATATATATATATATATATATATATATATATATATATATATATAGATAGATATATATATATATATATATATATGTATATATATATATATATATATATATATATATATATATATGTGTGTGTGTATATATTAGACTGACGATTTGTACCATTTGGAAGAGTTTGAATAACCAAAACATGTTTAGGTAGTTATGTAAATGTTTATATCCATTTAATGGAGTTAGATGTAAAAACTATGAATAAGTTCTACCTGTTTCTTTAACAAAAGGATTCCTGACTATATTACTGAGAGTTGGCTTGTGCAATGAGCTACTGAATGTAGTATAAAAAAAAGACTGACAGAAGTCCCATCAGTGACCATTTGCCCTTTGTAGAAGAGGATATATGGTATCCAGAGCAGCAGCTGCAGGACAGAGAATAAACCACAGTGAAGGAAAACCTTGAAGAAGAAGAATCTGGGAATTGTTCATGCCAGAGAATCTCAGACAGAGCTATCAAGAAACTCTGTTTCCCAGTAATGTAACATTGTGTTAAATGTGTTTATGTCTTTGCTGGAATAACCCTCTTTATTTTTGTTTCTGTATAATAAACTGAGTTACTTTAATAAAGATTAGTGGTCTCAGCTACTTCAGTTTACAACAACAACACACATACACACACACACACACACACACACACACACACACACACACACACACACCCACACACACACGCAGACTTAGGCACAGACAAACGTGCGTGCGTGCTCACACACATGCAGACACACAGAGAAAACATGTATATATAACAGCAGTGGCAGGTGGTGACTTCAAATTAAAGGTGGGCTGCAAGAGACAGCTGAATGGGTGGGGCCAATGAGAAGGGGTGTGACCAACTAGAAAGAGGTGGAGCTATGCTCAATACCACAACAACTGGAACTTTAGATACGCTGCCCTGCGTGCCAAGCCGTCATTACGAGAGTCCAATCAAGACAAAATGAAGTGTAGAAGAAAAAAAAATATTTCAATGCATTGGCTACATGACAACTTACTTAATATCTAGATGGAAAGACAAAGGTTGTGAGGCATGAAAAAAATAAATTGCTTTTTAAATACATTACTGGAATGCCAGTCAAAATCAAGTATAAGAAAAACCAAGCAGCACTGAGCTCAAACCACTTCTCCTTGTACTGCAGTTCTAATTATAATTTATATTCAGCTTTATAAAATTACCAAGTAACATGCTGAAAGTAGCAATCTCTGTGATATCCCCACTTGTAAAAATGTTTCTTATCCAAAAAAGACCTGCTGCCTGACAACAACTGTCTACTTGTTTCATGGAGAACACATGATCAAAGTAAAAAATGAACAGCAAACAAGAAACAAGCTCAAGATAAATTGCTTAAAGGATTACTGCACAAGTTATGGACACACATGATAGATTGGCATTCTGTTTAGTTTACGAGTAAAGCCTGCAAAGATAACTGCAAGTCTCCAACAAATGTAATGAGCTTCTGAAAATACTGTAATCCTGTCCTTTATTACAAATACTGTCATATGCATTTCAATACCTAAGGCTTATTCATTATCTAGTTATGTAAATATTCTCTGCATGGCAACAATGAAAAGGCTTTCAATGTTGGTAATTCTTTAACAGTATGCTTATTAAAGCTTACTTGCATCTTACAATCTCTGACAAGCTTACCTGATGGTCATTAAAGCATCGCTACTTTAATACAGAGCAGCAGGGCACTGCAACAGCATGCATTTTCTGAATAATAAGTATAAATCAAAAGTATAAAAATATGACAGAAAACCAGAACATTCTGCAAAATCAAGGACAGATGAAAAGCCACTGTCATACTTGTGGTCTGCCTTGGATGGGGGAATACTCTGCACACTTATACTGCATAACTGCTCCTTGCCTTGCTTGGACACATCCAGAGCCACTACAATGGGGAGTGGAGTGCAACAAGTAGGTCACAGTTTGAAATGTCTCTGGCTGACGGTGATGGCTCTGACACTCATACCTCTCAACCTCAGAGCAAGAAATCTGGACAAAGCCATGCATAGAAGTGGGACACAGGCCCAAAAATAAAGACAATTTTTAAATATTGCTCTTATAAACTTAGAAAGATAATAGAATAGTAGTAGGTCTTGCATTAGTATGAATTTTTGAAGGGTATGAAATCTGAAAATCAAATGCCTGCCATTATTTTCTAACTTCAATCTTTAATGATTTGCTACTAATTTGCCAGAAAAACACAATTTTATGAAAAACAGACCAAATATGTTATGCAAAAATATAAAATTGCCATACAATACAGCTAGAAACCTGTCAAAGAAGGGACACCTTTTTAAAATTAGTATTGTTAGCTTGAGCAGCTGACAAAATAAGAGCATCTACATGCATTTCTGAAATAAAAGTAATCTATAACTCTGATCATTACAGTTATTTATAACTGTAAACCCTCCACGTTTTCTTCCAAAATTGCCATTTTGCAGAGGGATTATTAAGGGGAGAGCAACATTTTGAGCCAAAATTGGAGACAGTTGAGAGGTTTGGGTATTCCTAATTCTATAAAGCAATTTATTTGCACGTACCTCTCAACCACTTAATGCAGGAAATCTGAATATGGCCAAATATATTGGGGGAACATACAAGCAGTACTAAAAAGACAGTTGATAGAATAACAGGTCTTGCTTTAGCATACATTTTTCAGAAGGTTATGACGTCTGAAACTCAATGTCTGTCATTATTTAGTGACTTCATTCCTAAATGATTTGGCAGAAAACCCCAAATTTTATGAGGAACAAACCAAAAATAAGAAGCAAAAATCTATTAATTCTGCAAAAGTCTGGACAGTTGAGAGGTATAGTTCAACCGGGGCTATCTGAGTTTGCTGCTCCCCCCTCACAAAATCATGGTCGAATGGAGCGTCCCCCCTGCAGCCATTCCAATGTCCCATTCCTTGGTTATTTTGCCCCATTTGCCATAAACACTGTAATGTGCATACTACTTTACTTCTGCAATGATATGGATTTCATTTGAAAGTTTTATTTTATATTTTACAGCATAAACCCTAATAGAAATCTGCTAAACAAAGCAATGCAGTCTCACAATGAAAATAGACTTAGCATTAAAACTTCTCTGCCCTTGAAACTCACATTCATTGAAACAGCATTGAAACCCACATTCAAAGAAAATACATTTTGCCAGTAGCAGATAAAGATTCATTTTGGGCTGTTTTCAAATCATAGGCCCCTTGAACACGAAACATACACATACTCTTTGATACACCTTCCTGACTGTATTAAATTATATTCCTTGTACAATACAGTACAGTTGAACTGCCCAATTCAGAACATTTCCATCATAAAAGTCTACTCAGACTTTAACAGTCCACCAGTAACAGTAAATATGCACGATCTCTGAAGAAGTAAAAGCCATCTAAATAATTTCACATTAAAGAAATCTGTTAACCAATGAAGAGGTTACTGCTAGCAAACAACTTTATATGTCATTGTTTCATCTAGAAATAAAGTGCCTGTTTCCCTTGAGGAATAAATTGCTTATGTTGCATTAAAAAAATTATAATGCTAGTAATATTGCAATAGGGAATGGATGGCAAACTGTTAACAGGCTCATAGTTACTAGGTATATTCGCCAAAGAGGACTGCAGCATCCATCCCCTTTAAAACAGAGGACAGTATCAGCAATAGATCTACTTACTGTGGGAGTAGAACCCACAGCCTTTTGCATCATAAGCAAGTACACTACCAGTTGTGCTATTCACAATGTAAGCAGACTTGGCATAAGCAGCACTAAACTTTTGTTCCCCTGCAGCTCTCAGCTCCTTGTAAAATCTACTTGACACTCAGCTGTATCTCTGAACTTTGCAGCACAAGAAATCTGGACAAAGAAAACATTTATTGGGGGGGGACAAAAGCCCAAAAAACAGGGACACATTTTAAACATTGCTTGTATAATGTTGGAAAGCTGCTAGAATAAAATGCTGTGTTACCACCATACATTTCACTGCCAAGTATTGAACCCAGGTCCCTGTGCAAAATAGCCAGAAAAACATACCACTATGCCAAATCATCTATTTTTATGAAAGAAAGGAAGACTGAAACTTAAATGGCTACCATTTAGTGAATTCAGTTCTCAAATAAAATGGAAAACTGAGAAATGAAAAAAACTAGTAACACAAAGAATTCTCCGTAAACAGGATCCAATAAAGGCAGTCCCACAAAACCAATGCTGTGTGTCAGTTGGAATAAATAGTAATTCTTCATCAAAGACTGTTCAGTCCACAAAAACAAACTGTTTTTAAAGATTTATTGAAGTACAATATAATTTGATTTAGCACTTTCATTTCCCATGCAGGAAACTTCATCAGAATAAGTAACATTGTTTCTGCATGTTATATAGTCTGTGCTTAATTAATTTATTACAATTAAGTGATTTCAATTAAAGCATCTAAATCACTCTAGTTGGAATTTAAATAAAGCTGAAGTGTTCCAAATTAAAACAATGTTAAAGACATGCAAAACATGCAGTATTTGCAATAAATACCTAAAAATAATTCCTAATCTAAAACACATAAATATGTATGTGTGTATATATATATATATATATATATATATATATATATATATATATATATATATATATATATATATATATATAGAGAGAGAGAGAGAGAGAGAGATATATATATATATATATATATATATATATATATATATATATATATACACACACACACACACAATCAAAAAGCATTGTTAAAAAACTTGTTATTTAAAAATATATTGTTTAAAAAATATGTATATGTAGAAAGTGTAGAATATCTCTCATTTGCATGTAAAACAATACATCTGAGTTGAAAAACTGTAGGACATTTGTTATGATACATAATTAAAATACAATTAATAAAATATATTTAATAAAATAAGCTGGTACACATAGGATTCACAAAGCCTCCGTGTAAGAGTTATAACTCATACACGGAGGCTGCAGTTAAACGGAGTGATGTCAGCATGCTCTGCATATTCATGAGAGCATGCTGAATCACACTTAAGGCTAACACGGTCCGTGTAAGACAGTAGGGGCGTGTCCGTAGGCCGAGCCCTGTAAGCGGACACGCCCCCAGAAGAGGAAAAGTTCCCAAAGTAAACACCCACGACAGAGTGCACAGAAATGTGAATAAACAGAACACAACACATGCCCCCACAGACTATGAACAGAAAACATATAAATAAACATATTATATATTTTTTTTAAATTGTAAAAATGTTTAACCGTGAGTGGGCTCGTTTGCGCGGGCGTGCCTGTAGCGCAGCTACAGTTAGCAGTCAGTGGGAAAGCATATAAGAACTAAATATGTAAAATAAGCCAAGAAGCAATAGCGTAGCGGTAGAGATGTTGGCTGAAGAGCAGGCATTCATGGTTCGAGCCCCCACAACACCAATTTTTTTATTTTTAGCAAAATAAGCAGGAAACAAGTCCCTGACAAATATGTACACAGAAAACCGCATTTTATGTAAAATGTAATGAAATAGCCCATTTATATTGAAGAAATGTGAGGTAACAAAAGAATAAAAAATGCCAGATGTGCCCATAGCTGAGCTGCAGTTTAACAGAGTGAGTGCATCTGCCCGTAGATGAGCAGTGGTTTAACTGGTGCAAAATGAGTTCCCGTAGCTGAGCAGTGGTTTAACACGCTAAATCTATGTGCCCCTAACTGAGCTGAGCGTAATATGTGTGCCGATAGCCAAATGAGGCTTAAAGCAGTGTACACCGTTTGCGCGGAGCTGCGCACCACCCAAACAAGCTGACGGGCAACAATGAGCAAGCCGTATCAAAACTGCCTTTACACAGACACACCCCTCAGCATGTCTAGACAGTCATGAAAAATAAAAAGCAGTGGCAAGGTTCGAACCCAGGATACTGTACACCATAGTCAAGGTACTAAACCACTAAGGCATGACAGCAGTACCTAGAAATGCAATAACAGCTAATATATAGGAATGAATACAAACTGGAGCATGCCAATGCAGGTTTACTGAAGTTGATACAATTCCAAAATGGCCAATCACAGATATGTGTGGGAAAAATGGACTATATAAGCCCCATAGGTGGGAATACACAGCATAAACGATTGTAGAACTGACCTGCAGGCAGAATGACAGGAGCAGGAGAGGGTAGTTGCTTTCGAGCACAGAGGTGGGGTGTTGAGGAGTCCAGGTACATGGTCTGGCTCCTAGTCCACAATCATGAGGCCCAACTCATGCAGGGCCAGGTCCTCTGGGGAGCATACAGGGCCAAGGCGTGGGACCGGTTGGCTCATGATCTCACCAGTGCCACAGGGATTCCAAGGACTGGTGAGCAGGTCCGTCACCACCATGCGGACCTGAAGAGATGCAAGCAGGACCAACTGAACCTTTGGATCCAGGAGGCCAGCAAACACCCAATGCCAAAAAAACCCCCCCCCCTTTTTTGTCCGTCCCTTTCCTCAGCCTTTAAATTGCGCCTTCCCAGCAGAATACTTAGATCTAATAACCAAAATCTAATTGAATTGTACAAACCTAATCATCCCCCACGAAAAAATTTCCTATCCTTTAGTCTAGCACGTCTCTGGAACTCCTTACCACCTGCCATTCATACCACCTTCATCCACCTTGCATTCAAAAAATCTCTTCACTCTCATCTACTATCCCAGTGGGAATGCTCTTGCACCCATCCATCATATCTACTATCCCAGTGGGAATGTTCTTGCACCCATCCTTCATATCTACTATCCCAGTGGGAATGCTCTTGCACCCATCCTTCATATCTACTATTCCAGTGGGAATGCTCTTGCACCCATCCTTCATATCTACTACCCCAGTGGGAATGCTCTTGCACCCATCCTTCATATCTACTATCCCAGTGGGAATGCTCTTGCACCCATCCTTCATATCTACTATCCAGTGGGAATGCTCTTGCACCCATCCTTCATATCTACTATCCCAGTGGGAATGCTCTTGCACCCATCCTTCATATCTACTATCCCAGTGGGAATTCTCTTGCACCCATCCTTCTTGATCTACACTGATTTTCTCTCTTTTCCCCTCCATTGGAACTTCCTTATCTCTGCTTTCCTTAAAAAAAAAAAAAGTGCATTATATTGTTTCCTCTATTGCAAGCTTCCTAACGATATAATTGCTTCTCAGTTTCTACACTGGAATGTTTACTTTCTCTAGTCTGTATCTTCTGTAATGTTTACCACCAGTTTGGTTCTACCAGAAATTGTATGCTTTAACTGCATAATTGTTGTAAATATTGTAATCTAAAACCTATTGTAACCTTGTTTATGGAGCTTTTCTCCCCAGGACTCCATTGAAAATGGGTTCATCTTGGCCCAGTGGACTATCCTGGTAAACCAACTGCAAATAAAATAAAATAATAAATAAATAAATAAATAAATATATGTATATATATATATATATATATATATATATATATATATATATATATATATATATATATAAATATATATATATATATATATATATATATATATATATATATATATATATATATATATGTGTGTATATATGTGTGTGTGTGTGTGTGTGTGTGTATATATTAGACTGACAATTTGCACCATTTGGAAGAGTTTGAATAACCAAAACATGTTTAGGTAGTTATGTAAATGTTTATATCCATTTAATGGAGTTAGTTGTAAAAACTATGAATAAGTTCTACCTGTTTCTTTAACAAAAGAAGGATTCCTGACTATATTACTGAGAGTTGGCTTGTGCAATGAGCTACTGAATGTAATATAAAAAAAAAGACTGACAGAAGTCCCATCAGTGACCATTTGCCCTTTGTAGAAGAGTATATATGGTATCCAGAGCAGCAGCTGCAGGACAGAGAATAAACCACAGTGAAGGAAAACCTTGAAGAAGAACAACCTGGGAATTGTTCATGCCAGAGAATCTCAGACAGAGCTATCAAGAAACTCTGTTTCCCAGTAATGTAACATTGTGTTAAATGTGTTTATGTCTTTGCTGGAATAACCCTCTTTATTTTTGTTTCTGTATAATAAACTGAGTTACTTTAATAAAGACACATACACACACACACACACACACACACACACACACACACACACACACACACACACACACACACACACATACACACGCAGACTTAGGCACAGACAAACGTGCGTGCGTGCATGCTCACACACATGCAGACACACAGAGAAAACATGTATATATAACAGCAGTGGCAGGTGGTGACTTCAAATTAAAGGTGGGCTGCAAGAGACAGCTGAATGGGTGGGGCCAATGAGAAGGGGTGTGACCAACTAGAAAGAGGTGGAGCTATGCTCAATACCACAACAACTGGAACTTTAGATACGCTGCCCTGCGTGCCAAACCGTCATTACGAGAGTCCAATCAAGACAAAATGAAGTGTAGAAGAAAAAAAAATATTTCAATGCATTGGCTACATGACAACTTACTTAATATCTAGATGGAAAGACAAAGGTTGTGAGGCATGAAAAAATAAATTGCTTTTTAAATACATTACTGGAATGCCAGTCAAAATCAAGTATAAGAAAAACCAAGCAGCACTGAGCTCAAACCACTTCTCCTTGTACTGCAGTTCTAATTATAATTTATATTCAGCTTTATAAAATTACCAAGTAACATGCTGAAAGTAGCAATCTCTGTGATACCCCCACTTGTAAAAATGTTTCTTATCCAAAAAAGACCTGCTGCCTGACAACATCTGTCTACTTGTTTCATGGAGAACACATGATCAAAGTAAAAAATGAACAGCAAACAAGAAACAAGCTCAAGATAAATTGCTTAAAGGATTACTGCACAAGTTATGGACACACATGATAGATTGGCATTCTGTTTAGTTTACGAGTAAAGCCTGCAAAGATAACTGCAAGTCTCCAACAAATGTAATGAGCTTCTGAAAATACTGTAATCCTGTCCTTTATTACAAATACTGTCATATGCATTTCAATACCTAAGGCTTATTCATTATCTAGTTATGTAAATATTCTCTGCATGGCAACAATGAAAAGGCTTTCAATGTTGGTAATTCTTTAACAGTATGCTTATTAAAGCTTACTTGCATCTTACAATCTCTGACAAGCTTACCTGATGGTCATTAAAGCATTGCTACTTTAATACAGAGCAGCAGGGCACTGCAACATCATGCATTTTCTGAATAATAAGTATAAATCAAAAGTATAAAAATATGACAGAAAACCAGAACATTCTGCAAAATCAAGGACAGATGAAAAGCCACTGTCATACTTGTGGTCTGCCTTGGATGGGGAATACTCTGCACACTTATACTGCATAACTGCTCCTTGCCTTGCTTGGACACATCCAGAGCCACTACAATGGGGAGTGGAGTGCAACAAGTAGGTCGCAGTTTGAAATGTCTCTGGCTGACGGTGATGGCTCTGACACTCATACCTCTCAACCTCAGAACAAGAAATCTGGACAAAGCCATGCATAGAGGTGGGACACAGGCCCAAAAATAAAGACAATTTTTAAATATTGCTCTTATAAACTTAGAAAGATAATAGAATAGTAGTAGGTCTTGCATTAGTATGATTTTTTGAAGGGTATGAAATCTGAAAATCAAATGCCTGCCATTATTTTCTAACTTCAGTCTTTAATGATTTGTTACTAATTTGCCAGAAAACCACAATTTTATGAAAAACAGACCAAATATGTTATGCAAAAATATAAAATTGCCATACAATACAGCTAGGAACCTGTCAAAGAAGGGACACCTTTTTAAAATTAGTATTGTTAGCTTGAGCAGCTGACAAAATAAGAGCATCTACATGCATTTCTGAAATAAAAGTAATCTATAACTCTGATCATTACAGTTATTTATAACTGTAAACCCTCCACGTTTTCTTCCAAAATTGCCATTTTGCAGAGGGATTATTAAGGGGAGAGCAACATTTTGAGCCAAAATTGGAGACAGTTGAGAGGTTTGGATATTCCTAATTCTATAAAGCAATTTATTTGCACGTACCACTCAACCACTTAATGCAGGAAATCTGAATATGGCCAAATATATTGGGGGAACATACAAACAGTACTAAAAAGACAGTTGATAGAATAACAGGTCTTGCTTTAGCATGCATTTTTCTGAAGGTTATGACGTCTGAAACTCAATGTCTGTCATTATTTAGTGACTTCATTCCTAAATGATTTGGCAGAAAACCACAAATTTTATGAGGAACAAACCAAAAATAAGAAGCAAAAATCTATTAATTCTGCAAAAGTCTGGACAGTTGAGAGGTATAGTTCAACCGGGGCTATCTGAGTTTGCTGCCCCCCTCACAAAATCATGGTCGAATGGAGCGTCCCCTCTGCAGCCATTCCAATGTCCCATTCCTTGATTATTTTGCCCCATTTGCCATAAACACTGTAATGTGCATACTACTTTACTTCTGCAATGATATGGATTTCATTTGAAAGTTTTATTTTATATTTTACAGCATAAACCCTAATAGAAATCTGTTAAACAAAGCAATGCAGTCTCACAATGAAAATAGACTTAGCATTAAAACTTCTCTGCCCTTGAAACTCACATTCATTGAAACAGCATTGAAACCCACATTCAAAGAAAATACATTTTGCCAGTAGCAGACAAAGATTCATTTTGGTCTGTTTTCAAATCATAGGCCCCTTGAACACGAAACATACACATACTCTTTGATACACCTTCCTGACTGTATTAAATTATATTCCTTGTACAATACAGTACAGTTGAACTGCCCAATTCAGAACATTTCCATCATAAAAGTCTACTGAGACTTTAACAGTCCACCAGTATCAGTAAATATGCACGATCTCTGAAGAAGTAAAAGCCATCTAAATAATTTCACATTAAAGAAATCTGTTAACTAATGAAGAGGTTACTGCTAGCAAACAACTTTATATGTCATTGTTTCATCTAGAAATAAAGTGCCTGTTTCCCTTGAGGAATAAATTGCTTATGTTGCATTAAAAAAATTATAATGCTAGTAATATTGCAATAGGGAATGGACGGCAAACTGTTAACAGGCTCATAGTTACTAGGTATATTCGCCAAAGAGGACTGCAGCATCCATCCCCTTTAAAACAGAGGACAGTATCAGCAATGGATCTACCTACTGTGGCAGTAGAACCCACAGCCTTTTGCATCAGAAGCAAGTACACTACCAGTTGTGCTATTCACAATGTAAGCAGACTTGGCATAAGCAGCACTAAACTTTTGTTCCCCTGCAGCTCTCAGCTCCTTGTAAAATCTACTCGACACTCAGCTGTATCTCTGAACTTTGCAGCACAAGAAATCTGGACAAAGAAAACATTTATTGGGGGGGGGACAAAAGCCCAAAAACCAGGGACACATTTTAAACATTGCTTGTATAATGTTGGAAAGTTGCTAGAATAAAATGCTGTGTTACCACCATACATTTCACTGCCAAGTATTGAACCCAGGTCCCTGTGCAAAACAGCCAGAAAAACATACCACTATGCCAAATCATCTATTTTTATGAAAGAAAGGAAGACTGAAACTTAAATGGCTACCATTTAGTGAATTCAGTTCTCAAATAAAATGGAAAACGGAGAAATGAAAAAAACTAGTAACACAAAGAATTCTCCATAAACAGGATCCAATAAAGGCAGTCCCACAAAACCAATGCTGTGTGTCAGTTGGAATAAATAGTAATTCTTCATCAAAGACTGTTCAGTCCACAAAAACAAACTGTTTTTAAAGATTTATTGAAGTACAATATAATTTGATTTAGCACTTTCATTTCCCATGCAGGAAACTTCATCAGAATAAGTAACATTGTTTTTGCATGTTATATAGTCTGTGCTTAATTAATTTATTACAATTAAGTGATTTCAATTAAAGCATCTAAATCACTCTAGTTGGAATTTAAATAAAGCTGAAGTGTTCCAAATTAAAACAATGTTAAAGACATGCAAAACATGCAGTATTTGCAATACATACCTAAAAATAATTCCTAATCTAAAACACATAAATATGTATGTGTGTGTGTATATATATATATATATATATATATATATATATATATATATATATATATATATATATATATATATATATATAGAGAGAGAGAGATATGTATATATATATATATATATATATATATATATACACACACACACACACACACAATCAAAAAGCATTGTTAAAAAAATTGTTATTTAAAAATATATTGTTTAAAAAATATGTATATGTAGAAAGTGTAGAATATCTCTCATTTGCATGTAAAATAATACATCTGAGTTGAAAAACTGTAGGACATTTGTTATGATACATAATTAAAATACAATTAATAAAATATATTTAATAAAATAAGCTGGTACACATAGGATTCACAAAGCCTCTGTGTAAGAGTTATAACTCATACACGGAGGCTGCAGTTAAACGGAGTGATGTCAGCATGCTCTGCATATTCATGAGAGCATGCTGAATCACACTTAAGGCTAACACGGTCCGTGTAAGACAGTAGGGGGCGTGTCCGTAGGCCGAGCCCTGTAAGCGGACACGCCCCCAGAAGAGGAAAAGTTCCCAATGTAAACACCCACGACAGAGTGCACAGAAATGTGAATAAACAGAACACAACACATGCCCCCACAGACTATGAACAGAAAACATATAAATAAACATATTATATATTTTTTTTAAATTGTAAAAATGTTTAACCGTGAGTGCACTCGTTTATGCTGGCGTGCCTGTAGCGCAGCTACAGTTAGCAGTCAGTGGGAAAGCATATAAGAACTAAATATGTAAAATAAGCCAAGAAGCAATAGCGTAGCGGTAGAGCTGTTGGCTGAAGAGCAGGCATTCATGGTTCGAGCCCCCACAACACCAATTTTTTATTTTTAGCAAAATAAGCAGGAAACAAGTCCCTGACAAATATGTACACAGAAAACCGCATTTTATGTAAAATGTAATGAAATAGCCCATTTATATTGAAGAAATGTGAGGTAACAAAAGAATAAAAAATGCCAGATGTGCCCATAGCTGAGCTACAGTTTAACAGAGTGAGTGCATCTGCTCATAGATGAGCAGTGGTTTAACTGGTGCAAAATGAGTGCCCATAGCTGAGCAGTGGTTTAACACGCTAAATCTATGTGCCCCTAACTGAGCTGAGCGTAATATGCGTGCCGATAGCCAAATGAGGCTTAAAGCAGTGTACCCCGTTTGCGCGGAGCTGCGCACCACGCAAACAAGCTAACCGATGGGCAACGTTGAGCAAGCCGTATCAAAACTGCCTTTACACAGACACACCCCTCAGCATGTCTAGACAGTCATGAAAAATAAAAAGCAGTGGCAAGGTTCGAACCCAGGATACTATACACCATAGTCAAGGTACCAAACTACTAAGCCATGACAGCAGTACCTAGAAATGCAATAATAGCTAATATATAGGAATGAATACAAACTGGAGCATGACAATGCAGGTTTACTGAAGTTGATACAATTCCAAAATGGCCAATCACAGATATGTGTGGGAAAAATGGACTATATAAGCCCCATAGGCGGGAATACACAGCATAAATGATTGTAGAACTGACCTGCAGGCAGAATGACAGGAGTAGGAGAGGGTAGTTGCTTTCAAGCACAGAGGTGGGGTGTTGAGGAGTCCAGGTACATGGTCTGGCTCCTAGTCCACAATCATGAGGCCCAACTTATGCAGGGCCAGGTCCTCGGGGGAGCATACAGGGCCAAGGCGTGGGACCGGTTGGCTCATGATCTCACCAGTGCCACAGGGATTCCAAGGACTGGTGAGCAGGTCCGTCACCACCATGCGGACCTGAAGAGATGCAAGCAGGACCAACTGAACCTTTGGATCCAGGAGGCCCGGCAAACACCCAATGCCCCACTACTGAGTAAGTTACATTTAATTATGTATGTAAGAAATTAAACTAGCTGATATTATGGAGATGTGTATTCCAATATTACTTCATTTATATTACAGCTGCAGGTGTCCGTTCTGCGAACCGCAGAGCCTATCGCGATAGGCTGGTGCAGTTGCGCTACCAGGCAGGTCAGTAATCCACTACCAGTAACTGTAAAGAAATATAAAAGTATGACAGTCAGCAAAAGAGTGCAGTATAGTCAGTAAGGAATAAAATGTGCAAGTAACAGTGTGAAAGTGTCTGCAAGTATTGCTTGATTACAAAAGTGTGTTTCAGCCTGTAAGTTAAACCGAAAAATGAAACTGTCTGACATATATTCTGAAATAAAAATGCCCTACCTGTAAGAATATAGTACACAACCTGCAGCAGGCTGAAAAGTATAGCTGCAAAAGATGACAAAATCACATGTGTGAAATATATCCCTGTTGAAATACTGAAACATGACAGAAGTGAGACTGCTGGAAAGGATTGTAATAACTACAGGTAAAACATGTCAATAAAGCCTAGAAGTAAGTACCATCCTGAATGGTAAAATGAAAGCAAGTGAGAGAGTGTGAGAAAGTGTCATGAATCCAGCAATACAGTAGTAATAACCCCTGAATAAAGTATACTGCAGTCAAGACAGAATGAAATGCATATGAGAATCAAAAACAAACAGCGAAATCTGTTCAAAGTGTTGCTGCATCTGGAATGTTTATCCCAAAATCTGGATATGTTGCTCTCAGTCTGCAATATGCAGATAGGATGATTGTCTGATATACCAAACATCAACACTTGTCTACAGCTATATAAAGCAAATGTAGCAGGATGATGTAGCTGAACAAAGCTAGATATGAATGTGTATGAAGAACAATAAAATGTATATTGATGTTGCAGTAACAGTCCTATCACCAAGTTGAAATAGTTATCATATAGGAAACTGTAGTTAGAACAGTAGTGTGTATATAACTGTAGCTATTAGAAATGTACAGCATTTGTACTGGTATTCGAAGGTGTTAATATTATTTTCTTCACCCCACCCTATAACCACATATAATCCATTCCACGTGAAAATGGTATGTGCAATCACAATTAACACCCCTGGATGTTTGTCCTGTTGGGTCATATATATTTGCATGTCCGTTGATGCATCTGCCCTGTTCATACATCCAAACCTGATGGCCTGTTGCCATCAATTAACCCTGCATGTTGTTGGACTGTGTATTTCTGTTCAAATTATGCATGTGTTATGCACGCTGTTCAATGGTGTGAATATCTGGGTGTTTGGTTAATGGGAATACTAATGCATGCTGTTACAACTAATTGTGAATGGTATTATATGTCACTAACCCAAACTGTTATGACATAATGCAAAACATAGGACGACAGGGAAGGCGGGTTCCACCAGAACCACCTCTCCCACCTCAGCTGGCGAGTGCACCTGGCACTAGTGCCACATCCGGACCCTGCTCTGGTGGCCCTGTGCCACCTGCGGGTGGAAGCGCTGCAGGGGGTGGGGCTCACCCCCCTCTGCAAGTGTGGCCGGAGGAGAACCACCACTCACCCTCCGTAGCATCCGGACTGTGGTGCGTAGGGAGATTCGGGACTCTACGCCAGCTTGAGGCACAGGTGTCGCAATTAACGGGCATGCCTGTTGCCCGGCCTACACAGCCCCCAGCACAGCCCCGTCCTGGGCAGTGAAGGAACAGTGGCAACTGCCTATGGGTGGGTATATCAGTTCCACTGTTGCCATCTGTGGGCTCATGGGCTCTGGATATCCAAACCTCCGTCCCTGTCAATTGTGTAACCCCCCCACACACATGTCATACACCGCCCCTGTATGCGTCTTGTTTGTCTTGTCTGTTTACCTACCCAACCTACTTCCCCAGCTGTACCAACGTCCTTCACCTGACATACCACTCTCACCTGAAAAAAAAAAAAGGGCACTCTGTACCCACAAAAAAATTACACCCCATACATAGCTGCCCATTCCACACACATGTCTGCTGGACATGGAATCTATCAATTACAATTGGCTGTACAACAAGTATTATTGTTGTCCTGACACCTCTCTCAGGGGTGGAAGGTTTCAAATGTCACACCAAATTACATACATATGCACAGCTGTTGCTGATGAAGAAATGGGCAGCTATGGGCCTTACCTACATCCCTCCTGCAAACCCCAAGCTTGTTTCCCTACTATCTTACCCTCTTTGTGACCCCTTTTTCACCACTTTCCTGTCTCCCCATTTTCTTTTCTTTCAAAGAAAATAGCGCGGGTGTGTGCCAGAGTAAGCACCATTAAGCGGTTGTAAGCGGGTGTGCGCTTGTGTGCGTGGAGCTAACCGCCAGTGTGCATGCATGAGCTCCGTGCAAACCAGCCCTAACCCAGTTACAACTGCTTAAAAGTGCCTTAGTCACTTTGATTGACAGGTCCTGTACTCAGTTCAAAAGCAAAATAAAATCCCACTGTCAGTCCCAAACCCAGGACCTTGGAAACACTAATCTGTATGACTTACCACTAAGCCATGACTCTTAAACAAGAACATTGTGCTAAAATAAATATAACATGTAATAGTAGGGATGAATGTAAAGGGAATATAGGATGTGTAGTACACAAAGCATGTCATTTAGAATTACTGTCAAAACTACTGGATTTCCATAATAGTAGTATGTGAACAGAAACAGCCATGCTAGTTGGTAGCTTGTAGATAATAATGTCAGTTAAAGTATATATATAAATGTATGTATATGTACATATATATATATATATATATATATATAAATATATATCTATATATAGTTGTAGGAGTCATTGTGCATACACACTTGCTACAGGGAACATGAGAGAGGAATGGAGAAATGTAAATATACAACACAGCCTGAATCATGAGAGAGATACTAACCTTTACACTCACAGAACACTGTCCACAGCATACCAGCATGGTCCTCACCCTTACAATCTGAAAGGGCAATGCCTATCCCACATACCCTTTTATAGCACTGACCTGAAATCACAGTGAGAACTGCAATCAGTACACAACTGGCTGTATGCAATTAGCAAATGCTGGATTACAATTGGTGCAGAGGCCATCACATGGACCTATGCAGATACCTACAAAAGCATCCAGTGCTAACACTCCACACATGCAATACATTCATTGCACTGTCTGGAAGCAGACAGAGGGAGAGCGAGAAGTGAGAGAGAGAGAGAACAAAAAAAAAAATATATACACTGTGACTCTGTCACCCGAAGCTGTCAGCAGTGACAGTAGCAGCAGCAAGCAGAAGCAGTGGTAACGCAACCAGCTGCGACAAACACAGGTAATGCAAAGTAGCAGGTTAATAGTGTGCATACTGTGAACCCTCCAAATGTGTCATAGGTCTGTATCCATAGGTATGTCCATGTGATATGTTGTGTGTATGTAGTTCCACCAAAAGGGGATGACCATACATTACATGTCAATCAGTCTTAGGCCATGATCCTGGCAGCAGTTGTCTGTGCGTTGCCCCAGCAATGGCTGTAGTGACTGCTTTGAAAGGTCAGCCAGGTTCAAAAGGCAGGCTCAGCCCATCACAAAGGCACACTGGCTGGGAACAAGTGTCTGCAGGTACCCGATATCACTGCATATGCATCCCATACTGCATAATTCCATAGTTTAGCAGACCAGGCCGGTTATGCATATGATGTGGTAGTTCCCAGGGTCAGTCGAGATGCCTCCTTAGTGGTGTGGGACCACTGTTGCTGTATGCCACTGTCCAGGAACATATCCTGTAGTATGGCCAAGATAAATTATCAGTGTTATATGCGGTTGTATGTCCTCTCGGAGTGCAGGTAGCACACATCCAGGGATACCATGAGGTCACAGTGATGCTGTGTGTTCTTCTCTGCTGAGGGCAGCCCTCACCTGGGCATGTGAGATGATAGGGAGGTTACATCCAGCTGTGATAAATATTTCAACTGGTGGGGGAGAAGGAGGGGGAATACGTGCACTGAACATGTCTGGAAGATTGTTGCCAATATCCGTGTTGTTTGGTGAATGTTAAGTAGGTGTGTATTAACACAGAGCATATCTGAGGCATGTGGTCCATATGTGTAACATAACTGAAGAAGGCCTTGTGGTCATCCATAGTGTTTGTGTCCATTTCCCTCCCAGAGTAGGCCATGGCCATTGTTATGATGGACCATAGCGTAGTACCACCACTGACCACAGATGCCTTCCCTTAATGTGAATGTGCTCTGTCCTGCAGTAGCCTCCTGCTATTGTTATACAATCTGCCTCTGTCTGGGGTCCACCGGACAGGATGCCTAACCTTCATGCATAGGGTCTGGGTTAGAAATGTGTGTGCAAGTTCCATGCAATCTGTGGCATGTCCGTGGTAAGCATTTGCAAAGGGGTCAGCAGTGTGGCTTGTGGCTTCCACTGGCCCAGTGTGCTGCATGGATACCATCTCAGTCCCAGCAAGTGAATAACTGTCTAATTACATACATATCAAAGTAGTCTACTGTGCTGGTGGTGGTGGTGGGATATGTATATCCAGGCCGAGTAACTTCTGTCCACATCACAGTAGTGGATGGTGTCCCACATACAGTACCTTGGGATGAACCCCCAGATTGAGGATGTGCATTGCACCTGTCAGTGTGTGCTGACCGATGGGGCATGCTACTATGTTGTGTGGAATGTGGCAGGTATTGTTGCACAGGTGTTGGCTGAGCACTGATATCTGGCCATGTACCTGTGTATCCACCACGACACACACATGCAACATATGGGAGTAGTAGTATATCACTACACATGAGTGTCATGTATAGTATGTGTGCCATATATTGCTGACATGGTCTGCTGATATCCTGTTTGTGTTCTCTTCTAGGGAGATGGCCCATCAGCGTAACCCCATCTACTCTGTTGCGTAAGACGAGGAGATCCACCAGAGCCTGGTGCGGCAGTATGACATCCTGTTTTCCCGCACCAGTCAGAATCAGCAGGAGAGGGCTGCACTGTGGCAAGACCTTGTCCGTAGGGTAAATGATATTGGCACACATAACAGGACATATGAGCAGGTACAACATCACTGCAGTGATTTAATCCAAAGTGTCCGTCAGTGTGCATCAGATATCCACAGGCAACAGGTTGCCACAGGAAGTGGGGTGGCCACACATCCCCCCTCACCAGACTGGAGGGGCTACTCCTAAGTGTTGTGGCTCCAGCCCCAGAACACCAACAGCAGTACACCTGCATTATGATGGAGGCTGGTTCCACACAGCAGCACAACATGGAGCGTGCAGGTAATATGCCATATGTACACTTGACTGTTCTGTACACTGTATCATATGCAATATCAATGGCACAGTTGTGCCCACTGACATTAATCTCATCATTTCTGCAGGTCCCTCCGGGGTTACAGCAAGGCAGGCCATCCATGCTGGTGAGTGTGTTTAACATAACCTATAATAGTCCTGATAATGCTAGTAACAGTAGTGTAACTCAGTAGTGCTCTGTGTGTATACTGTGGGGTGTGCATATGTGCATGTGTGCAGGTGTGCCTGTGCCCATGTGTGCATGTGTGCAGGTGTGCCTGTGTCCATGTGTGCATATGTGCCTGTGTCCACATGTGCATGTGTGCATGTGTGCATGTGTGCATCTGTGCCTGTGTCCATGTGTGCATGTGTGCATGTGTACACATGACCACGTGTGCATGTGTGCATGTGCCCATGTGACCACGTGTGCATGTGTGCATGTGTCCATGTGTCCATGTGTCCACGTGTGCATGTATGCATGTGTCCATGTGCATGTGTCCACGTGTGCATGTCTGCATGTGTGCCTGTGTGCCTGTGTGCATGTGTGCACGTGTGCCTGTGTGCATGTGTCCATGTGTGCATGTCTGCATGTGTGCCTGTGTCCATGTGTGCATGTGTGCCTGTGTCCACGTGTGCATATGTGCATGTGTCCATGTGTGCATGTGTGTAGAAGTGCATCACTGGTAACAATGTCTGGAGACTGTAAACTGTGTTTTCTGTCTTCCTCCCACAGGTTCTGGGGCTGCTCTGGTGACCTGCAGCAGGAAACCTGAATCCTGTGCTACAGCTACTGGTAATGATGATATTTGTGTAATGGTACAGGAAGGTGTGTCAGGGTCCGCCATTGGTCAGCCAATTGACAGTACACAGCTGTCAACCCCATCATTGCGCACAGTCATCCTGCCAGTACATCCTTTGTCACCATTGTCCCTAGGTGATGGACAGGATACAGTGGGCATAGACCAGGGTAATGTGGTACCTGTGGCACATGCATCCCCACACAGCAGCCATGGGCAGGGTCCTCCGATGGTACCACACAGACAGTTACCCATGGGTTCTCGTGGGAGCATCCATGGGCGTACTGCCTCTGGCCGATGTGCCCAAAGACATCTGTCAACCTCAGCTATGTTTTGGACTGTCATGCAGGCACAGTCACGTATGGAAAGGTACACCAGACAGGGTCTGAGGGAGCTGAAAGCATGTCGCACAGCCATGACAGACAGTATGCGTGACATTGCGGATGCTATCCGTAACTTCACCGATGTCATAGACAGACGTTGTGGGGACATATTACAGCAGTTCCACAACCAGATGTCCATGAGCCAGGGCAATGGTGGGCATTTGCGGCGTCGACGTGGCCGTATGCTGGCAGCAGCAGCTAGCAGTCGGCGCATACGACAACAGGCTCGCGCACACCCCCATAGTGCCAGAAGCAGCCCCAGCAATGCTGGGTCTGTGCTGTCATCGGAACGCCCCAGGAGACCACGTGCACGTGGCTCTGGACAGTCCCAACAGGGACTTGTGTCCAGTCAACACACTCCCGCTTCTGATGACAGTACCCAGTCTGGCTTAGTACTGGATATGGTCCATAGCACTCCTGCCAGCTACAGGTACCATGTCCGTGCACACAGACACTGATCTGTATGGCCTGCCAGTTGCAGTCTGTGGCTGTCCACAAACCCCTGTATATGGCAGCCATGAGGTGGAACTGTGTGCGTGCATACACACATGCGAAATGTTAACACCTAGGGCGACCACATACATGCACACACTGCACCAACACTGCCCCACCCTGTACTGCTGCCCCTCACCAACACACATACACACACATGTCAATTGGTGGTATCAGTGGCTGACTCAGGCATACCTAATTCACACCCTGTGCATATGATGACACTGTGCCACCTCCTGCAATCTTCAACATTATTGCGGGAACAGGTAAACACGTTGCTGATGCACAGGGTGACTACATAGAAGTGTATTAGTAGTATCATGTTGGTAACAGTACAGTGTGCTGCTATGACTGTGTGTTTATCCCAGCATGCCTGCTGCAGTAACTGTATGAATGTCCTGAATTGTTATCTGCACCCATAGTACATACCAAAGTATAACAGCTGCACATAATTGAATGCCGGTGGTAAGGCTGTCAACAGATAGCCGCATACATGGGTAGCACAGGGGGAAAGCTAACACGAGTAGTGATATGCAATGGTGGACATGTACAGTAATGGTGTCAAGTTGCCCACAACGACTATGCCATGTGGATGTTTGCGCATGTAGATATGTGTGCAGTACCAATGTAATCCAAATCACAAATAACTATGACATAATATCAGTTCTACCATGGGCATCTGCGCTGTGTATTCCTGGGTACATGTTGATAGTGCCTACATATTTGCATTGTTACTTACTGTTATTGTTACCCCTTCTTTGTTGTACAATGCACTACTTCCAGCCCTGTTTACTGTAGCTTTGTTTGCATGCATGCTCGCTTGGGGTTCCCTGGAACACTGCTTACACCTGCAATGCAGAGTTACAGTGCTTCTGTAGACTTCTAGTGACATCTGCATAGCGTGCATAACGTATGTCAACTTTACACATGACAGAATGTCACTGTCTGTCCTGTACGCATGTACGTTGCCTGTGACACATTGCACACATCTTACCTGGCATTTACCCACGTGTGCAGTCATATATGTCAGTGCTATGAAACATTAGCGGTACACCCACACATACACACCTTCAGTATGTTGTTCCCCATTGGCCCTATGTGTTGGTACTCACCATGGCAATCACACTACTAGGGTAGCATGTGCAAAGGTAACCTGTGAATCACCTCTATGGTCCAGTTGTGGTTTTTGTGAGTCATGTGTCAATGTCACAGCTGCCACATGTATGCTGTCAGCCATCATCCTTGGCCAGGAACGTACAACACATGTGTGGGATGCCACCACACAGCCAATCTGGGGACTGGGCTCTCTGAACCCAGTAATGCCATACCCTGTCAGGTGACATGTCATATATACTACATCCTGGACAAACGTCAACCCCAATCCCTGCTGCTACTATTGATAATACCCATGAAGATGTTCCTGATAGTTTTGACCAGTTCTTTACTGAGACATTTTAGGCCCTAGCTAGCCATCTACCTCCTAGCTCCCCTGGTCCTGAAAGTAGCACCCCTAGAAACCTACTTGCGTTCAGCTGCCAACCAGTCACCACTTCACTTCTCCATACCTTGATTGAAACAGTGAAACCCACTACACTTTCTGCTGATCAACTCCCTGCCGAGTACCTATCAAAATCAGATGATGCTATTGCTTACCCCATCTCAAAGGTAATCAAACGAACCATGGTAGAATCTAAATTTTCCACCATCTGGAAAATGTCATATGTAATCCCACTTCACAAAGGAGGCAGCTCTACTGAATTCTCCAGTTATAGGCCAATAGCTATACTCTCTCCACTTGCAAAGATTATGGAAACTTTAGTCATAGACAATTCATGCACCACCTAATCCAAAATCGCATTATGGCAGACACTCAGCATGGCTTCCGTCCTCATCACAGCACTACTTCAGGCCTCCTAGCCTTTACTAACACCATAAACCATACTTGCAACACTAATTATATATCCTCAGCCCTCTTTTTGGATCTTTCCAAGGCATACGATATGGTTGATCACCAACTTGTAATCCACACCCTGCAAACACTGTCTAGATACTGGAGCCTTCCAATGGTTTCAATCCTACCTGCATGGTCGACAGCAGGCTGGCCTCTGGCAGAACAAACTCTCTAACCTTCTACCTAACACCCTCAGAGTACCACAAGGCTCTATACTAGGGCCCTCGCTGTTCTCCATCTTCATTAACGACCTTTATACTGTCATCCCAAAAGTCAGCTGTGTCCAATATGCTGAAGACTCTACTCTGATCTGCTCAGCCACATCTCCAGTAGAGTTATGGTCAGCTACCCAGACCACCTTTAATACAATAGAAAACTGGCTTTCTGAACATCATCTGATCCTAAATCCCAAATAAACTAAACTGCTGTTATTTCACCAACACGTAGGTCTACCGCTTTCACCGTTACCATAACTTCAACTGATGGCACAATAATCTCCCCTGACCCATCTACTAAACTATTAGGTGTCATCATAGACAATAATCTCAAATGTGACCTGCATGTTAACCAAATTATCAAAGCCATCAATAGAAAACTAGGGTCACTTTACAGAATTAAAGCCTTCCTAGCCCCTCCAGCTAAAGGTGCCATAGCTCGCTCACACCTTGTTTCGACCCTTCTGTATGCATCCCCTCTACTCTCGAATATGAACAAGACTGTCCTTAACAAACACTCAATTTGCTACAACCACATTGCCAGGTTGGCCACTGGGCTGCCTTTTAGGACACATCATTGCATCAATCTAAATCAGCTTGGTTGGCTTGCAATACCCAGCCTAATGCAGTATAACCAACTGATTATGGCCTATAAAATCCTCTATAATCCAAACAATACTCCTGCACTTCAAATATTATCACCCCCTAGAACAATCCTAGACCACTTTGATCCTCTAACAAACTACTAATTCAGACTAGCAAATTTAATAACACAGCCGGTGATTCTCTCTTTGCAAACTCTGTAAGTAGATCCTGGAACTCACTTCCAGCTGATCTTACCCTACTGTCCACCGTAGGTCAGTTTAACACTAGACTCAAACAACATTTGTCACTTAACTGGCTATGTCAATGTATCAAGCCTGGCTAACTCAAATGTGTAAAATCTGTGAACCACTTTACTGTGTAATTTAATTTAATCCTGACTTGTGCTCAGGACTAACATTAACCTGTGGAACATGTTTAACTTGCTTACTTATGTAATCTCTGTAAATAATCTGTTTGTAATATGTAATGCTGGTATTATGTAATGCTGTATCTGCTACCCTCATAGCTTGTCTCTCCGGGCCTCCCCTGGAAATGGACATGCATCCAGTCGGACTATCCCGGTCAACAAATGTAGGATAAATAAATAAATAAATAAAATATATTACAGTGACTACAATACAAGTCAGACATTGACACGCACTGACAGCATGCTGAACACACTGGGGCATACATGGGGACTCAGAATAGCAGCCTGCCTGGGCATCACACACCTCCACAGCTGGCACACAGGCATATGTTCCATCGGAACAGAGCACATGCCACACATGGCATGCACATCCCCTGTGCCACACACTCACAGCCTGTAGGGCTACACAACACACCTGCTACAGACGTGTCAGGTACCTGTCTTGTGTGCTGCACTGGGGTCCCGCTCAACAGGCTGTATCTGGTGAAGGTCACAGTGATATGCCTCAGGGGCACTATGGTCCACCACAGAACACATGCATACAGGTCAGTCAGAGGCATGGACACATATGACTCACTCATTGACCATGCCAGTATGGCTGCCTGAGACATACCTCCCTGGACTACATGATAGGGAACATAGAATGGATCTCTCAGCATGTGGCACAGGCCAGTATGAGCCTGATGTTGGTTGCCAACATACCCTCACCAGGTATTCTACCACTATATGTGGCAAGGGTGTTGTATGTCTACATTATGCTCAGTCTCCACTGTCATTCATATGGTATCCACTGGCTGTCAACGTGTGCTTACATGCTAGGGAAGCCACAATGATGTGCAAGGGTCATCTTGCATGTGACACCCATGGCCTGATGTATAATGGCAAAGCTCCTTGGTACACACATACTGCCTTATGCTGCAGGACATGGTTTACATAGCCACCTCTGTGGGTATCACACAGGTTAGGACACTAACAGTGCTGCTACACAACAACAGCAGTGTACACCGGAAGATGCATGCACCAGACACTGTCCTCAGCATGGTGAACTGCAATGTCTGTGCAGTACCAGATTCATGATTCATGGCTCACAGGTGTTACCCATCACTGACAGGTTATGCCCCATACCATGTCTGTCGTCCCCTACACATGTAACACACATGGATAGGGGGGTGGTATCCCAAGGTACCACAGATACACACACCTCCAGGTTGTTGGTACAGCACAAACCATCAGGGCCTAATCATGTGCAGCTAACAGTGTGTCGGACTGCCATCTGGTTTATAGCCTGGCACACACAACCCTCCCATATACAGGAAGACCCCCTATCCTCCATAACAACACTGGCAATATGACAGTCTCAAGAACTGTGTTTATATGGCTGGACTGCATCCAGCCAAACATTGTGTGTGAGCATTACTGTAGCTACAACACACTAGTTGAAGGGTTCACAGCATGTGGTCACTGAATTGCAGTGGAATGACATGTTACCACTACCACAACAGGTGGGAACATGCAGCACCTGTACATCGACTACATGTACACTATATGGCCCAGACCAGATGTGTATCCCCTGCTGTAGGTATTTCACCATATACACCTACACTGTATAGAGACATACCACGTGTGGACCCTGCACAGTAAGACACAGTCATATTGGTATACATTGCAAATACCATTTATCCACTCGAGGCATGTGTCAGACATGGTAACTACTGTAGGTCACAGGTATTTATGTGTATGTGTCACACACATACATCATGTGTGCAATGCCATTGCTGGTTTAGGCAATGGCATGCATTGTTATGTACAAAGACCCACACAAGGTCATACTGTGTGACACAACCACACTTGGCAGTTGTGGGTTACCAAAACATACCTATCTGTACTCTGACAATGGTATTAGACACAGTAGCAGAGCGCACTATTGGCATTACTAGCCAACTAGCCCTGTTTGGCTGTGCTGATAGTGTGGTGACATCCCCTGTGTTTACTGGGGGAGTATGCAGCATCTGGTGTATTGTAGTATTTGCCAAAAGGATCTGTTCTCTCACACTTGCATTTACACACACCCTACTACCCCCACCCTTGCCATTTGCAGGATTCATTCCTCTACCTAACTAAGTCATGACATGTGAAAGAGACACATTAGCAAAGCGCACTATTCGGTTTACTAGATAGTTCCTCTTCTCTGGCTGTACTTATAGGGTGCTGACAACATCAGTATTTTGAAAGGGTAATATGCATCAGGTAGTGTGATCTCCTGATTGCCAAAACTACCATGTTTTTCATAGGGAAATACACACACACAAACTCCCCCATCCAAACACACACACATGCCATTTACAGGTTTCAAACTCCTATCTAACTACATTACGATACTTGGGGGAGACACATTAGCAGAGTGCGCTATTCACATTACGGGGAGGCTTTCCTTCTCCTGCTGTACTTATAGGGTGCTGACATCATCTGTGTTTAGAAAGGGGAGTGTGCATCCTGTAGTGTGTTCTCCCAGTTGCCAAAAGGGACATTTCCCGCACACATACTAACCCCCCCTCCTCCAAACACGCACACTTGCAGGGTTCAAACCACTACCTAATTATGCTATGACACTCGAGATGGACGCATTAGCGGAGTGAGCTATTCGCATTACTAGGAGGCTTTCCTTCTCCTGCTGTACTTATAGGGTGCTGACATCATCTGTGTTTAGACAGGGGAGTGTGCATCCTGTGGTGTGTTCTCCCAGTTGCCAAAAGGGACATTTCCCTCACACAAATTTGCACACACACTAACCCCCCTCATCCAAACACACACACTTGCCATTTGTAGGATTCAAACCACTATTTAACTATGCTATGACATGCGAGACGGACGCATTAGCAGAGCGCGCTATTTGCATTACTGGGAGGCTTCCCTTCTCCTGCTGTACTTATAGGGTGCTGACATCATCTGTGTTTAGAAAGGGGAATGTGCATCCTAGTTGGCAAAAGGGACACTTCTTTCAAACAGTCTTGAACACACACTAACCCCCTCCACACACACTGAGCATGTACAGGATTCAAACCCCTACATAACTATGTTATGACATTCAAGACGGACGCATTAGCGGAGCATGCTATTCACATTACTGGGTGATTTCCCTTCACCTGCTGTACTTATAGGGTGCTGACATCATCAGTGTTTAGAAAGGGGAATGTGCATCCTGTAGTGTGTTTTCCCAGTTGCCAAAAGGGATATTTCTCTCTCACAGCCTTTCACACACACAAACTCCACTCACCCACACACACACACACACACACACACACACACACACACACTGAGCATTTGCAGGATTCGAACGCCTACCTAACTATATTATGACACTTGAGGGAGACGCATTAGAAGAGCGCACTATCTGAATTACTAGGCATCTGTTCTGCACCTGTAGTATTTATAGGGTGCTGACATCTTTATTTCTACAGAGGTATGTAGATGTAGTACTACCTGTCAGGTGGGGGATAGCATATGTATGCATTTGCAGCCACCTACGTCAGGGTCAGATATGTACATTGCACTGGCAGGTTATGTTCTATACCATGCTTTGGGACCACAGGACCTGTAACACACAACACAACCAGTACAGAACACCACACCCACATCCAGGACACACACTTAACTTCCCTGGGAACAGTGCCAGGATATGCAGGTATTCACATACACCATTCCAGTTGTTAACATCAGGTACAGGCATATTGTGTGTGAGAAATACTCAGGCCTCTACCACTTTACCCTACAGCCACTACAATTTGTGGGTCCATGTGCTATGGCAGAACCACACACCACAGCCACATGGGTGAATACATATTGCACCTGTCCATCTGCAACGTGGGTACTCACTGTTCCACACCAGAGGTAGACCACCATTGTTGATATCTGACCATACCCACCTTTCCCTGGACATCCATATCTCATCTCCACCCCCAGGCAAGGTTGTCACTGCACACAAACTGTGTTTAGCACAAGCAGACTCTACACTTGTGTAGACTGGGGTGGATGACTTCAGAGGACCCATGCTGGAGGACTATACTGGCCACTCAGCATAATCCTTGACAAACTGCATTCTATGAGCATGTGTACAGTTTGCATTGGTCATGCTATCCCACATATACCCATGACTGCTCCACAACAAGACACCTGTCAGCTGTACATCAGCCATATATGCACCGTACAACAGACAGAGTGACCTAATACATTGCAGAGCTGTAGCCCAGAGAAGGAGGACATCTGTGGACAGTTCCGGCATGGCACTTCATTCACACATACTCATTACAACACAGTGTTGACAGTGGAATCACCCAGAGAATGCAGATAGGGCTCCCCTCAGTCTGTTATTGATGGACACCTACTGTCAGAGATCCTCAGCAACCCTCTCACAGCACACACCGACAACATGGCTGTGGCTTAGCACATTCAATCCCTGAGACCTCCACGGTGCCCCTGCTTGACAGAGGCACAGCTCACTAGCCTCACATGTTGCCTTCTGTGACCTACTTTACAGTGGCACAGTAGCCTACTATCCTGGGGATGCAGATGCCAAGCACACTCTGGCTGAGCTGTCATTCCCTGGGGTAAGAAGCCTAGTATTGACCTCTACACCCATATGTTCAATTGTCGGATGCACAATATTTGTTATGCTGTTCTACTGTTTGCAGGTCTTTATTGCCATAGCATTCCCTGTTCCTATGACCAACTTGTGTATCTGTGGAACATGTTTGCATATGATGGCGATCCACTATATCACTTATGTCTCTGTGGTCATTTACTGTGTGCACTGGGCTGATTGCTGTGTTGTGGTTGGTTCCTGGACTGACACGTATAAATACCAGATATGTGTGGCCAACTGCTAAACTGAGATATGGCCCAAGTGTGTGAGCATGCCCAGTTCAGCCTTTCCATGGCATGTTGTCTGACATATGCCTTTCCATGGCATGTTGTCTGACATATGCCTCATTTATCAAAGTGTGCGAGCATGCCCAGTGTGAGCTTTCCATATGTTGCACTCTGAAGTCAACCACATATTTGTGTGTGTGTGAACTTCGACAATATCGCACGTTTATGATTGTGTGTTGGGTGTCATGTTGTGTACTAACTGGCCAACTGCTTCATGTCTGCCACAACAGGGATTATACTGTGCCTGCAGGGATTGCATGGGATACTTTGCAGACAGTTCTCAACATACTTTCATAATGACCTAACACTGTAGTACCGTATAGTGTACTGGTTCGGTACTTTCACTGTGGTGGACAGTATCCTAGCCTTTAGTCCTATGACTGCTTGCCATCTTCATAGTGAGCACAACAGACTGTGTAGGGGCCAGTTGTGCACATATGACCATGTTGCAATATGTTCAGATATGGACTACCTACACCAGGCTCGTCCAACATTGCTAGTGATTCCACAACATGGGTGGACATTGGCACACACTAGCGATGTTCCCTAGGCCATTTCTGATGCTAGTCACAGGGTGTGTTTGTCCTTCGACACACATTGTAACTGGAGTTTGCCATGACATATGTCATGGTTAGAATACTGTGCCTCCATCTACCTCTGACATAACAGTGATACCCAGGGTAGCCTACCATCTCCCATACACTCATCAGGATGCCTCTTGAGGGGTGTCGATATGTGGCTCTCTGGCTGACCTGTACCAGGAGTTTACTGAAGTGTGGGGGTGCCTTCTGTGTTATGGATCATTCTGTACAGCTTGTCCTATGTATGTCAGTGCTGGGGTTCAGGTCTCTCATGTGCATAGCTCACTGCCATTCAGATTGTACAAGGTGCAACATGTTCATTCATTCCAGGTTGGACATGGCTTCATACATCAGGCACAGCTTTCCTGTAGCTGGGAAAGATGGCGGTGTGTGGGGCTGCAGTTTGTTTACTCAGGCAACACATGGCATCTATTCATGCTCTTTGCTACCCCTGGTGCGGTACTGTTGTGGATTTTACAGTTGATGGAGGTGTCTGCTGCGGTATATCCCACAGGGTCTATTGTAGTCAGTTGTGACGCTGATGGAGGATGGCTGCAGAGCCACAGTGAGTTCCCCTTATCTACATCTGCCAACCTTCATGTTTGGGTGGGTATATGGTACATGTTTCTGCGAACACTACAGCCACATGTTTGTCCAGTGCAGGATATTTATCACCTTTTGTACCCAGGTCTCACATTACATGTTAGGTACCTCATGGGTTAACACCTGTGTGGTAATTTGTGGGCACTTACTGTATATCCACGGTGGTTGTCTATACACAGTTCTGCAATTAGCTTGCTGACATGGCTATGGCTACAGTTGTCTGTTTGTAGGTGGCCCTTTTGTGGGTTGCTTGTGTCAGTTGGGGGTCGGATATGGTGGGCTGTTTGTACTCCTCGGCATACATGCTCAGTCACAGTCCTTCCATGTTGGCCTATACCTATGGGACATATATATACAGAACAGGGGGGGGCAAGACCAGGCCTTGTGGGATGCCACTCATATCCGCTTTGTAGTCTGACATGGATGCGGCATGTCTGACCATGTCAGTTCTGTCCTTGGTCTGGTTTGCAACCCCTCTACTGACATAGGGGTGTATATTTAAGCTGGTGAACATATCCATACTGAACTCATACGGTATTGTCTAGAAGCATGTGCATGGTCCAGCTACGCTGTGTGGACCACATTGCCCTCATCAATGACCTTAATGACTGCTTCAACTGGGTCAGACATGTTTAGGGGCCGGTTCTGCAGTTACAACAGCCACAGTGTGTAGGGTCCAGTATCAGTAGGTCCACAATAGCCTTCTGTCTGTGGTACATACTGATCCTTTCCACAGCTGTGCAGAACAAGCTTGTCAGGATCCTGGGGTGGTAGTTTGGAGTATCCATTCAGGCAACACCTTTGTTGTGATGGACCACTGTTGTTGTGCACTGCTCTTTGGGTACATATCCTGTGGTAAGGCTGACATTGGGCAGTAGTGTGATTTGGCATTCCATTATTCTTGGAGTCCATGTTGGCCTCAGCACAGGACACCATCACATACCTTTGCTGCTGTGTGTTCTGCTTTGCAGATGATGGCTGTTACCTCAGCAAATGCAATGTCAGGGGACCATCAGTCTGTTGGGATAGGTATTTTGCACTCGGGGGGTGGTGTTTGCACTACACATGACAGGTTGTATGTTAGCAATATGTGTGTGTGTTTGGTATGTTGTTTGTAATATCTGTGTGATTCAGAGCATATCTGTGGATGCCCAACATGGTTCCTACCATCAGTTGGGTAAGCCTTGTGATTATCCTTAGTGTCCTGTACATTTTGTATCTTCATAGGTTCATGGGTTCATACTAGGCTAGACACCCTAGACCATTAGTAAGCCTAGCCAGAGTGTGTGTGTCTTTCGCCACCCCTTGCTATGTTCAATTATGGCCATTTATGAGGTTCTTCACTGTGCCTCTGTCTGGTCATGACACAGTGGGGACCTCCAGTATACATGTACGGTCATCCATCCACTTGGCAATATTCCTGTTGAGGGGTGTCAGTGAGGGGCTCTGCCTACCATGTATTGGGATCCTGTTTCTGGGTGTGGGGAGCCTATGGGTTGTGTATCTGTCCCTCCAGCACATCTTATTTCATTATGTGTTGAGGCTGACATCTGTGACTCTCACAGCTCCAATGGCTTTGATTTCCTGTGGTGTAGCATGTCCATTACTCCTGTGTTGGACATGGCCTTGTACAACAGACATACAATGCCTCTGTGTAGGCAGTGTGTGACTGCAGTCAGCTGGGGTGTCTACAGCCAGGCAGCATATGACATATATTTCACACACTTTATCCTGTTGGTGGGGTAACTATGAGGTCTTCTGAACCGCTGCAGGTGTCACGTACGGTACATCCCATATGAGTCATTGTACTAGATTATGGGCCTGATAAGGGAACAGTACGGCAGCACAGTGACCTCTGTTGATGTTGATGTGAATCCTTTCATGATACGGTGTCCAGTATCAACAGTCTTCATAGCCACATTGGCATTGTGGGTGTCACATGACAGATTAATGTCGACCTGTGTCCCTAGTCCCTGATTACTCCTTGCATACATAATGGTTTGACACCTATGTGGTAATTTGTGTGTACCTTGTCTGGTATTTGGTGGGACATTCATACTGTCCAGTGTCTTTGAATGTCTGGGTGGAGTTCTTGTGTGTGAGAGTGTGCAGTTTTGACTACAGTTATGTGCACATGGGTGGTGTCCGCTGCTTTGTGCATTGTCAGTTACCTGGCAATATGGGTGTCTGTGCTGCATATGGATACTCCCCCTCCTTTGATGTTTTGGTGCAGGTGTTGGGGCCATAACACATGATATGTGGTATAACCTAGTAGTGCTGGTGTGCTATCACTAGGCTTGCAGCAGGCTTCTGTCACTGCACAGACATCAATGTTCTCCATAATGGGAAGTGCCTCAGGGGCATGCATATTGCAGTTGACACATCTGGCATTGGTCAGCATTACCCTTATGTTTCCTACCACTTATGTTTTCTAGGGTGGTGGGTAGTCTTTTTGGCCTTGCCTACATACGGCTCTATGGAGGCGGCAAAGGCCTTATCCAGTATCCAGACGCACACGGGTAACAGCTGACAGCCATCCCTGGAACAGCAGCATGGCTTGTCATGCTTGACACCTCAAGCAGACACACATTAGACCCTCTTGGACTGACAGCTGTAACTGTGCCAGCTGTTAAACATCAGCATTCTGTGTTTGTACTGTGGCATCATTCTTGGTGAGGGTTGGATGCTGCACACAGCCAGTGTCATCCCGCCCTGGAGTACATACTCAGAGGGACCAATCATGTCTCTTTTGATGTTGACCAGGGAGGTACATCTCAGGTAATTCACACCAGCATGGACATTGAGTGCATCATATTTCTGCTTGCTTTGGGGTGACCTGCGTACTTGTGTTATGTGGCATTTTGTGGCAGCCTACAAGCAGCTTACTCTACCCTTTCCCTTGTTCAGTCTGGTGAGTGGGACAGCAGTGTGTCTGCCTATACAGACACCTATTACGACTGTATCAGGCATGTTGTTTTTCCTTCTGGCCTGTGACTGTTTGGCACACCAGCTTTGCGTACTATTCGTTGCATGTGCTATGTTTGACGGTTGTGGTTGCTTGTGATCTACTTTGGAAGCTTCTGTTGGTGTGGTGTGTTTGTAATTAAGGCCTCCGGGAATATTTATCTGTGTTTATGTGTTTGGTTTACAGTTGTGGTAGGTCTATGTGGGACTGGGTTTGTGGTGTATGTGGTTACCTTCTCCTCCTGACTAGTTTTGACAGTACTGAGTTGTTGGAGCTCAACCTCTGGTTTGGATACATGGATGCATCTATCACATATATTTGTATTTATTGGGGGGGTGATGTGGTTGTCTGTGTTCTTGGTACTGGCGTCACATTGCCTCTGGATTCACAGATTCTACTTGTTGTGGCTGGACTTAGTGGATTGTATGTGTGGACATATGTTGTTGCCATACTACTGGTCAGTGATTACTTCCCTTTTTATGTTTGCTCTATCATGTGGTAGCTTCCTCATTCTCTTGCATGGTTTGGTAATGGCTGGAAGCCAGCATGCCAGATGCCTGCGTGTATGGCATTGTGTGTTGTTGTTATTTGTGATTGCATACCCAAGCATTCCTGGCTGTGTTCATGGAATGCCTGTATAACATGTTCTGTGGTGTGTCCCATATTCTGCACTTGCACAGGGCCTTTTGTGGATTCAACATCGGTTTTGAGGGCTGCAACCTATACTTTACACATGTTTTTCACTGTGGTATTCTGGCCAGGGACTGGGGTCAGGATGTGTATATCCAGTGTGATTACTCTATGGTCTGGTCTTACCAGTGAGGGGTACACTTCTCATCTTGCCATCCAGTACACATGTTGCTGATTATCACATCCAGTATGCTTACCCCTCTTGTGGGAGTGGTACATTGTTCCTGGGCATTTTGGTTTATGGAATCTGGGTAATTTTCTCCTACTGTGTTGGTGCTAGTACAATGCTACCAGTGTATGTCTTAGTATTTTCAGTCAAGCAATATAATGTGGTTTGGGGAGCTTGATATATTCATGTATTTCAACATAGGCCAGGTGCTGTTCCTGGTATTAGGACAGTAGTCTGCAGCAGGCTATATACTGTGAGGCAGTTTTAGCCATTGGTATTTGACCATGGCTATTCCATGCTGCTTCTTGTTGTGGTACCAACATGATATCCTTGCCATTTCTTGCTAGTCACCCTCCTTTTGTAGCTTGTTCCATGTTTTGCAGCTGTACAGCACAGTATGAGGTGTGACCTGGTAGTGTTAGGGTGCTGATGTGATCCTTGCCCAGTTCTCTATTACAGGACTGGTATCTACATTCTCCATGCTGTGTACGTTTACACTGCACGCATCTTGCTGTTTATACATCTGTCATTTGGTAGCATTACATTTAGGTTCCTATCCCTTGTAGAACCTATGAAGGTGGGTTTGTGTTTTGAGAATACCTATTCAAGGCATGCTGTGGGTACTGACAGCCTTTGCCGGTATCCATGGGGCATGGCATGATAGGTGCACACCACCCCTAGCAGGTGGTGCATCATGTCAAGCTCCGCATGTGTTCCCAGCCTGAAACACATTGGCTCCCCTTTGACTGACTGCATTACTACAGCCAGTTATTGCACTTGATCATCCCATCGTCATTTTTTGGCTTCATGCTTGGTGAGGGTGGATGTTAGTCAGGATGCTCAGGTGTGCATATAGTACATGGTGTTACATTACTTAACGCATAGCATTCATGCCTCAGGTGGTGCTGCAGGGCTGCCTCTGTCGGATGCGCATATTACACTTCCCTGTACATGTTTGTGAGCAGGTCATGTCATTTTAGGCATCCATGTTATTATTTGAGTGAGTCAGAGGGGGTATCATTCCCAGGGTTCCTACTGAGCCAGTGTATGTGCTATGCGTTGCCTCTTTGCCAAGGCCAGGACATACTGGGCACACCTCCTTCTGCCTACTGGGGCAGGCTCAGGTTGTTCCTCCTCCAAGTCACGCTCTGCCTGTGATGGCCTTGGCAATGTTGGGGGGCTGTTTGGCCCGGCCCTATGCTGGTCCTGCTGCAGCTGTTTTCGCAAGATCATATTATGTAGCATAGCACATACCATGACAATTTGGGTACATGTAGTTGGTGTGTACTGCAAGGCTCCACCAGATGTGTCCAGACACCGGAACCGTGACTTGAGCAGCCCAAACACACGCTCTATTACATTACGTGTTTGTGCGTGTGCCTCATTATGGCGTTCCTGTTCAGGTGTGTGTGCATTTCTGATGGCTGTCATCAGCCACGGCTCCAGTGCATAACCTGCATCCCCCACTAGGTGTCTGTGTGGGATGTCCCCATTGGCAAATGTCTGGTACAGCTGCGTCAAATGCCAGATGTGGGAATCGTGGTAACTCCCAGGGCAGCCAGCACACACATTCATTATTATGCCCTGGGCATCACACACGACCTGGCAGTTGATGGAGGGGAAGCCCTTGCGGTTAATATAGGCCCTACCCTGCTCACCGGCTGGTGCTTTGATGCGTATGTGCGTGCAGTCTATTGCACCCAGTACCTCAGGGTATTTCACTATTTGATGGAAGAGACGCATATTGCTGGCCAATACCTCATGGGCATTGGGGAAATACACATGATCACCGACATGTGCTGACATGACATCCAGGAACTGGTGCAGTACCCTGGAGGCTAATGCCTGTGATATCCCCATCATATCGCCAGTTGGTCTCTGGAAGGTACCTGTTGCTAGTATTCTTAGGCCAACACATACCTTGGTTTCCACTGGGATGGGTTCCCCTCTGTTGGTTCTGTGTGTGAGGCGTGGCCTGCACAGCTCAACAATTTGCTGCAGGAGCTCTCTGTCCACTCTATAGCGCTCTACTATCTCCAGCTCATGTAACCCGTGGTAGGTGACCCTGGGCCTGTACACTCTTCTCTGTCTCCTCACTGTGGGTTGTCTGGCACCATCTGCATTGTCACCACCCTCAGCAAGTAGCCTATGTCTCATTATGACAGCTATGGCAGCCCCTAACATTTCTGCTCTGAGTGAAGCTTTTTCAGTTTTCACTTCTATTAGCTTACTCCTGTTTTGCAGTGTCTCTTAAGGGAAACATCCTGCACTACTGTTTGCAGAGTTTTAAGTGCTGGGCTGGGCTACTATTCTGCCTGTGTAATTGCCTGCTTCTAATTGTTTTCACCTGCTAGCTTCAGCAGTTATCCCTGCTAGCTTCCTATTAATTCTGTTGCTTCCTTTTTCCTCTCTGTTTCCTCTGGGGGGAGCAATGTGCATACCATCAGAAACACGCTCACAGAGGCTTACACGCGCGCACACATGCTTACACGGTTCAGAATCTACTTATTCGGGTTAAAACGCGCGTACACCCGTGCAAACACTGTTACACATCTGCCAACAGCCTCCATCATACTCAGCCTGCCCTACACGCACGCACACCCGCGCAAACAGTGTTAAATATCTCCCAACACGCTCCCATATGCTCAGTCTGCCTTACACGTGCGCACACTGTCCTACTCGCACTTCATGATGCGCACACGTGCGCATGCACGCCCAGCAAGAAACTTTGCTGTAAGTAACAGTGTACACCTTCCATTTCTTGACTTTCCATGACTTATCTAGTGGCACACCTCTTTTCATGATCTGTGCCTGTCATCTGTCATGTTACACTGGCCTCCAATGAACTGCATTTCTTTCTACCATTACCCCCTGTGATGTTACCTATCTCGTACTCTATTCCTCCCCCTTATGTATCTCTTACACTACTCAGACTGTGCTCATTTGCTATGTGACTGTGAGATTCAGTATCCATACCCTCATTTACATGAGATTGCCTACTAATGCTTAGTTACATGTCTTAGACTCAGCTTCCCCCATTAGCAACCACTACACGGTGGCCATGTTGTTTTTGGTCTGCTGGTCCCTGCATTGTCATTCCATGTATTGCATGAAACCGACATTTGTGGGTTTATAACCTTCTTTTTTATGTTTTTATACAGTGCAGCCCATTTGCGCGGGGCTGCGCTGGGAAAAAAAAATTATAATTTTATTATTTTGTCATTGGGTTATATTGCCAATGGCCACATATTTGGCCATTGGCATGCTGCCTGAGTCATATGCAACCTTTTTTGGAGCTGACATGGCTCCATTGTGGAATTTGTAGAAATGTATTCAGTTGTCAACTGAGTACATTTTTGCAGCTAAAACGTCTCCTACACGGACCGGTTTCTGCTTCGTGGATCACTAATATACCTCATTTGCATACCTTTCAGATGCAAGTGAGGTATTTAGCATGTCCATGCCCAGTCCGTGTAAGAGATGTTTTAGCTGGTCTCTTACACGGAGCTTAGGGCTGTTCCTGGATCGCGAGGATTGCATGGAGTGTTGCACGTCTCTTACACTCCGTGCAAGCCTTAGTGAATCCTGCTTTTCAAATAAAGTAAAATTCATGATGTATTACATTTCTTTCTATAGTTCATGAACCCCTCGTTCTATAATAATAATAATGGTGGTAATGTTAATTATGTTGATATCTTATAGGTTTGAACAAGCAAAAAAATAATAATAATTAATAAACTATTTCTTTTTCATAACCTTTCTTTTAACTTTGTTGGACCTTAATCTTAGAGCAGGTAATAGTGACACATAGTCATTCATTCCAGGTGGTGTATTGGAATCCAGTCGTAATTGCCATATCAATTCTCTATAACATAACTTGTTTTCCCAATCCCCCCCCTACTATCCTTAGGTAACATTTCCAAAACCCACAACTTGAAATTGGCTTCCTTGCATGACAATGTATGTCTGTAAAGTGCTTTTGTTTCCTTTTTCCTATTAACCTCATACATGTGCTCATATATTCTTTGTCTTAGATGTCTTTCTGTTTTCCCCACATAATAAGCCCAACAATGGGTACAATAAACCAAATATACTAACCCTTTTGTATAACAAGTATAATTTTGTTTGCTCTTAAAACTTAATGAAATAGTTGGTATTGATAGTTCATTTGTATTCGCTATAAATGTACATTGGGAACATCTTCCACATCGGAAGGTACCTTTTTTCTTGTTTGTTTTCTCATTCTCTTGTCTAGTTTTTTTCAAAAATACTCTTGAGGTTAGGACCCCTTCTAAAACTATAACATAAATGCCTGTTGAATATATCTAACCTATTTGGCATAGTCTTAAAAATGTCCCATGTCTTATTTATAGCTCTTCTAATTACATTGGTATTGTAATTATATGTCATAACAAAAAAGGAGTAATTTTGTCTTTGGTTTTGTTGTAAATATCACTACTTCCATAGGTTCATAGGTTTATACTAGGCTATCTGCCCTAAGGCATTTATAAGCCTAGCCCAAAGTTTTGTGGCTTACGCCACCCTTTATGTTAAAAAATACTGTGCCCATTAGTTTGTTGTGCCTCTGTCCAGCAGTGACACAGAGATGATTCCCGGGGTAAACCTACGATCTCCCATCCACCGGTCAAGATTTCTCTTGAACAGAGCCAGCGAGGTGCTCTACCTCACATGGACCGGGATTTTATTCCACAGCATAGGGAGTCTCTGGGTGACAAATCTATCCCTCCAGCATGTCCTATTTATATCCGTGCTAAGGTTTAAGTCGCTTGCTCTAGTGGATCTGGTAGATTTGGATTTTTGAGGTGGAGCATGTCCATTAATTCGGGTTGGACATGGCCTTGTATGTCAGGCACAGGTCACCTCTGAGCAGGCGGTATGCAACTGAATAGAGCTGGAGTTTCTTCAGTCTGGCAGCATATGACAGATTTTGGAGTCCCTTTATCCTTTTGGTGAGGAACTTTTGGGGTCTCTCCAATTGCTGCAGGTGTCGGGTGAGATACATCCCGAATGGGGCATTGTACTCGATCATTGGTCTGATAAGTGAAGAGTACAGGGGAACAATGACCTCACTTGATCTGGATGTGAATCCCTTCATGATCAGGTGGGCAATGTAGGTCTTTCTAACCACTTTAGCAATGTGAGTGTCAAAAGAAAGGCCACTGTCAACCTGGGTCCCCAGGTCCCTGATAACCTCTTCTGTGCTTAATGGATTGCCACCTATATGGTAGCTTGGGGTTACCTTGATTTTCCCGAAGGGTATGACTATACATTTTTTGGCATTTAACTTCAGGCCATAACCAGGATCAACAGCACTGACATCCATAGCACCATTTTCTACGTTGACTTCTGTATTCAATAGGGGTATATATCTCATTCCGTTAGGTATTTATTGCAAATACTGCATGTTTTGTAATGTCTTTAACATTGTTTTCATTTGGAACACTTCAGCTTTATTTAAATTCCAACTAGAGTGATTTAGATGCTTTAATTGAAATCACTTAATTGTAATAAATTAATTAAGCACAGACTATATAACACGCAAAAAAACAATGTTACTTATTCTGATGAAGTTTCCTGCATGGGAAATGAAAGCGCTAAATCAAATTATATTGTACTTCAATAAATCTTTAAAAACAGTTTGTTTTTGTGGACTGAACAGTCTTTGACGAAGAATTATTTATTCCAACTGACACACAGCATTAGTTTTGTGGGACTGCCTTTATTGGATCCTGTTTACGGAGAATTCTTTGTGTTACTAGTTTTTTTCGTTTCTCCGTTTTCCATTTTATTTGGTTACTGGTTGCTTGCTAATGGAACTACAGGACAACCGAGGAGCCTCACAATCTATCAGGAATGAAACTACCTTAATTGGTGAGCTTACTAGGATCATACAAGCCTTTTCTCAGCCGGACACCAATTCGCAGGAAGCGGATGTTCTTATTCCATGTGCACAGTCATCTGCGGGTAAGCACAGCAACACCCGTAGTGCAAATAGATCTATTTCTACTGACATTAGACAGCCGCAAATTTTTCAGAACAATGGTGAAGGAAATACAAGTGAGAGAGTTGTTTTAAATGACGAAAAATCGTATTTGGACAAATATGCAAACATTAACTTTAGCGACTGGCTAAATGGAAGTTTTAGTGCTGTGGAGTCTCGTGAATATGAAGAAAAACAACAGGACATTTCCTATGCTGATAAATGTAAGCTGTTAAAGAAGTATATGCTTAAATATAAAAATTTGAACCTTGATAACTGGTTTTTAATGGAATGTATAAAACGGAAACATGTGCCTAAAGGTCTTAGGCTAAACAAGTTTCCGAATGATATTGTTATGGTTTCTAGTTTCTATAAAGAAATTGTAGAAATTTTAAACAATTGTGGTCTAGCATTAATGAGAGCTATGATAAACAATAACAACAAGTTGATTGATGAGTTGAATGACAAAATAGACAAAATTAACAAAGATATATGTGAGGATTTATTGTTTACTGTACGAGAATACAAATGCAACTATTTTAGAGTTTTTAACGATGTTGACAATACCATGGTTAAAAACCACAAAAGAAAGATGGGAAAATTAAAAAGGGATGATAGGACATATGAACACCAGCAGACATACCCATTGAGGCACAAAAAGGAACAATTTAGGGATTATCCAAATAGGAGAGTTTATTCATCAGCTAATCACCGTACTGGTAATTATTACAGGAAAGAGTGGAATAATGACTTACAGATGGAAGACAACAGGGAACAAAACTACAATGAGGAGTTTATTAATCATGATATCCCTTTAGGATGAGAGGGACGGAATATGCCCTCCCACCTCACATATGCACAGGTTACGAACAAATACACTCAGAGTTATCAGGGGAATCACCAACACTGATAGAAAATGATGAAACTTTGTGTTTTGATAAATCTATAGTACACACTGATGATGATTGTGGGGCATATATATTCAATACCCACAAAAATGTTATTAATAAACAAGATGGGGATTTCTTTATTTATAACTACACTGACATCAGAATTGAGGACAGACATTTTTCTTTATTTAAAAAGGGCTTTACTTTTGTTCCCAATAGAAGAATGGATCTGGCAGAAATTATGTTGGACATAAAACTATTTACTAGAAAACTAAACTTGGAAGTCTTGGTTTCTATGAATGAGCTTCCTAATGACAACAACAGACAGGGTGACAAGTTGGTAAGGAAGAGTACATATAACCCCCCTTGCAGAGTGACATTAATAATTTTGAAAAAAATTGTTACTAAGGAAGTAAGAGAAATTTACTACCACAGTATATATAGCTGCATATCCAATCTGAATGCAGAAGAGAAAATGACTTTGGAAGAAATCAAATATCAGTACACAGATGTTAGAATTATGAAACCTGACAAGGGGGGAGGAGTTGTACTAATGAACAAATGGTCTTATGATGGATATTTTGAATGTACAGGGACGATATATCATTTCTAAAAATGAGTGGAATATATCATACAAAAAGATAGATCTGATTATAGAAGACAATTTACTACAAGGTTTAATTGATGAAAAATTACATAGGTTTTTCAAAGTTGAAAAACCTTTTTTGTCCAACATGTTCGGTATCCCCAAGATACATAAGGATGCACAAAATCCACTACTTAGACCTATAGTGACATCTGATGGTTCAAAAACCCAACCTTTGGCTATTTATGTCGATACAAAACTGAAGCCCTTTTACAAACAATTTCCACACATTTTAATTGATTCATGGGACTTATTAAATAAGATTAATTTATTACAATATGAGTCCCATTATTCATTTTTAACTGTGGACGTAAGAGATTTATTTTCTGTGATTCCACACAGTACAGGCCTTGAATGGTTTGAATTCATGTTGACTGAATTTAAGTTTTTAAATGACAATGAGTTCAGATTAGTGTTGGAGAATGTAGAGTTGGTACTGAAAAATAATTTCATTTATTTTCAGGGAGATATTTTTCGACAACTGGATGGTGTAGCTATGGGGGCAGCTTGTGCCCCCATTTTTGCCAATATAGTCATGTTATATTGGGAGTTACATTTTGTATTTAATTCACGATTCATGAATAAGACAGAAAGATATTTTCATTTTTTGGATGACATATTGATTGTGTGGAAGGGTTCAGAAGAAGAAGTAGCCAATGTTATGGAATATTTCAATAATTCCACTCAGTTCCTAAAATTTACATATGAATTTAATAAGGAAGAGGCACATTATTTAGATGTAACTATTTTAAAAGACAATGAAAACAAAAAATATATGTCAAGAATTTTTAGGAAGGCTTGTTTCTCTAATTCCTACTTGCATTTTCATAGTAATCATCCCCCACAACAGAAGAAAAACATTATAAAAGGACAAATGGTCAGGGTGGCCAGAATGACATCCACATATGTAGATTTCATAAAAGAAATGGATTATGTGCACAAATTATTTCTGGAGAGAGGATACCCAGAACCAGTAATAATTTCTCTGAAGGAAGAGGTGATTAGGGGATGGGGGGCGAGATATATACCCCTATTGAATACAGAAGTCAATGTAGAAAATGGTGCTATGGATGACAATGCTGTTGATCATGGAAGTAGTGATATTTACAACAAAACCAAAGACAAAAGTACTCCTTTTTTTGTTATGACATATAATTACAATACCAATGTAATTAGAAGAGCTATAAATAAGACATGGGGCATTTTTAAGAGTATGCCAAATAGGTTAGATATATTCAACAGGCATTTAAGTTATAGTTTTAGAAGGGGTCCTAACCTCAAGAGTATTTTTGAAAAACTAGACATGAGAATAAGAAAACAAACAAGAAAAAAGGTACCTTCCGATGTGGAAGATGTTCCCAATGTACATTTAAAGCGAATACAAGTGAACTATCAATACCAACTATTTCATTATGTTTTAAGAGCAAACAATATTATACTTGTTATACAAAAGGGTTAGTATATTTGGTTTATTGTACCCATTGTTGGGCTTATTATGTGGGGAAAACAGAAAGACACCTAAGACAAAGAATATATGAGCACATGTATGAGGTTAATAGGAAAAAGGAAACAAATGCACTTTACAGACATACATTGTCATGCAAGGAAGCCAATTTCAAGTTTTGGGTTTTGGAAATGTTACCTAAGGATAGTAGGGGGGAGGGGGAGATTGGGAAAACCAGTTATGTTATAGAGAATTGATATGGCAATTACGACTGGATTCCAATACGCCACCTGGAATGAATGACTATGTGTCACTATTACCTGCTCTAAGATTAAGGTCCAACAAAGTTAAAAGAAAGGTTATGAAAAAGAAATAGTTTATTAATTATTATTATTTTTTTGCTTGTTCAAACCTATAAGACATCAACATAATTAACATCACCACCATTATTATTAATATAGAATGAGGGGTTCATGAACTATAGAAAGAAATGTATTACATCATGAATTTTACTTTATTTGAAAAGACTATGTGTACCATCTTATTTTATTAAATATATTTTATTAATTGTATTTTAATTATGTATCATAACAAATGTCCTACAGTTTTTCAACTCTGATGTTGTATTGTTTTACATGCAAATGAGAGATATTCTACACTTTCTACATATACATATATTTTAAACAATATATTTTTAAATAACAAGTTTTTTAACAATGCTTTTTGATCATGTGTGTGTGTGTGTGTGTATATATATATATATATATATATATATATATACATACATACATACATATTTATGTGTTTTAGATTAGGAATTATATTTAGGTATTTATTGCAAATACTGCATGTTTTGTAATGTCTTTAACATTGTTTTCATTTGGAACACTTCAGCTAAATTCAGTTCTCACCATAGCTGTCAACATCTTAGCACAAAACACCTGAACAAAGCCAATAATGGGGGAATACAACCCCCAAACATATTCAGTGAGTTCAGTTATCACCATAGCTCTCAACCTTGGCACAAGAAACCTGGACAAAGCCAATAATGGGGGAATACAGTCCAAAAAAAGGGACAAATATCCACTGAGGACACCAGAGCAAACCCACAGAGGACATGCAGGCTCCACACAGAAGGCACCCCAGCCAAGAATCAAGCCAGACAACTCATAGCTGTTAGGCAACACTGGTACCACTGCACTACTGTCTGTTTTAAGCAACAAAAATACAGAAATCACAGATCTTATGAGGAACAGAACAAATGTGAGGCAAAAATCTGCAAACATTTTAGAAATGGTGGTGGGTAGGGAATTCAGGCTCTTGTCACTTGGGCCCAAGGTACAGGGTTCAAGCCTTATTCTCTACCCACCACCATGAAGCCACTGGGGCATTTCACACACACACACACACACACACACACACACACACACACACACACACACACACACACACACACACACACACACACTCTCTCCAGAATGGTGATCCTGTACACACACCCTACCTGTCTCCAGAATGGCGATCCTGTACACACACCCTACCTGTCCCCAGAATGGGGATCCTGTACACACACACCCTACCTATCTCCAGAATGGCGATCCTGTACACACACACCCTACCTGTTTCCAGAACGGCGATCCTGTACACACTCACCCTACCTATCTCCAGAACACAATCCTGTACACACACACCCTACCTGTCTCCAGAATGGCGATCGTGTACACACACACCCTACCTGTCTCCAGAACAGCGATCCTGTACACACACACCCTACCTGTCTCTAGAACAGTGATCCTGTACACACACACCCTACCTGTCTCCAGAATGGTGATCTTGTACACACACACTCTACCTGTCTCCAGAACGGCGATCCTGTACACACACACCCTACCTGTCTCCAGAACGGCAATCCTGTACCCTACCTGTCTTCACAATAGTGATCCTGTACACACACACCCTACCTGTCTCCAGAATGGTGATCCTGTACACACACACCCTACCTTTCTCCAGAACGGCCATGTGATCCTGTTTCCCCGATCTCCATACAGCGATCCTGTACTCGGTCCTATACTGGCGAATGTGATCCTGTTTCCCCGATTGGTCCTCCATACAGTGATCCTGCAGCTGTTTGTGAATGCAATCCTACATACTAGCCCACGCATACTGGTCTCGGTCTTCCGTGCGGAGGCTGGAGCCTCCTGCTATTGGTCCAGCCTGCGGGCGATGCAGTCCGGTGACCTTCCGGTTTGTGCTGTCGTCACTGCACAGATCTCTGGGTAGGAAGGGTGGAGTTTACTCTCTTCCCTATCCCTATAGGGGTGGCTCATGCTATAGGACTGTGGGACTGCAGCCCTCCCACCTGTAAAATGAGTCCACCACCTGTACATGAAATAAAGTCCCCGTCCCCCGTAGAACATATTAAAATAAAAAAAATAAAAAAATATCTCGGACTCATGCAAACGCGTGCTTAGTTCCTGACTGCTGTGTTAGGCAGACCAGAACTCCAAGCACACATACTCAGGCATTCCTGAGCTCCAGACTGCTCAGTTAGGCAGCCACAGGTGGTGGACCCATTTTACAGGTGGGAGGGCTGCAGTCCCACAGTCCTATAGCATGAGCCACCCCTGTATAACAGTAATGACAAGCAATTACTTATAAAAATCATGGTATAACTCATGAATTTCAAAATTTAATCCTTTAAAAACAGAATTTCATTTTTTAAGAACCATCAACCATAAATTGGTGTCCTTCCCCATTAGATAAGTCTCACCCTTGACACAACTGCTTCTGGAAACCTATAAGAAATTTTACCTTGTACCATATCTAGTACCTGAGTCCTAACCACCCCTGTTCCATACCCATATTCCTTCCTCTGCACCACATCTAGTAGTGTAACACACCTCCATCTGTGCCTAACCCAAGAGTGGAACTCTCCCCCATCTATACCACATCCAGTAGTCTCCCCCCCTGCATCACACCCAGTAGTGAAACCTTCCTACCTCTGCATCACATCCAGTTCTGAAACCCTCTTCCCTCAACACCACAGCCAGTAGTGAAATCCTTCTCCCTCTGCACCACATCCAGTAGTGTAACACACTTCCAAATGTGCCTAACCCAAGAGTGGAACTCTCCCCCATCTATACCACATCCAGTAGTCTCCCCCCCTGCATCACACCCAGTAGTGAAACCTTCCTACCTCTGCATCACATCCAGTTCTGAAACCCTCTTCCCTCAACACCACAGCCAGTAGTGAAATCCTTCTCCCTCTGCACCTCATCCAGTAGTGTAACACCCCACCTCACTCAAGAGTTAAACCCTCCCCCTTCTGCACCACTTACCATAGTGAAAGCCTCTTTCCTTTTTCCAAGACACACAATGCAGAATAGTGAAGCTCTCATTTACTTATGCAACACCCAGGCAATGAGTCATGCACTCACAGTCACGTGTTGCTATAGTCATAAAATAATAATGTTCCTTCTCTTCCACATGCAGTAGTCCTGTATCTCCTATCTCACACATCTGCCTGACAATACACATTATCTTCCCCCTGCAATACAGCCAGTTGCTGAACTCCCCCTCCTCCTCAGACATGCCTGCTTCTGTAAACATCTACTGAAAAAATCTTTCCCCTCCCAGCTGCACAAAACAACTTGCTGACTTTCTTACCCTCTTCTGTCTTGTCTCTTTGCTTCTGAAAACATCAGCAGAGTCAATGCATTCTCACCTGTGGTAACTTCCCCATCGATGAGGTGAATATAAAGCAGAATACATGGACATTATAATGGAGAATTTCCCTGCTATAATAGGAGACACCGACTATAGTAAGGAAGACTTTACATATGTCTTAAACCTCCCTTCCTTCCAAAAGTTTGCAGACATTCCCTTCATAAAATTACCTTTTATTAGTCATGCAACACAGCAACATGGCTGTATAATCCTATCACCTACATGCATAATATGTTCAGTCACCATAAGTGTATAAGGTGCATTACAATTAATTTCACTACTTTAAAATATTTCTAAATTGCAAACTTTGCATAAATTCATCGTATTCATTTTTTATAAAGTATACATATAAACTGCTAAATAGTTATTTCCAGGCGTATGTAATCCATACCGCTCAACTGTCCAGATTTTCATTGAATGTCCAGATTTTTGCCTTTTATTTTTGGTCTCTTCATGAAAATTTGTGATTTTCTGGCAAATCACTGAGGATTATCCTCGTTAAATAATGGCATACATTTGAGCTTCAGACTTCATAGCCTTCTGAAAAATGCATGGTAACACAAATTCTGTTATTCTCGCAACTTTCTAGGTTTCTAGGAGCAATATTTAAAATCTGTCTCAATTTTTGTGCCTTTGTCTCCCATTATTTTTGGCATTATCCAGATTTATTTTACTAAGAGGTTGAGAGGTGTGAATAGAACTCACACAGTTGCTTGTTATACAGCATCTCCAAGGACTGTAAAACAGAAAAGTGTAATTTATAGGTCTCTTTACAAAGTGAATGAGGTGGCATAAAGTGAAAGAAGTGGAAATAAACTGGATTATCAAGTTACTAGCACACAGAGCTCCTGGACTGAATGTTAATGTACCTTTAAGACCTGTGCTTAAGACATGTAAATTAGCTCATTACGTTAATCATCTTTATTATTTATGTAGTATGAAGTCTGCATTGTGTTATCTTGGTCTGATGAAGTGCATTTACTGCATAAAAGCGCTTACCGTTTTTTATAAATAAATTTTATTTTATCGGCTGCGGTTGGCTATTCTACTTCTTATTGTTTATTGGTATTTTTGTTGTTGCACCAGCCTTTGACTGAAGTGGTTTGTTTTTCAACTGCAAATTCATTCCTGGTTTGGCACCTATGTGACATGTCATGTAAATATAAATGCTTCACCTCCAAGGCCCCTGCTTACATTTATCAAGGGTACCAGAACTTGTTGAAATTTGGTATGCCTGGCTAGGCTTAAAAAGGCCCCAGTGGTTGTTAGGCTAGTACACACCTAGGAACCTATAAAGGACAGTCTTAGCAGGATTAGTTATCATTGGTGGCTTTAGGTGTACACAAATCTGACCCACAGCAGTGTGCGTTACTTAACAAGAATCTATAAAACAAGCACCTGCTTCTTCTTCAGTAGTTTCTGTCTGAAATGAAGTACATTGTCAGCTTCTCTAATTCCAGCAGTCTGGTGCAAGTTTGTTAAATCTCTTTCAGTAATGGGAAGTTTGAAAGGGCTCCTAATTAATGAAATCCCTTCTGACCCTCAAAGAATGTAGGATTGTTCCTTGACAACTATCTTATATTGGAGATGTGGGCAGTATCTGTCATTCAGCAACTGAACTGTGTGTGTTTAGGAGCAGTGACACACTCACTGTAAAGGAAATTACATGTATTTGCTTAGTGCGAGACAGTGATTGTCATTTTCACTACCCTGATGAATGAATCTCAGCATTTTGTGTTTGACTGTAGTAGACAAGCATCGTGAGAAGAAAGCAGTGCAGTGAAGGGGAGGCTATATTCAAGTCTGGTTATTAATGCATTAAGAGCAAGTGCTCTTCTGGCATCTGGAGTAAGAAGAGTAGAAATTCTGTAGGAAGTTTTTAAGTTGTATTAAGTACTTTGCTAAAGCTAGTTTTGCCTGTGTGCTAAGTGGTCTAAAGTGACTCCTGGATATTTATGGGTAGTGGTAACTAGTAGTACAACTAGTCACTTAGTATTTAACCTTTTCCAGAGATACATGAAGGCATATGTCTGCAGACCATTACAAGCATAGCCAATAACCCATATTCAAAAGTTTCCATCATTATGAAAGGGAACAATACAAGATAGACCGAAAAGGATCTGAGGCTGCCCATTCAATAATCTAAGTTTACTTTAAAGGGGCAGCAAGAGTGTTCCTCTACTTGGCATGTTGTGGAAGTTTGTTGCTGAGGTGTATATATGTGTGTGTATGTGTGTGTGTGTGTGTGGGGGGCTAAATGTGAGGTCTGAATCTATCCCACCAGCATGTTTTGTATATGTGGTGATGAAGGTATAGTTCTTTCAACCTGTTTTTGTGAGGAACATTTGTGCTGTTAAGCTCAAAGACAGTCAGATCTTTCATGGCTCGAAAGGCTAGAGACATCTCCAAAAAAGGAAAGTATAACAAATTGAGTACAGAGAAAGGGATGGCAGTCTGTCTTGATAACTAAGATTTTTGAAGCCACTGGTCTTTTTATTTAGGAACCTCTGTTGTCTTTTAAGCTGAGTGATTTATTTAGGCAAATATGTGTCAAGGGGGATTTTATTCAATAATGGATCTGATGTAATACTAAAGGGGAATTCAGACTTCTGTGGAGCTACAAGGGATGCCACTGGAAATTAGATGAACCAGATAGAAGGCTTTCCTAGGTACTATAGAGACAAGATAACGAATTATCAGAAGGAGTGTCTAGATCTCTTATGACAGTCCTTGATTAGAAATGTTTTGTTTACAAACATTAACAATACTATATTTTTTCATGTTTAATTTGAGACAGTTTTCCCATATCAGTTGTTAGAATGATCTAACCCAGTGCAGAATAATTGCAAGCCAATGGAAGATTGAACAACAACTCCCAGTTTATAGCTGTCTGCAAACTTAGGTAACCATAGACCAGGTGTGTCGGCCTAAAAACCTGAAGTAATAGATGCCAAATAGGAGAGGGTGCAACCTTGAGCTCTATACTACACAGTAACATTTTTGGTTTTAGAAGTGGCACTTAATAGACAACGAGTTACCTTTCCACCACACAACATAAGGATTTATATTCAGATGTATAAGTTTGTCAATAATGCATGCATAGGGAATAATGTCACAGGGTTTTGGCCTGTCCAGATATGCTGTACATATCACACAGCCACTATCAATTGCTGGGGTGACTTTTTCAAATAAATCAATAAGGTAAAACAGGCAGGAGCTTCCTTTTGACAAAGCTGAACTGATGAAGGTCCAGGGTTAACAGATTTTCAAAGTTCACATTAATGAGGTCTGGGATAATACATGACATAGCTTTACATATCATGCTAGTGAGAATAATGCAATTGTAGTTACCACGTTCTGTTTCTGAGACATCTTTGTGCAATGATATTACAATAGCTGTTTTCTAGGCTTCAGGTATGTAACCAGTGGAGAATTTTAAATTAAATAAGTTAAGTAGGGGTTCAGATAGATCATATTTGAACTAATAATCTGGCAATCTGGTATATTATCAATATGGTAGTTTCCAAGGGTAGCCATGTTCCCAAAGGATACTATTTTGCATTTCATGGCACTGAGTTTTAGACCACGGCTCTAATATCAGTTATTGCACTGTGTCAGGCCTTCTTGGAGGAAATCTGTGTCTTTGGGGGATTCTATGACTGCACCTAGTTTACAATCATTGTCAAACTTGGACAGCCAAAGGCCCTTGACATTGGCCTTGGTGTCAGCGAAGTAGATGCCAAAAAGGAGTGACCTCCACCACTGAGCCTTGAGGGATGGTGCTAGTGACTGGCCTTTTTGTGCAGGTAGATTCCTCCATACTAACTTCTTGGGTCCTATCTTTGAGCTAGCTGACCATCCAGAGGGTGACAATGGGAATTATACCTAATTTAATACGTTTGTCTATAATATCTGAGTATGGTATTATGTGATATGCTTTCATTAGGTCAAGTTAGGCAGTTTGCACCATTTTGTCCTCATCTATTGCTTTGGTAAATTTGTTGAAGAAGTCCACCAGGCTGAGTAAGCATGACCTGCCCTCGATAAAACCAAATTGGCTTGAATCCAGAGTCTGAAGCTTTCCTATGCCATTGCTTATTGTTTTCATGATCATTCTTTCCACAGCTTTGCATATGAGACTAGTCAGACGTATGGGGCTGTAGTTAACCGGATACTTAGATGGCCCTCTCTTGTGCAAAGAGATGATAGTAGCAGTCCTCCATTCACCTGTTATGAAGCCATTCTGAAGGCTATGATTAAATACTGATTCTAATAGTCCTGATAGGTTATGTTTCGTGCTGTTAAGGAGCCATCTTGGGATATTATCAGGGCCCATTGATGTAATGTTCATGGCCTTGGAGCGTGAACTGATGACTTGTTCCCAAGTGATAGTTGGGGGAGTTATGTTTGATAGTATTTCCTGTGGAATGTATGAGGGGAGAAGGGAGTAAAATTGGAGCTAAGTTTGTTAACCAGTAGATTTGCTATGTCTTCTGTCTCAGTATAGGTGACTCCATTTACAATTAGTTTGGCACATTGTTGTGTATTGCCTTTGAGATTGTGGACATTGCTGAAGAATGCCTTGTGACTGTCTTTGGCCTGGGAAGATATTTGTACCTCAAATTTGGTTTAGGCACACTTGATTAGCCCTCTGAGCTGCCTTTTTAGATAGATAATGGAGCTCTTACCTTGCTGGGCATTGCACTTCCTACTTTTGCCATGATTTTCTTCCTTTGTTATACAATCTAATGATGTTGGGATTTCACCAGGGTTGCTTGTTTCTAAGTATGCCTTGTTCTTATTCTGGATAGGTAGAACTGTTTATTTGCAGCCATTAACATGATAGTACAGGGTTTTGAAAGTATTTCTGCAAAAGCAGTGCTATTCTCATGATTTGAGGGAGGGGGGCTTAACGTTTTGTTAGGATGTCACTTAATAGTAGGATATTGTCCTTAAAATAATTCCTAAACATTTCATAGGTAGCTGGGGTCTCAGGTTTTATTTTTATTTCGAAGGAGACAGTTTTATGGTCCAATCTGACCAGGGAGAACATTGCACTAGGAGAGCATGATGTTTCCTGATGTTTGTAGGACCATGTCAAAGATGTTAGCACTCCCAGTGGGCATAAAGTTTCTTCAGTGATTTTCAGCACAGAATGAGACCAGGCCACTCTGTACACTAGAGTGCAGATCTAACCCTTCTAACTTTAAATCATTGCAATGGTCTGAAAGTGCATTACATAAGCAAAATAAAAAAAATAATTCAAACTGAAAGTGCAGAAAATAATCATCTTATAAAGTAAATCAAACAGCAAGCCCTTAAAATAGGCAGGACTACAAAACTCAACAGTTTAAATGCAGTGGCAAAACAGCAGTACTAATGGTTTAAGGTGCATTTTAGTCAGTTTGTCATCAGAAATACTATTCACAATCTGCTTCCTGAGAAGTAGTATTAACCCAGATGGTTATAGGGTCAGTACCCATGCTATTATCTTCTCTTATTAATTACATTAGATAAAACTGACAGCATTTGGGTGCAACAAACAGCCAAGCTACACAAAGGCCATGAAGAGGTTCTCCATAAAATTGAAACCAAACCACTCAGTGAAGTCCCATACATACCATCCTGTCAGAGACCAGCAGGACTTTAATGTCCCTCTTCTTTTTCTCTCTCCAGGAGTAAAGCAGTAGCATTAATCCCAAGGTAGCTCATAGGAAGCACTTTTCAGACTTTCTAGTGACTACAATCTGTGGGAATTCTAAAAAAAATGTTCTTCTGCTCCTTCCCTCACCAGGAGGAAAACAGAAGCAATAATCTCAAGCTGATTCCTGGGAAGCAGTTCCTGGGATCACCAGTGATTGGAAGCCTAGTCCTAGATGTACAGATTATAAACGTAAGACAGAAAAAATGATTAATACTCTGAGATTTATGCAGTGAGTACTAAGTGAGTGGGATAATATGAAACAAAAAGATAACTCACGCTTAGAGTCTAAGGGGTGGGCCTTCCCATTTGATCTCTCAGTGTCCAGTAGAATAAACAGAGCAGATGAGATAAGAATGAGACTGGAAGGAGCATTCAAAGTCAAATTTATAGTCTGGGCAGTTGGCTGAAAAGCCACCAAGTTTAGAACTACAATAAGGATGGGGCAGTTAGGTGGGAAAATCAAATGCAGTCAGATAACAGCAGAGTCACAAAGCACGTCATTTAAATAATAACATAGCTAAATACTTACTGCTAATTATGAAATCCTATTTCTCAGCTCCTCCCCTAATTAGCTAGATTTGATTCCTTTTCAATCAGTGAATGGAAAAGGAATTTTCTAACTGACCCGTGTCAAGAATTTTTGAAACCCCAAGAAGAAAAAACTTTGAGGTGAAACAAAATAAAAAATTAAACAAATTGTAATCTAAGAGTGAAAATGGAAAGAAATAATGGAAGTATCCAAACCTTAAATGAATGAATCCAATCCAAAATCAAATGCAGACAGCAGCAGAGTCACACAGCGAGTGACTGCAGTGGTGCAGAGGGTAGCATTGCCACCTCACAGCAAGAGGTTCTCTGGTTCGAGTCTCGGCTGGGGTGCCTTCCATGTGGAGTCTGTATGTCCTCCTTGTGGTCACGTGAGCTTCCTCCGTGTGCTCCAGTTTCCTCCTAAAGACATGCTGTAGGTGGATTGGACACTCTAAATTGGCCCTAGGTGTGAGTGCATGCATGTGTGTGCCTTCTGTGGAAGGTTGGGTGCTGGGCTGGCAATTCAACACTGTAAAACTCCACTGCCAATCATGAGAGGATGGATGATCCACTGCGGTGACCCCTAACCGGGAAAAGCCGAAAGAAGAAGCAGAGTCACACAGCACATCAACAAAATAACCAAAGGCCCTTGACATTGGCCTTGGTGTCAGCGAAGTAGATGCCAAAAAGGAGTGACCTCCACCACTGAGCCTTGAGGGATGGTGCTAGTGACTGGCCTTTTGTGCAGGTAGATTCCTCCATACTAACTTCTTGGGTCCTATCTTTGAGCTAGCTGACCATCCAGAGGGTGACAATGGGAATTATACCTAATTTAATACGTTTGTCTATAATATCTGAGTATGGTATTATGTGATATGCTTTCATTAGGTCAAGTTAGGCAGTTTGCACCATTTTGTCCTCATCTATTGCTTTGGTAAATTTGTTGAAGAAGTCCACCAGGCTGAGTAAGCATGACCTGCCCTCGATAAAACCAAATTGGCTTGAATCCAGAGTCTGAAGCTTTCCTATGCCATTGCTTATTGTTTTCATGATCATTCTTTCCACAGCTTTGCATATGAGACTAGTCAGACGTATGGGGCTGTAGTTAACCGGATACTTAGATGGCCCTCTCTTGTGCAAAGAGATGATAGTAGCAGTCCTCCATTCACCTGTTATGAAGCCATTCTGAAGGCTATGATTAAATACTGATTCTAATAGTCCTGATAGGTTATGTTTCGTGCTGTTAAGGAGCCATCTTGGGATATTATCAGGGCCCATTGATGTAATGTTCATGGCCTTGGAGCGTGAACTGATGACTTGTTCCCAAGTGATAGTTGGGGGAGTTATGTTTGATAGTATTTCCTGTGGAATGTATGAGGGGAGAAGGGAGTAAAATTGGAGCTAAGTTTGTTAACCAGTAGATTTGCTATGTCTTCTGTCTCAGTATAGGTGACTCCATTTACAATTAGTTTGGCACATTGTTGTGTATTGCCTTTGAGATTGTGGACATTGCTGAAGAATGCCTTGTGACTGTCTTTGGCCTGGGAAGATATTTGTACCTCAAATTTGGTTTAGGCACACTTGATTAGCCCTCTGAGCTGCCTTTTTAGATAGATAATGGAGCTCTTACCTTGCTGGGCATTGCACTTCCTACTTTTGCCATGATTTTCTTCCTTTTGTTATACAATCTAATGATGTTGGGATTTCACCAGGGTTGCTTGTTTCTAAGTATGCCTTGTTCTTATTCTGGATAGGTAGAACTGTTTATTTGCAGCCATTAACATGATAGTACAGGGTTTTTGAAAGTATTTCTGCAAAAGCAGTGCTATTCTCATGATTTGAGGGAGGGGGGCTTAACGTTTTGTTAGGATGTCACTTAATAGTAGGATATTGTCCTTAAAATAATTCCTAAACATTTCATAGGTAGCTGGGGTCTCAGGTTTTATTTTTATTTCGAAGGAGACAGTTTTATGGTCCAATCTGACCAGGGAGAACATTGCACTAGGAGAGCATGATGTTTCCTGATGTTTGTAGGACCATGTCAAAGATGTTAGCACTCCCAGTGGGCATAAAGTTTCTTCAGTGATTTTCAGCACAGAATGAGACCAGGCCACTCTGTACACTAGAGTGCAGATCTAACCCTTCTAACTTTAAATCATTGCAATGGTCTGAAAGTGCACTACATAACCAAAATAAAAAATAATTCAAGCTGAAAGTGCAGAAAATAATCAGCTTACAAAGTAAATCAAACAGCAAGCCCTTAAAATGGGCAGGAATACAAAACTCAACAGTTTAAATGCAGTGGCAAAACAGCAGTACTCTAAAATGGTTTAAAGTGCACTTTAGTCATTCTGTCATCAGAAATACTATTCACAATCTGCTTCCTGAGAAGTAGTATTAACCCAGATGGTTATAGGGTCAGTACCCATGCTATTATCTTCCCTTAGTAATTACATTAGATAAAACCTACAACATTTGAGTGCAACAAACAGCCAAGCTACACAAAGACCATGAAGAGGTTCTCCATAAAACTGAAACCAAACCACTCAGTGAAGTCCCATACATACCATCCTGTCAGAGACCAGTAGGACTTTAATGTCCCTCTTCGTTTTCTCTCTCCAGGAGTAAAGCAGTAGCATTAATCCCAAGGTAGCTCATAGGAAGCACTTTTCAGACTTTCTAGTGACTACAATCTGTGGGAATTTTAAAAAAATGTTCTTCTGCTTCTTCCCTCACCAGGAGGAAAACAGAAGCAATAATCTCAAGCTGATTCCGGAGAAGCAGTTCCTGGGATCACCAGTGATTGGAAGCCTATTCCTAGATGTACAGATTATAAAAGTAAGACAGAAAAAAATATTAATACTCTCAGATTTATGTAGTGAGTACTAAGTGAGTGGGATAATATGAAACAAAAAGATAACTCACGCTTTGAGTCTAAGGGGTGGGCCTTCCCATTTGATCTCTCAGTGTCCAGTAGAATAAGCAGAGCAGATGAGATAAGAATGAGACTGGAAGGAGCATTCAAAGTCAAATTTATAGTCTGGGCAGTCGGCTGAAAAGCCACCAAGTTTAGAATTACAATAAGGATGGGGCAGTTAGGTGGGAAAATCAAATGCAGTCAGGTAACAGCAGAGTCACAAAGCACGTCATTTAAATAATAACATAGCTAAATACTTACTGCTAATTATGAAATCCTATTTCTCAGCTCCTCCCCTAATTAGCTAGATTTGATTCCTTTTCAATCAGTGAATGGAAAAGGAATTTTCTAACTGACCCGTGTCAAGAATTTTTGAAACCCCAAGAAGAAAAAACTTTGAGGTGAAACAAAATTAAAAATTAAACAAATTGTAATCTAAGAGTGAAAATGGAAAGAAATAATGGAAGCAGCCAAACCTTAAATGAATGAATCCAATCCAAAATCAAATGCAGACAGCAGCAGAGTCACACAGCGGGTGACTGCAGTGGTTCAGAGGTTAGCATTGCCACCTCACAGCAAGAGGTTCTCTGGTTCGAGTCTCGGCTGGGGTGCCTTCCATGTGGAGTCTGTATGTCCTCCCTGTGGTCGCGTGAGCTTCCTCCATGTGCTCCGGTTTCCTCCCAAAGACATGCTGTAGATGGATTGGACACTCTAAATTGGCCCTAGGTGTGAGTGCATGCATGTGTGTGCCTTCTGTGGAAGGTTGGGTGCTGGGCTGGCAACTCAACACTGTAAAACTCCACTGCCAATCATGAGAGGATGGATGATCCACTGTGGTGACCCCTAACCGGGAAAAGCCGAAAGAAGAAGCAGAGTCACACAGCACATCAACAAAATAAAGTGATGCATGTCAGGAATATTACATGGTTTACTATCATTTCATCAAACATTTCTTGACTGAAAAGTCAAATGTTTGAAAGAATTTGACTGAAAACCCACCTAAATGCAAAATCTTCTGATTGAAAACACACTTGACTAAATCATAAATCATTGAAAACATTTGACATTAGAAAATGCAACATAAAATAGTGTTTTTGCAGGCAGGCAAACACTGTTGCACCCCCTTTAATTATATATACTAACTCAATGACCGCACAACCACTCGAGAAAAGAAAAAACACCATGCAGAATGACAAGTGCCAACACTGATTCACTGTGTCTGATGTTTTTTTTCTTTTTTTAAGTGGTTGTGCATTCATGGAGTTAGAATATATAAATAAGGGGAGGTAGGGGACAAAGCCCCACACATGGGTGGTTTAAGGGGGCCTGCCTCTCTGCAAAAACACTATTTAATGTTATATTTTCTTATGCTGAATATTTTATATGATTTGCGATTCAGTGAAATGGGTTTCATCAAGTGGGTTTTCAGTCAGATGTGTTTGCAATCAAATTCTTTCAAGCATTTGACTTTTCAGTGAAGTAATGTTCAATCAAATGATAGTAAACCATATTGCACTTGTAGTCATCTGTGTAGCCATCATGCAGCTGTACCTACTTTGTGTTTAACCTGAATCACAGTTGGAAGGACTCCACTTTACCTTGCAGTATCATCTGATAGTGGTCTACACTGGCATCTACCATTCCTGGGTCACACGTTAGCAGTTATTTTTTTTTCTGATACATTTGTATTTTAGTTGTGTCAGTACATGTTGTTGATTGGTATCAGACATTTACAGTGTCATACAGTTCCACTAGCAAGCTCACACACTACAAACACATGCATATATTCTGGGATTGCTAATAGTGCTTTACATAGGCATCTCCTACTGAATAAGGAAATAGAAGGTTAACCTTATTTATTCCACCAGAGAAATATCATGTCATGACCTATCGTGCAAGGTCAGGCAGTTTTGGCAAGGACCAAAAGGAGAGATAAAGAAGATAATGAAGAAACAGGCATCTTCATACGTGCTGCGACAAAACACAGAACAGCCCTTTTAGATCAGTTGGATAATATAAACATTAGAAATGGCTGCGGGCAAAAGTACTATATTGTTAATAGAGCTGGTGACCACACCATATATGGGTAGTGCAGGCCTTTTGTTACTGGCTCTCTTGAGTGTGATTGTGTCACGTACAAAATTTAGATCATAACACCAGACCATCATAGGTGGATCTCGTCAGACTCCTAAACTTAACACCAAATAAAGAGTTTGACTCCCCCTTTGAGGAAGAAGCACAAGCGACAACCATAAATTGATAGAAGTATGAAGCTGCTGTTCCCAATGCTACATTTGGTATGTACATGTTATATGTGACAGACCAGTATATGTGATCAGATCCACTCCTCAGGTTTAGCAGCATCTTTCTGCATATTTGAGTTTCAGCACTGTGAACAAATTAACTGTAATTATTCTGCCAGATGCAGGTTTGTTTAATGCATAGCAACTGGCAGTTACCCAGATGCATATGCTAATGCTAGCATGAAAACATTGGCTCATTAGTTACAGGATGTCACTAGATGCTTGCCTCAACAGGAACCTCAGATATTCCATTTCAGTGATCTCTCCCAGGGTCACAGCTACCCAACATCCTGTCTACCACTCCAGAGTCACCTAGTGAAGGTGACAGTGCATGTCAGCAGATCTAGGACATTTCTGTACTCACAGAAGTCTCTCTGGTACTGTTCAGAATGTATAGTATTTGAGGTGAAATGAGTTATGCATCATGTGCATGTATTTCATTGTCCACTTCTGTTTGTCTTTGCAAGAATTTGCACATCTAATGTGCCCAGTACAGCCAGTATAATAATGAGGAGTGTTAAAACATTTATTGGTAGCTCTCACAGTTTTTGCAGATATAAACATACCATTTCTAGAGATTAGAGAGGTCACCTGCTGAGGGGAAGAACAGGAGCAGGACTTACACCTGATACTTGAGGAGGATAGAAGAGTGTTGCTTTTTTAACTGCTTTGCACACACATATAACATGGGTGGCAGAAGCAGCACACAGACATGCCTATACAGCATTTGCTCGTGGTACTATCAGTGGTGCACTATAATATGCTCTTGTGTCCCATATATATTAAAAAGAGGTGTGCCACTGAAGTTAACTACATAATCTGCAACATCCCATGCAGTTTTACAACTTACAGCTATTGTTGGAGGTTACAGTGTTGAAACAGGCAGGGATGCAGGCTCAGCAGTGGGTGGGGGTATGCCTTATTACACAAGTGTTTACTATGTGCTGTGCATGCTACATGCTTGCAAAGTGGGTTAAGTGTGACCCTCTACTATGTGTTAGGCAAGATATATACTTGTGCAAAATGGGGTGAATGTGACAACTTAATGTGTTTGTGCAGGCTATATGCATGTGCATAATGGGGTAAGTGTTACCCCTACTATGTGCTGTGCAGGCTGTATGCATGTGCAGAAGTTGGTGAATGTGACCCCTACTCTGTGCTGTGTAGGTTATATGCATGTGCAGAGTAGGGTGAGTGTGATCCCAGCTATGTGCTGTGTAGATTTATCCTTGTGCAGAGTGGGGTGGATGTGAACCCTATTATATGCTGTGCAGGCTATATGTATGTTCAGAGTGGGGTGAATGTGACCCTGACTATGTGCTCTGCAGGCTGTATCCTTGTCAGAATGGGGTGACTGTGACACCTACTGTGCTGTACAGGGTCTATATTATATCCTCGAACACTTAAAAAAGCGAACGCTGATTGATCAAACTTATTTTCATGAAACTGCAAGATATCGAAGCAGCAGAAACTCTATTTTTTTTCCTAGGGAAAGAATTTGGTTGTCCGTTTCTGTTGCTTCAGTATTTTCAGTGTTATGGTGGAAAGTTACCGGTCGGATTCAGGTAAGTGTGCAATTGTGTGGATGTGAGTGTTAGGGTGATTTAGGTGAGTTAGGGTTAGGGCTTGGGTTAGGTGTGTGTGCGATTGAGTTGACATGAGGGTTAGGGCGGATTTAAGTGAGTTAGGGTTAGGGAGCAGGTGAGGTGAGTGTGCGATAGTGACGGACCTTAGGGTTAGGGTTTGGCTTAAGGTAAGTGGGTAGTTAGTGGTGTGTGCATAGTTTAGTGTAGAGTTAGGTATCAGATTTTAAGTGTATGTGTGTGGATTTCTGTTTGTTTGGTGTGCTTGTGTTGTGTGTATGTGTTTTGGATCAGCGATTTTTTTCTCTGGGAAAACAATCGCTGATCTGACAGTTCAATATTGTAAGCTTTTGCTTAAATTAGGTTGATCAATCAGCGTTCGCTTTTTTAAGCGTTCGATGATATAATATAGACCCGCTGTACAGGCTATATGCATGTGTCGAGTGGGGTGGATGTGATCCCTACTATGTGCTGCACAGGCTGTATCCTTGTGCATAGTGGGGTGGATGTGACCCCTGCTATGTGCTGTGTAGGCTACATTTATGCACTGACCAGGGTGAGTGTAACAATGACCTATGTGCTGTGGAGGTTGCATGTATGTGTAGAGTTGGGTGAGTGTGACACCTACTATATTCTGTGGAGTCTACATGTATGTACAGAGTGATGGTGGCATTGCAACCTACAAAGTGCTGTTCAGGCAACACTTGTGTGCAGAGTGGGTTAGTGTGAACACTTACTATGAGCTGTGCAGATTATATGCATGTGCAGAGTGTTACGAATGTAACAATTTGAGATGCATCCACGTCACCTATGCTTGTTCCAGCACTGTCTCAATACAGCAGGCTACTCAATCACACCATTTGCCACCCTCACCTTGCTACAGCTCTACCTGCCTTGAAAGTGAGCGGTGGCATGTTGCATGATGCATGAGAGTCAGATGTACCACAACTAAGTGCCACTACTGGAATGCAGCAAAAACTGTTCAGACATCTCAGAATGAGAGATGTAATACATTTATTCATCAGCATCATCACTTACTCATGATATACAACTTGTACATGGCTCTGTGAGTACATACATGAAGGTGTTTTATAGCACATCAATCCAAAGAGAGGTTTTGCACGTAGGGCAGGTGCAAAAGGCCAAAAAAGTAAGCAAAAGTAAAAAAATAGGCCAGCACCAAGAATGATAACTCGGTTTATTCTGAGTGTAAAAAATCAGACCGGTTTCAGCACATTTGCCTTCATCAGTGATTACAATGTAGCTAGGTCAGTCATACATTTATATATCCAGCATTAATTGTCAATTAATCAATAAGACATTTAAAGGCACAGTAAAGAAATATGCATCCCTATATATCATGAAATAAATCATGAAAAAATTTTGTGGGAATGCATTTAAAAAGTTACAAATGGTCATTAAGACCCAGGGAAAATAAAGCCCCCAACTTGACTATCCACATTTTTTTCCTTTTCATTCAATAAGCTGTGCCAATCCAATTTTAGAGGTCTGTCACCCCATATTTTGTCAATAATACAAAAGTGGAATACCTCTGTTTTGTGGGTGCATACATGTCTGTAAAGTGCATTGGTCATGCATTTGTTCCTGATGTCGCCTAAATGCTCCAACATCCTAATTCTAAATGGCCTAGAAGTCTGCTCAACATAAAATGAAGAGCAAGAACAGGTAGCTAAATAGACTACCTAGTCTGTACTGCAATTTGCAAAATGTTTGATCCTGTATACAAATTTGGTATTTTTACTGGTAAACTCCTTAGATTTTAACATATGTTTACAAAAAGAGCAATGCCCACAGGAGAATGATCCAATCAATTTTTCTGCTGTGATAGTTAGTTGGTCCTGCATAGGGTCCCTTTCTGTTCTAGATTTATAATGGTTAAGGTGAGATCCTGATGTTTTACCTCTATGATATGAGAACTTACATTCATCTGGAAGGAGATTGGATAGTTCCTCATTTGCCATGAGTATATTCCAGTTTTTGTTAATTGCATTTCTAATGGCATGAATGTTCCTACCATACATGGTTGTAAATCTAAGAATATTTGCTGATGGTGATGTTTTTCCATGATATTTCAATAATTCTGTCCTATCCTGCCCCGTGGCCCAGTTACTGGCTGTTGTAATATGTCCAGGTTTATAACCTTTCACCTTAAACCTGTGTATTAAGTCATTTTTGTGATGTTCATAGTCATTCTGGGAGGAGCAAATCCTTTTGATACGAAGGAATTGGGACTTGGGAATATTCCTAATGATGTGATCAGGATGTAGACTCGTAGCTTCAAGAAGACTGTTATATTGTGGATATTTTCTGAATCCCTGGGTCGGCAGTGTATTATCTGTATTTCTACAAATCTCAACATCCAGAAAATGAATTTGTTGATGGTGCATGCTGAGTGTAAATTCAATACCCCACTTATTGTCGTTGAGGTATTGAACAAACTCCAAAAGATATTCTGTGTCCGCCCACCAAACTAACCAACAGTCATCCAGGTATCGCTGCCAAATATCCATCTCACCCAAAAAAATGTTGTGTAGCTCATCATATATAAGGAATTCTTCCAAGTAACCCATAAAGAGATCCGCATAAATTGGGGCAAAGGATGCCCCCATAGCCATACCTTGCACCTGCCAATAACATTCCTTCTGAAAGTAGAAGATGTTTTTTGTAAGGACATGTTCTGCCATGCAGACTAACAATGTATTGAAACCAGGAGGATAAAGGTTTGCTTTTTGGAGCCAATATTCAAGAGCCTCAAGCCCAGCCCAATGTGGAATGTTTGTGTACTGGGCCGTAACATCCAATGTACACACAATCCATCCTGGTTCCAATTGATTATCACTTAAAATTCTGAGGAATTCAGTCGTGTCTTTGAGCCTAAACTTAACCATTTTGAGAAGTGGCTGTAAGTACTTAGTGAGAAATTCTGATAAGGGTTCCGTAAGTGAACCCATACCAGATACTATTGGTCTACCAGGTGGTTTCTGCAAATTTTTATGAATTTTTGGTAGCAAATATAGTATCTGTCTCTGAGGATCTTTCACTTTGAGATGTTGTGAAACTGATACACTAATAATCCCTTCCTCAACAGCCAATTCCAAGAAGGAATCAATTTCCTTCTTAAAACGATCAGTCGGATCAAGAGGCATTGGCATATAATGTTTGCCATTCTTAAGTTGTCTGTACGCCTCTGATAAATAGTAGTCCATGTCCATAACAATGACTGCTCCTCCCTTGCCGGCTGGAATAATGACTGTGTTGTGCTTGTTTTTCAGTTCCCGAAGAGCTATTTGTTCAGCCCCTGACAAGTTGTGACCCAACATATGAGTTTCATAACCATGAAAATGTAAATATTTGAGAACAGATTTTTGAAATACTGCAACATGTTTATCCATTGGGGACTGAAAAATAGATTTTTTGAATCTGAAATCAGTAGATGATTGAGAGTTCTCCTGTTCACCAAAAAACAGTTTTAATTTTAGCAGCCGACAAAATGACAACATCTTTAACCACGCTATCCTCATGAACATAAAAACCAGGAACATATGTTAATCCTTTGTTAAGGAGTTTAATTGTGGTTTCAGATAGTACTACAGAAGAAATATTCAATACATTTGACTGTTCAGCTATGTGGGAATCATCATTTGCAGTAATGTTTCCAGATTTTCTACATTTGTGATGTTTTCTCCCACCCCTGTGTGTCCTAGATCTAAAGGGGCTGCAACATTTTTCTGTTTCTTATAAGCTGGGGACCCCTGAGCAAGCATTTGTTCCATGTCAGTTACAGAGGACTCCTCCCCTGAGGTACTGCTGTAGTCCGTTTTGGATTTCTTTAATATCGATCTAGGTCTCTTTCTCTTTGGCCTAGCCCTGCTATGTTCCCCATCTGAGAAGGTAACATTTTTTCTAAATCCAAAAGGTTTACCTTGCTCATAGTCCCTCAAATCTCTTTGAAACGTGTGCAATTTTTTGTTTCTGAAGTTTTTTTTCCATCACAAGTAGTGATAGTTTGTGAAGACGTTCCTGTTACTGGGTCTGACCCTCATATGCCTTAATTTCTTCACAAATCTGTTGGGTTTCTATTATATTTATCTGGATTGAACGTTCATAAAAAGGGGACAATATCCTGACAAAAGACATGGTTCCATCATGCTCTGCTTGTGGCCATTCCTCATTTAACATATCATCAGGGTTGTTGACATAAGGTTGCACCCTGATTCTAAGACCTCTAGGGGTTATGTTTTTGACAGTATAGGCTTTGAATAGTTTAAGATGCCAAACTGAACTGCGTAAATTTGTCATACTTTTGGTCAGTTTGGAAAAAAGGCTCTTACATAAATCATTAGGATCCCTAACTTCACTTATGTTGGTATTATCTGTGTGGATACCAAACAGCTGAAGATCATTTTGGCCGGCTGATAACCCTTGCAAAATGGTTACCAAATCCATATTGAATACACCTCAGATTAATGTTAGCAAATGTGGAATTTATACTCTAGGCAGCCAAAAATGAAACAATGTTAAAAAACATGCCACCCTAACTGCCAAAGAAAAGATGCCAGTGGGTTCACTTACACTATTAGTAGAAAAAAAATCTCTCTTCTAACAAGACCCAACCATTCATGTAAACTGTGTTATGTTTAACACAAAATAGTATATGTACATCACTCTGTAACAAACTATAGCATCATAAATGGGCGGCGCAGTGGTGCAGCGGTTAACGTTGTCACCTCACAGCAAGAGGTTCACCGGTTTGATTCTCGGCTGGGGTGCCTTGCTGTGTGAGTTTTGCATGTTCTCCCTGTGTTGTGTGTTTCCTCCCTCCGGGTCCTCCCTCCCCCATTCCCATTCCAATGTATCTGGGCCTGATTCTCTCCTCCTGAGGCTCCAAACAAGCAGGCTGGAACGGACTTTCCCGGTCAACAAATGATAAATAAAATAAAATAAATGGTTGCAATAGTATCCCCTGATGTAATAATGGTTGTATTCTTCAACAGATTCAACCCAGACTGTTATATAGATATAAATTGCACCATATGTACAATATTATCAAGAAACGCAATCCCTACACACTGTTGTGAAGCATATATATCTAAAATGCCTGTAAAATACAAGCTGTGTTGTTTGAATTATAGACAATTTCAAATAGTTTTCCCCAACATACTGTGTAAATATATACCCAGCATAAGTATGAACAAATCAATCCATTAGAATATTTATGATTAGAAAAAAGGCAAAATATTTCAACATGACTTAACTGTAAATTCCAATACAGAGTGTCCAAATGGGCCTTGTAATTCAAATAACACAACGACCCTTCAGCACAATTATTACCATCCCCAAAAAGATATGTATAACAGGTTCAAAAAAGCAGACTATAACAAGGCCATCAATGTGTAAACAATTCACCGTTAGTGTTAATTTAAATTGTCCACATGTCCAAAATACTCAAATGCCACAATGACCCTTCGATCCTATTGTCGCATACACCATAAGGCCAAATATGTAGAGCTAGCCTGGATCCAAAGACTCATATATCAGCAAAAAACCTCGACTGATCCCAAAGCCACAACGATCCTTTGATCATGTTGTTGCTAACAACTGCTTTGTCAAGCAGCAGAGCTGGTTAGTTTGATTTCAGAAAAAGTAAATCTGGTTTACCAATAAACCAACAGTCACCGTCGGGTTTAGTCCAAGTATACAGAAGCACACTAACTATTTAGGTCCAATCAGGTCCCTTATTGCCAGTATCCTGAGATAGTATATAGCGAGTTTGAAAACCAACCACATAATATATTCAGAATCCCAGGTGCACTGAAAATTTCAGCAGCCCTCAACCCCATTGTCGTTGATCTTATACAAGAACAAACATAGAGCTTTTTATAACTGGCTTAGTGTCCCAAAACACTCATATATCGCATCACAGGTTACAACGGTCCTTTGATCCGGTTGTCGCAAACTGCTGCTGTTAACAACGGAAAAGCTGGTAGATTCTTTATCCCAAAAAAGAATCAATTTCACTAAAAATTAATAGTCACAGTCAAATTGGACCAAAAATAGTAATAAGCATGCTTCTTACATTGATCCATGCAGGCCCAGTAAACCTCCGTCCTTCAGTTAGTCGCAAGACGAAAAAATATATAAATTGAATCCAGGCAGCTCAAGTGGTTCCTTCTCTCACAAATCTCCATACACATATGCATTAATATCCATGAATATAGGATGGTGTAGTATTCATTTGTTCAAGAAATCCAAAAACCAAATATATGCTGGAAATAAAATGATACTTAACTGCAGAACTGTTAAACACAACCGATCATTCAGGGGCCCCCAGCAAAATGAAAGAACAGCATCAATCCAAAGAGAGATTTTGCACGTAGGGCAGATGCAAAAGGCCAAAAAAGTAAGCACAAAGTCAAAAAAGAGGCCAGCACCAAGAATGATATTTAGCTACCTGTTCTTGCTCTTCATTTTATGTTTGGCAGACTTCTAGGCCATTTAGAATTAGGATGTCGGAGCATTTAGATGACATCAGGAACAAACGCATGACCAATGCACTTTACAGACATGTATGCACCCACAAAACAGCGGTATTCCACTTTTGTATTATTGACAAAATATGGGGTGACAGATCTCTAAAATTGGGTTGGCACAGCTTATTGAATGAAAAAGAAAAAATGTGGATAGTCAAGTTGGGGGCTTTATTTTCCCCGGGTCTTAATGACCATTTGTAACTTTTTAAATGCATTCCCACAAAATTCTTTCATGATTTCTTTTATGATATATAGGGATGCATATTTCTTTACTGTGCCTTTAAATGTCTTATTGATTAATTGACGATTAATGCTGGATATATAAATGTATGACTGACCTAGCTATATTGTAATCACTGATGAAGGCAAATATGCTGAAACCAGTCTGATTTTTTACACTCAGAATAAACTGAGTTATCATTCTTGGTGCTGACCTCTTTTTTATAGCACATGCATGCCGTTATGTTGTCCCTTGGCACAGTAGTAAGTTTCTCACATCTTATGATGGAACCACTGAAACTGGCACCAACCAGTTACCTTTAACACCATATTCCACACACTCCCCTGTGGGTGAGCTGCTACCAGTGTGCATTTACATGCAAGTGTCTCCACAGTGACAGTTTCTGTATATAACAATAGTTGGCTCACCCACACATGCAGTCTCTATGGTCTCTGTATTCAGCACACATGATGACAGGCTTGGTACCTCACTATTGTAAAGCATGCCTTATCTGATGTGCTGTTTATACTGGTATGCACTGAACATCTTACCCTGCATTATCATCTGTCACATATTACAGTGTATACATGTTCACCAGAGGATGGTAAAATGTGCAACATGTACTAGTAAAGGTGCTTCCTCTTTGCCATCCTCTTTCCCATCCTGTTGTGAGTGGTGTATTTCTGAATCTGTCTTCTGCTGTCCATCTTCAGACCCGTGTTCCAGTAATATGATGAGCAGCATGGTATAGGCCAGAAGCATATATGCTGTCATTTATGTGAAGTACTTGATCATACCATTCTAGGTACTCACTCAAGATACCACACATTCAGCCTACAGCTATATGTCTTTGATAATATGCCTATTGTAGCTGTCTTTGGTAAGTGATTAGTGCTGTCCAATGCTTGTCCTCATCCAGCACTGGAGCAGGTATGGGGCTACCCTTATGAAGTAGAGAAGAAACGCTGTTTAGAAGTCATAGACTCCCTATTGCCTCATACCTGTAACATTCTTTGGGTAATGCTACCATTTTCTATGTGGCACACATACTTAGCATTATAATATCCTGTGATATGCCTGTGTTATGTTGTCCTTGAAAAACACCTAAGGCAAGTCGTTCATATTCCATATGTAAGTGCCATGGTGCACTGCCAACATGTTTGCATGACATTCATAATCATGCCCTTCCCATTACATATCACATTGTAATCACTGAAGAAGGACCATTTTCTGTTAATATATATCATCCACTTATCTGTGATAAGAATCTGTTGCATCAAGATCCATCAGTAGCTCTGTTTTCTGCAGAATGCAGGTATAGAATTTTATTTCCTTGTGCTTAGTTCAGGGAATGTGGTATACTCCCTCACATGCAGCAGTGTCAGGTAAGGACTGCATACAGTATGTTGGACTACTCAGATAACTGGTGCATTACTAGCATATCTTTTCTGGGTCATGCAATGCCCCTGTAATCAGAATGAAGAATGCAGCATTGGCCAAGGTGACAAGTAGGTAGGACAGCCCTGTAGTCCAGCAACTGTAAGGACCACTTGAAGCATGTCAGACCTAGAGTGCGGCACAGCCTGGCATGTCAGAGTCTGATGTACAGCACAACCTTCTCAGCCATGTATTGGTCTTGGAGTTCTTGAACAGGTAATATTAATGCAGGTATTTCAAGTGCTGACATGCCTCTGCCTCTGTGGCCTGAATGCATGTGTTACACATGGACACCCTGATCTGTATTCTTCCAGTCCTCATTACTATATCATAATGTTTTGCTCAGCTAACACAGTATAATCTTTTCACGTGGGGTAAATTGACATAACTTGTCTATGTGATCATTCTGTTGGTTTCCAATAAATTATTTCAGTTTATGCATATTTACAAATTTTTCAAAACTGTTTTTAAATTCCAACCAGTATCTTTAAATGTATGTTGTGTGTTGATACCTACAGTTCCTACAGCCCAGTAGTTACAATTGTAGAATGCAAACTAAATTGCAAGTTATAGATAATATAAGGAGATTGTTTTATAACTAATGTTTCATATTGTTGTGCTGCAGGAGAGAACATGCACAAAGAAAAAACCTGGCAAAATGAATCAATTCATTTTAAGACAGGAGAAATATGTTACTGTACCATTATCTTAGTCATGTTTCCCCTTGATTTAAAGACATATTCATGAGCCATGCATTCTCAGTGCATGGATCAAGATGCTTTTGTGAATTATGTAAGTAACAATTTTATATTATGGTAAAAATAAAAATTAAGCGCCAGCACCACTGGCACAGAGGGATAAAACCCTGACTACTTCCTGGACATCCCTAATTCAGCTAACGACTCATGCTTGATGGCACTGGTAGGGAGGAAGGATGGATGGGCCCATCCAAGGAAGAAAAAGAAACAGACACTTCCACTATCCCTCAGAGAAGGAGCTGTGGCAAAGAAGGACAGCCTTTGCACAGGCATTAAGCTCATCAAGTGACTGATTCATGGTACCATCAAACAAGTGTGCAAAAGCACATACCTGCAAATTCTGGACATTGTGGGCCACTGCCATGACACAGTTCACCTGTACCCCAACCCAGGGTGCGCAGTTAGGAATATCCAATTGATCATTGCTGCATGAATGATGACCCTCTCTCACCAGGACACCTCTCACCTCAGCTCCAGGTAGAATCCCCAGAATAAAGGAATACATGGGCACTGTATGAAAGAGGGGTGGCTGGAAGAATAGCAGGCAGATGAGCAGAAATCATATAGGAAAAATAATCTCTAACTTTTGGTTGTTACTGTAGTATGTTTTTCATAAAAAGTAACAGTGCACCAAATAAGCTTTCCTTTGCTTAATTTTCCAGATATTCTATGTATTGAATTAACAAATATGGAAGAAAGAAATAAAGAATGAAAGATGGAAAGGAAACCACGATCACTGAAAAATACACTGCATTAGCATTTTTACTGTAATATGCCTGTAGTGAAGCCAATAAAAAACATAGTATTATATGGAAAGTAACTAACCTGCCATGGTTGAAAATGTGGAAAAGCTGCACAGGATCCATTGGAAAAGGGACCTTTCCCAGGAGTGCATGTTTGCATATCCTTCAGTCCATGTGCAACAGCATATACTGCAACATATGTTAAGTAAGCATACATTGCTGGCTTATCAGTGAAGAAGCCAACAACATTTTTTGCATCTTTTAAATTCTCCTTTCCTGAACAAAAAGGCAATTTTGTATTCTGCATCGCTTGGGATACATTGTGGTCACTAATTCTACATTTGAATATAGTTTCCCAAAACATGAAACGGAACACATCATGAGGATCATTCAATGGGTGAAGACTGTACTGAAAATTCATAAATCCAGATAGCACTTCATTTCTGACAATAAACCAGAATGCACCAGATATCAGGGCATGCAATTTTGTGTCAAGAAAAACTGATGACTGCGGCCATGGATCCAGTCCTATCCATGTTTTATCAGTTATGTTTTCCTTGGCCAGTTCATACAAAAGAGTTTGTAGCCCATAAGATGAAGAAGCAATTACGATTTTAGAGGATGACATTTTGATCATTTGGATTAGATGTTGCATATCAGCATTAAGATGAACAGTCTGATACAGTTCAGTGCAGATACCGGCATTTATTAACTTGTTCTTTAAAATTAAGCTGGACTCTTGAGTTGCATAGTCAGGTGATGCCAAAATTCCAACCCATGTCCACTGGAAATGTTGTAGCAGGTGTACAACCCCATCTAATACTTCATTACTGCTGGGAATAGTTCTCAGAAATGATGGAAACTGGTGATGATCACTTAAACTCGTGTCCTGACATCCATAACTGACCTAAAAGTAGATTATATATAATACAGTAGGCTCTTATAGAAGGTGACCCTTTTTATTTTAAGAAACCACTTGGTGCACATTAAAAATATAACCAACAACTAACTCCAGAGATATAAGCAACTGTATTTAAGGTTCGCTGAAGAAAAACTTCACCAAGCTGATAAAAATTCCAAGAATTTAATGACACAGTCACGATAAGATGAAAAAAAGTAACATTTCTCTAGTGCCTCGGCTAACATTAGCCTTTGAAGAGTTACTCTTCAAAGGCTAATGTTAGTATTTTCTTTTCAAATTAAGTTTGTGCTCCAGTTTACTTTATCTCTCACTTTATAGGGTCTGGGGGGCTTATCCCCATATCAGAAAAGCACATAAAGTTAACTTTTCCACCCTTCTGTTTTCGACATTATTTTTTTGGTATTTCCAGAGCTCGGGGTTGTCCAGTTTTGAGCTCAGAAGTAGAAGCATATCAAGTTATACATGTTATAACATATCCTGAATACATTCTGTTATGTAATAATACTAACCTAAACTATCTATACAGTCTTAAATTACTATCATTATAGCCACTAATAAATATAACAAAGAATATAAAAACATTGAGATAACTATGCACAATGTATACATGGTGTGTCTATTATCATCACATTCATTATAGTTCAGTAAAAAACAAAATAACCATAATTATTTCAAAAATGTGTGTATTCTTTTTATCACTTAGAGTTACGTCATACTTGTTAGTAATGATGCCAGGTTCCTACAGAATTCATAATCCTTTTGTTCTCCCAACAATGGAATTTTGTTCTTTTTATATACAATATTGCCTATGTTTATCATTTCTGTAAAATGAGGTTATACTGACTTTTCCAAATTTTCATAATTATTTTCCTGACTAGAAGTAATAGGCAACATAAAAGAGACAATATGTTTTTATTACTACATACTGGAGAAGGAGTATTTAAGAGTATCAAATGTTTAGCCATCATAATCTAATTTATCTTTAACTTAGATATCAGAACCGTCATTGAATACAATGCCCCATTTGGCATGTACCTAGCTAGGCACTTGCAGCAGTTGGAATGCCCTGAAAAGGTTCTCACCAGGATAATCCAGGGTATGAATACCCTTTCCTACACAGATCACCTTAAGGTCCTATCTCTGTACTTAGTATCCTACAGGCTACTGAAAGTGGTCTGCCTTCCATAGCTGTAACAGGTGGCTCATTTGACTGCCCACCATCAAGTGCCTTCTGTTCCCACACCACAGCCTCTGCCTCTGCCCGGTGGATGGCAGCATGGATCATATCTATGGTCTGGCAATGGACCATGTCATAGATGTAGTCATGATAACCCATTGCATTTATATCACTGACCATTTCAGCCCAAGAATAGTCATAGGAGGGTAAAGAACCATTGACCATGGAGATGGATAGCCTGTAGTACCACCTCATGTTCTGCATCTATAAATTTAGGCTCAGGGGTGTATGTGGATAGGCCTCCAGATCCCACACTTTTTAGGGGCTGTTTTTAAGCATGGTTCTGTTGGAATAGAAAACAGAGGAATTACTACCATTGGCCTTGCATGGTCATAGAAAATCTCTGCAATGGTCCTATCCTATTTGGCCATACTATGCTCAATTTGTGCCTGACAGTGAATATAAGTGGCCCACGATCTTTAAGCAAATTTGAGGGATTGTAAGTGCACAGATCAGATATTCCCCACAAAACAGTGACAAAAGTACAACCTTGACAACAACAAAAGTAATTTTACTAAGATTGTGGATGATCATATCTGAAAGGCACACAACAATTAAATAGTAATGTACATTTCTCAGACTATGAGCCTAGGGGGAGGAGGGAGTCCACCATCATTCTTAACAGTCTTACATTGTACTAATTGCAGTATACTATACAATGCACCTCCTAAGACAGCTGTTGCCAATACATCTTAAAATCACTGCCAAAATGACATTTTTAAAAGCCATTAAGGTCTAGGAGCAGACAAAGGTAGCATTCTACAACTGAATTAATCATGTAAGAAGTAGCACTTGCATTATGTAACCAGATAACTGACTCAGAAGGAAAGCTTTCTAGAAAAACAGCTCATAGGATTCAAACCACTTTCAAAGTAGTCCTCTTCCATAGTGCAATGAGGATCTATGTTTCTTATCACTCTTTTATTGTTTGGTTTCACCCCCCTAGGCATGATGGTTATTCTAATTAGGGATCATGTTATTGTTTCACTCATATTGTTTGGTTTCACCCCTCTAGGCATGATGGTTATTCTAATTAGGGATGATGTTATTGTTTCACTCATATTGTTTGGTTTCACCCCTCTAGGCATGATGGTTATTCTAATTAAGGATCATGTTATTGTTTCACTCATATTGTTTGGTTTCACCCCTCTAGGCATTATGGTTATTCTAATTAGGGATCATGTTATTGTTTCTGAACTGCTAAATCTGCATGATGTGCACATCTAATAAACATAGGGCCAGATTCAGGAAGCCTCTGTGTAAGAGTTATAACTCTTACACGGAGGCTGCAGTTAAACGGTGTGATGTCAGCATGTCATGCATATGCATGAGGTGCATGAGGCATGCTGAATCACACCGTAACTCTTACACGGTCCATGTAAGAGAGTAGGGGGCGTGTCCATAGGCTAAACCCTGCAAGCGGACACGCCCCCGGAAGTCTAGAATGCCTGAAAGTAAACAGCCACGAGAGAGGCCATGGAAATGTGAATAAACACACTACACAACACATGCCCCCACAGACCAGCAATGTAAAAAGTGAACAGATGTTATAAAATGAAAATAAAAACTGTTTTATTTTTTTTAAACCCCGTAAATGTTTGCTACTGTGTGCGCTCATGTGCACAGGTGTGCTACTAGCGCAACTGCAGTTAGCAATCAGTGGAAAAGGATATAAGAACTAAATATGCAAAGTAAGCCAAGAAGTAACAACATAGCGGTAGAGTTGTTGGCTTAAGAGCAGGCAGGCAAGGTTCGAGCCCACACAACAACCTTTTTTTTTTTTTTTGTAAATAAGCACTAAAAAGGCCCCTGACAGTACTGTGCAAATGTAAAAGTATTTCCTTTTTTAAAATGGAATGAAATGGAGCATATATTTCAAGTAATACAATAACAAAATCATTTACAAATGTAGTGATAGCTAAGCTGCTGTGAGACAGAGTGCCCATAGCTGAGTAGTGTTTCAAAGGCTGCAAATTGCTTGCCCGTAGCTAAGCACCGGTCTAACAGGCTCAAACTGTGTGCAACTAGCTGTGCTTAGCTGAACATGTGTGTTACTAGCCAATTAAGGTTTATCCCAGCGCACACTGTTTGCGTGGCGCCCGCAAGCTAACTGCCGGTGCGCATGCGTTAGCTCCGCGCAAACGAGCGCAGACCTGGTTTTAACTGCTTAAAAGTGCTTTTGGCATGTTTGATTGACAGGTCCTCAACTCATTTCTAGACAGTCATGAAAATTAAAAATCAGTGGTCAGATTTGAACACAGGATACCATGCACTAGAGTCAAGGTACTAAACCACTAAGCCATGACAGCAGTACTTAGAAATGCAGAAATAGCATATATATAGGATATAATCCAGAATGGAGCATGATAAAGCAGTTTCTGTGAAGTAGATACAATTCCAAAATGGCCAATCATAGAAATGTGCGGGAAAATCAGCATATATAAGCCCCATAGGCGGGAATACACAGCAGAAACGATTGTAGAATAGACCTGCAGGCAGAATGAGTGGAGTAGGGAGGGACGTTGCTTTCGAGCACAGCGGTGGGGCGTTGAGGAGTCCAGATACATGGTCTGGCTCCTAGTTCACCATCATGAGGCCCAACTCATGCAGGGCCAGGTCTCATGGGGAGCGTACAGGGCGGAGGCATGGGACCAGTTGGCTCATGATCTCACTAGTGCTACTGGGATTCCACGTACTGGTGAGCAGGTCCGTCACCACCATGCAGACCTGAAGCGACATAAACAAGACCAGTTGACCCAATGGATCCAGGAGGCCTGGGATATGCCCAACGCCCCACTACTGAGTAAGTTACATTTTACTTATGTATGTAAGAAATTCAACTAGCTGATACCATGGAGATGTGTAGTCCAATATTACTCATTTTGTATTACAGCTGCAGGTGTCCGCTCTATAAATCGATGGGCACATGACCGCAGGCTGGGGCGGCTGTGCCACCATGCAGGTTAGTAACCCCACCTAGTACTTGTAAATAAATATTATAGTGTAGCACGTAGCAGAACACTGCAGTGTATTGATTAAAAGTAATATAATGTGCAAGCAACAAGTGAAAGTCTGCAGGTATGGCTGCAACAAGTTCATCAGTATGCAAGTGTAACTGGAAATATAATTGATAGAAATAAATAGTGCTGTAATACAGATGTCCCACCATTAATTAAATGTAGTATAACCTGCAGTAGTCTCAAGAGTACAGCTTCAGAATCTGAGGTAATCACATGTGAGATATATCCCCTGTTGAAATGCTGAATCATGACAGAAGTGAGGCTGCTGGAAAGTGTTGGAATCACCACAGGTCTAATATGTGAACAAAGCCTAGACGTACCAACCTGAACTGTGAAATTGCAGGATGTGTGAGAGTGACAGAAAGGGTCATGTATCATTGAATAAAGTAGTAATAACCCCTGAATATATAGGCGTCAGTGTGGTTCTACAGAACTAAATGCATGTGAGAATTAAAGCTTAACATCCCAAACTGATGTCAGTGTGTCTGAATCCTGAATGTTCAGGCCAAAATCTGTATATGGTGATGACAGTCAACAATTTGCAGATAGAATGAATGATTGTCTGACATACTAAACATCCATAGTTGTCCCCTGCTCTGTCATCAAAGTGTAGCAGGATGATGTATCTGATCAAATTTGAAATAACTAGGATAGTGATGTATCTGTAACAGGTCTAGCATGACAGTCAATTAAAAATCATTTTGAAACTATCACCCACAAGTTAATTGTGTTCCTATTACAAATGTATATCAATGTATAATTTATGAATGTGTCATCATTTTCTTTCTCCACCCCACCCTATAATTGCAAATTAAAACACTCACTAAATATTGGTATGTGAACATTTCATTAACCATGGACATTTGTCCTGTTTCAAAAATATATGCATGTCTGTTGTTGCATGTGCCCTGTTCATACCTGCAAACCTGATGGCTGGTTGCCTTTAATCAACCCTGCATGTTGTTTGATTGTGTATTTCCGTTCAAATAATGCATGTGATATTGATATGCCCGTTGTTCAATGGTGTTAATATCTGGGTGTTTGTTTAATGGGAATACCAATGCATGCTGTTACAACTAATTTGAATGGAATAATATGCCACTAACCCAAACTAACATAACATACTCACAAACCTAGAACGCTTGGGAAGGCAGGTCCCAGCGGACCCACCTCTTCCACCTCAGCTGGCGACTGCACCTGGCACTAGTGTCCAAGCTGGACCCTCCTCCGGTGGCCCTGTGCCACCTTTGGGTGGAAGCGCTGCAGGGGATGGGGCCCGTCCCCCCTCTGCAAGCGTGGCCGGAGGAGCTCGTCCACTCACCCTCCAAGGTGTCTGGTCTGTGGTGCGAAGGGAGATCCAAGACTCTGTTCTTGGGCCCCTATGCCAGCTTGAGGCCCGGGTGGCACAGCTTACGGGCATGCCGTTGTCCCGCCTGCACAGCCCCCAGCACAGCCCCACCCGGGGCTGTGAAGGAACAGTGGCAACTGCCTATGGGTGGGGATATCAGTTCCACTGTTGCCATCTGTGGGCTCATGTGCCCTGGATATCCCAACCTCCGTCCCCGTCAATTGTGTAACCCCCCCACATGTGTCATACACCTCCCCTGTATGTGTCTTGTCTGTCTTGTCTGTTAACCTACCCAACCTACCTCCCCAGCTATACCGACTACCTTCACCTGACATACCACTTTCACCTGATAAAAAAAAAAAAGGGGCACTCTGTACCCACAAAAAAATTACGCCCCATACATAGCTGTCCATGTTGCACACATGTCCGCTGGACATCGAAACTGTTAATTACAATTGGCTGTACAACAGGTATTAATGTTGTCCTGACACCTCTCTCAGGGGTGGAAGGTTCCAAATGTCACACCAAATTGCATACAAATGCACAGCTGTTGCTGAGAAAGACAAGGGCAGCTATGGGCCTCACCTACATCCTTCCTGCAAATTCCAAGCTTGTTTCCCTACTGTTTTACCCTCTTTGTGACCCCTTTTTCACCACTTTCCTGTCACCCCTTTTTCTTTTCTTTCAAAGAAAATAGCGCGGGTGTGCCCTTGTGTGTGCAGAGCTCACCGCCAGTGCGCATGCGTGAGCTCCGCGCAAACGAGCGCAGACCTGGTTTTAAGTGCTTAAAAGTGCCTTTGGCAATTTTGATTGACAGGTCCTGTACTCATTTCGAAAGAAAAATAAATTCCCACTGTCAGTCTTGAACCCAGGACCTCTGCAACACTAGTCTGTATGACCTACCACTAAGCCATAACTCTCATACAAGAAAATAGTGCTAAAATAAATATAACATGTAATAGTAGGAATCAATATAAAGGCAATATAGGATGTGTACTACCCAAAGCAGGTCAGGTAGATTGTTAATGCACAAATTACTGGATCCCCATACTAGTTCAGTGTTAACAGCAACAGCCCTGCTAATTGTTAGCTTGTACATAATAATGTAAGGTAATGTACATATATGAAAGTATGTATATGTACACATACATATATATATATATATATATATATATATATATATATATATATATATATGAAATATAGTGGTAGGTGTCAGTATCCATACACACTCACTACAGGAAACAGTGAAGATAAATGCAGCAACCAGAATCTGCAACACAGCCTGACTCCTGTGAGACCTACTAACCCCTTTAACTGCTTAAAGGTGCCTCCAGCACTTTGATTGATAGGCCCTGTACTCAATTTGAAAGCAAAATATAAGCATACTAGTAGGCCCTACCACAAGACCATTGTAACACTAGTCTGTATGACCTACCACTAAGCCATGACTCTCATACAGGAATATAGTGCTAAAATAAGTAGAACATGTAATAGTAGGAATGAAGATAAAGGCAATATAGGATGTGTACTACCCAAAGCATGTCAGGCAGACTTTTACTGTCCCAATTACTGGATTCCCATACTAGTGTAGTGTTAACAGAAACAGCCCTGCTAATTGTTAGCTTGTACCCAATAATGTCAGCTAATGTACATATATGAAAGTATGTATATGTACACACACACACACATATATATATATATATATATATATATATATATATATATATATATATATATATATATATATATATATATATATATCAATACATATGAAATATAGTTGTAGGTGTCAGTATGCATACACACTCACTACAGGGAACAGGTGAGAGAAATGCAGCAACCTGAATTTACAACACAGCATGAAGCATGAGAGATGTACTAACCTTCACACTCACAGAACACTGTCAACAGCATACCAGCATGGTCCACGCCCTTACAATCTGAAAGGGCAACGCCTATCTCACATACCCTTTTATAGCACTGTCCTGACATCACAGTGAGACATGCAAGCAGTACAGAACTGGCTGCATGCAATTAGCAAATGCTGCCTTACAATTGGTGCAGAGGCCATCACATGGACCTATGCAGATACCTACAAAAGCATCCAGTACTCACACTCCACACATGCAATACATTCATTGCACAAAACCAACAGAGAAAGACAGAGAGGGACAGAGAGAGGAAGAAAAATAAATAAAGACAGCCAGCAACAAAACCAGCAGCAGCAGCAGCAAACAGCAAGTAGCACCACTGACACAGCAACAGCTGACACAAACACAGGTAATGCAAAGTAGCAGGTTAATACTGTGTTTACTGTGAAACCTCCAAATGTATCATAGTTCACTATCTATAGGTATGTCCATGAGATAGGTTGTGTGTACATAGTCCTGATATATATATACATATGTAATATTGCTGTACATGTCGTCCATACTTAACACTTCCATAGCTTAGAACACAAGGCCAGTTATGCATATGATGCAGTAGTTCCCAGGGTCAGTAGAGGTTCCTCCTCATTGGTGTGGGACCATGGTGTATGTATGGCACTGTTCAGGTACATATCCTGTAGTATGGTCAGGGTTTAATATCAGTCGGTAATGTGGTGCTATGTCCTCTAGGGGTGAACGTATCACACATCCAGTGATGCTGTGTGTTCTGCAATGTTGAGGGTGGGCCTCACCTGGACATGTGAGATGATAGGGAGGTTACAGTCATCTGTGATAACTAATTCCACTTGTGTAGGAGAATGGGGGGGGGGATACCTGCACCTAAACTGTCTGCAACAATGTTGCCAATATCTGTGCATTTGGTGAATGTGAAGCATCTTACCGCTGCTGACCACAGATGCCTTGCCTTCATGTGAATCTGCCCTGTGCTGCAGTAGCCTCCCGCTATTGTTATACAATGTGCCTGTATCTGTAGTCCACTGGACAGGATAAATAAGTGGTGTGCATACGGTCTGGGTTAGATATGTGTGTGCACATTACATGCACTATGTGGGATGTCTGTGGTAAGCTTTTGCAAAGGGGCCAGCAGTGTGTGTTGTGGCTTCCACTGTCCCAGTGGGCTGCATGGATAGCATCACAGTCCTAACTAGTGAATAACTGTGTAATTACATACATACATAGCAAGGTAGTGTACTGTGCTTGTGGTGTTGTTGGGATATGTATATCCAGGCTGAGTAATGTGTGTCCACATCACAGGGTTGGATGGCAACACACATACAGTATGTAGGGATGAACACCCAGAGTGTCTCAGACGTGTTGCCTGTGCAGAAATATCTGGCCATTACCTGTGCATCCCCCACAACACACACACATGCAACATGTGGCAGAAGTACTATAGCAGTACACATAGGTTCATAGGTTCATACTAGGCTATTTGCCCTAGTGCATTGATAAGCCTAGTAGAATGTGTTTGTCTTTTGCCACCCAATTAAAATTTATGTCGCTATGCCCTTTTCCGAGGTTAGTATACTGTGCCTCTGTCTAACAGTGACATAGACGTGATACCCGGGGTACAACTATGATCTCCAGCCACTCATCCAGATTCCTATGGAAGAGAGTCAATGAGGGACTCTGCCTAACCTGTACTGTGAGTTCATTACAGAGTGAAGGGAGCCTCTGGGTTAGGAATATGACCCTCCAGCATGTCCTATTTATGTCAGTGCTAAGGTTCAGATCTCCTGAGCATGTGGCTGTATGGGAGTTTGATTTCCTGAGGTGCAGCATGTCCATTACTTCTGGGTTGGACATGGCTGTATATGGCAGGCACAGATTGCCTCTGAACAGGCAGTATGCCACTGAGTCCAGCTGGATTTTCTTTAACTGGGCAGCATATGGCATCTGTTTGAGCCCTTTGATCCTCTTGATGAGGTACTGTTGGGGGTTTTCCAGTTGCTGTAGGTGTCTGGTTAGGTACATCCCAAAAGGGGCATTGTACTCAATTATAGGCCTGATGATGGATGAGCTGGATGGATGGATGCTCCACAACCAGATGTCCATGGGCCAGGGCAATCGACGTGGCCGTATGCCGGCAACAGCACCAGCTGGCAGTGGCCGCAGACAACAACAGGCCCACTCACGCACCTCAAGTGCCAGCACCAGCCCCAGCAATGCTGGGTCAGTGCTGTCATCAGGACGCCCCAGGAGATCACGTGCACGTGGCTCTGGAAGTCCCAACAGGGAACTGTGTCCAGTCAACACACCCCCACTTCCGATGACAGTACCCAGTCTGGGTTAGTACCGGATACGGTCCGTAGCATCCCTGCCTGGCACAGGTACCATGTCCATGCCCACAGACACTGATGTTGACGACCTGACAGGTGCAGTCTGTGGCTGTCCACAAAACCCAGTACATGGCAGCCATTATGTGGGACTGTGTGCGTGCTTACACACATGCAGAAATGTAACACCTAGGGCAAACACATACACACACACACACACTGCACCAACACTGGTCCACCCTGTACTGCTGCCCCTCACAAACACAAATACACACACATGTCAATTGGTGGTACCAGTGACTGGCTTGGGCATACCTAACCCACACCCTGTGCATATGATGACACTGTGCCACCTCCTGCATACTACAACATCAGTGCAGGAAAAGGTAAACACGTTGCTGATGCACAGGGTGACTACATAGATGTGTATAAGTAGTAACATGTTGGTAACTGTTCACTGTTCCACTATGATTGTGTGTATATCCCAGAATTCCTGCTGCAGTAACTGTATGAATGTCCTGAGTTGTTATCTGCACCCATACTACTTACCAAAGTGTACCAGCTGCACACCATCACATGCTACCATTGACTATGGGAATGTGCATCATGTGCTGTTATGTAGATTCAGCTATATGTATCTGTTCTGTCACACATGCATTTACACACACCCTGCTACCCCCACACATGCACACGCTCACCTGCCATTTCCATTATTTATTACCCTACATGAGTAGCTGTCGATACATGACAGGTACACATTTGAAAAGTGCACTATGTGGATCACTACCGATTTCCTCCTCTCTACCTGTACTCACAGGGTGCAGGCAACCTCATTAGTTTAAAAGTGTAATGTGCATCAGGTACTGTGGTACCCTGATTGCCACATCAAACATGTTTTCCATATGGAAATGCACACACAGAAACATCCCACATCCACACACTTGCCACATTCAGGCTTCAAAACACTATCTAGGTATATTCTGGTACATGTGCGTGTTACAGTAGCATGTAGCACTATACTGAGTACTGGCAGTTGTCTGTTGTCATGTTGTTTGTATAGGGTGCTGTCAACATCACTGTTTGTTAAGGGAAATGTGCACCCTGCAGTGCATAGCCCCATTTGGCAAAAGCCACATCCCACCCCCAGCATTGTGCACACACACTAAAACACATACTTTCCATTTGCAAGATTCAAACCCCTACTTAACTGTGTTATGACACGAGATACAGACACATTAGCAGAGTGTGCTATTTGCAATAGTGGAAGAATTCCTTTCTAATGCTGTACTTAGAGGGTGCTGACATCATCTGTGTTCAGGGAGAGGGATGTGCACCCTGTAGTGTGTTCTCCCAGTTGGCAAAAGGCACTTTTCCCTCACAGAATTATGCACACACACAAACCCCACTCATACTAACACACATACATTCCCTTTGCAGGATTCAAACCCCTACCTAACTATCACAAGGAAATAATATCGCAAACCTTCCAAAGTACCCAACAGCAACACAGCCAAGGCTCAAAATTAAGTAAAATAAAACTGCTGAATACACCATGAAGAGTCAAAATTTCAGTAAAATCCAACCATTTTATTCGATAAGAACAGAAGATAAGCGCTTTCGCATGCTCTGTGCACGCTTCATCAGATCTGACACTGAGGATAATCACAAGGCTTTCTGTAGTTATGTTAGGAACCTGGGTGGTAATACCCAGATATGCTCAGAGGTAGTCCAAGATGTCACACGAAATACCAAACACACAGACATTGCCATCATCCTAGTGGACAGGTTCACTGCTACCTTCTCCCCCCCTCCACACCAAAAGGGCAAATATTCCTCCCAGCAGAGTGCTGCTCCTCTGACATCTCAGATGCTCAGGTAAGAGCTGCCCTCTCCAAAGCAATAAACACTGCATCAATGGGACCAGACAGTGTCCCAGGCTGTGTCCTACATGAACCCCAAGAAGAGCTACACCCAGACATAACACTACTGTTCAATCCCAGCCTTACTACACAATATGTGGCCAAAGAGTGGCGTACAGCAACAGTGGTCCCTCTACATTCAGGTGGTGCCTTAATGGATCCTGGACACTATTCACCCCATACGTCTGAATAGCTTGGTCTGCAAAGCTATGGCAAAGATCATCATGAACCTCATAAATATAGATATTGGGGACCTACAGACACGTCACCATACACAGTTTGGCTTTGTCAATGGCAGATCCTGCCTGTCAAACCTGTTTGCTTTCTTTGAAACAGTCACCAAGCCACTGTCAAGGGGAAGGTGGTCTACACAGCCTACCTGGACCTTGCATAAGCCTTTGATACAATACCCCACTTGTGCATTCTAGGGAAGCTCACCAGTGTGCATATTAACCCCTATGTCACTATGGTTATTGCACAGTGGCTCAAGGGCAGAACACACATGGCTAGAATTGCTGGAGCCATGTCAGCCTCCAACCTGGTACAAGTGGTGTCCCACAAGGCTCAGCCCTGGGAGCTGTCATGTTCATTATATATTTATCATAGGTATAGGCCAACATGGAAGTACTGTGGCTGAGCAAGTCGCAGGTGACTGCAAACCAGATGCCATAATCAACTCTCCAGCTAACACACGCATCCTCCAAAAGGGCCTCTTGGAAACACACAACTTGTGCCACAGCCATGGCCTCAAGCTGAATGCCAAAAAGTGTATAGTCATCCCCTTTGTCAAAAACAAAGTGACCACAAAGTACTGCATATGTGTTAATCCATTAAGTGCAGATGAAGGAATTATGGACCTTGGGGTACACAGGTTGATAGCATTCTCTCATTTGACAACAACATGGCCAAAGTGGGTAGGAAAACATTTTATATGGGCCACATCATCATGAAGGGATTCATATGTAGATCAGGGGAGGACATTGTGCCTCTTTACTCATCCCTCATCATGCCCATAATTGACTACAATGCCCCTGTCGGCATGCACCTTACCAGACACCTGCAGCAACTGGAAAGACCACAAAAGTACCTCACAAGAGGATCAAAGTGCTCAAACAGATGCCACATACTGACTGGTTAAAGAAACAGCAGCTCTACTCAGTGGCATACTGCCTCTTCATAGGCAATCTGTGCCTGACATATAAAGCCATGTCAAACCCTGACTTAATGGCCATGCTGCACCTCAGAATATCCAGATCCCATCAGGCTACATGCTGGAAAGACTTGAACCTCAGGAGTGATATACATAGGACATGCTGGAGGGACACATTCATAACTCAGAGGCTACCTTCATCCTGGAATATTATCCCAATAGAGGTTAGGCAGAGTCACTCAGTGACTATCTTCAAGAGGGATATTAATGACTGGATGTGACATTGTAGGTTTACCCTTGGTATCACTTATGTGTCACTGTTAGACAGAGGCACAGTATACTAACCTTGGAAAAGGGCATAGCAAGATAGATTTACAATGCATGGTGAAAGCCACTATGGTCCACCACATAACACAAGCATACAGGTCAGTCATATGACTCAGTCATTGTCCATGACACTACAGCTGATGTGTGATGTCCCTCACTGGGATACATGATAGGGAACATGGAAGGGCTCACTGAGCAAGTGACACAGGCTGGTAGAACCCTGACCTTGGTTGGCATCAGACCCTCACCAGGAATGCTGACATATTACTGAATGCTAATGAATTACTGTAGCTACAACACCCTAGCTGAACAGTTCTTAGCATGCGGTCACTGCATTGCTATGGAACAACGTCTTACCACTCCCACAACAGGTGAAAACATGCAGCACCTGTTCATCAACAACATGTAGACTATATGCCCCAGACCAGGTGTGTATCCCTCACTACTAGGTTGCTAGCATCTACATCTCATACTGTATATACACATCCCACATGCAGCACGTGCACAGAAGACCACAGTCATAATGTTACCCTGTGCAAATACCATGTATTCACATGTGGCAGGCATCACACATGGTAACTATTGAAGGTCACAGGTACATATGTGTATTTGGCACACACGTACATCATGTGTGCATTGCCATAACTGGTTTAATCGATGTCATGCATTATTGTGAGAAACAACCCGCACACATGGGCATTCTGTGTGAGCAAAACACACATGACATGTCTGGAATCAAAAGCCATAAATAATTGTGATATCATTTGGAAAGGGGTATGTGCATCCTGTAGTGTGTTTTCCCAGTTGCCAAAAGGTATGTTCTTGTCATACACACTTATCCCCCTTCATACATAGTTGCTGGATTCAAACCCCTACCTAGCTACATTATGACACTAGAGATGGACGCATTAGCAGAGCGTGCTATTCGCATTATTGGGAGATTTCTTTTCCCCTGATATACTTATAGGGTGCTGACATCATCGGTGTGTAGAAAGGGGAATGGGCATCCTGTGGTGTGTTTTCTCAGTTGCCAAAAGGGATGCTCTTTTCATACACTTACACTTACCCCCCTTCATACACACTTTCCACTTGCTGGATTCAAACCCCTACCTAACTATGTTATGACACTAGAGATGGACGCATTAGCAGAGTGCACTATTCAAATTGCTGGGGGATTTGTTTTCTCCTGATATACTTATAGGGTGCTGACATCATCAGTGTTTAGAAAGGGGAATGAGCATCCTGTGGTGTGTTTTCACAGTTGCCAAAAGGGATGTTCTTTTCATACACACTTACACCCCTTCACACACACTTGCTGGATTCAAACCCCTACCTAACTATGTTATGACACTAGAGACTGACGCATAGCGGAGTGCGCTATTCGGAGAGTACTTTTCTCTTGATATACTTATAGGGTGCTGACATCATCAGTGTTTAGAAAGGGGAATGAGCATCCTGTGGTGTGTTTTCCCAGTTGCTAAGAGGAACATTTGGACTAAGTGTGTGAGCATGCCCAGTTCAGCCTTCCCATGGCATGTTGTGTGAAAGATGTCTCATTTATCAAAGTGTGTGAGCATGCCCAGTGTGAGCTTTCCATATGTTGAACTCTGCAGCCCATCACATTTTTGGAAGAGTGTGACCTTCAACAAATATCTCCAGTTTATGGTTGTGTGTTCTGTGCCATGTTGTGTAGTCACTGTCCAAATGCTTTTTGTGTGAACACAACAGGGATTACCAGTGAAAAAAGAAATGACTGGTGTTCGCGCTGATATTATTATAATAATAAATTCAGAGTTTAACTGTTAAAGGTCTTAGTAACTCAGTGGCATTAAATGTGCATCTGTGCTTCTAGAGACACAATTATAGGTGCTTAGAAAAGTCTCGTAAAAATATAGCGCTACAGTATGAGGCTGCTATGAGCTCAACAGTACCTTGTTTATGAATGAGCGCACACCAAGGCTGTATTCACATCTCCATAGTGGTGTGCAGGAATAAAATTAACTCGCCCAGCCAGTATTCACTTCGCCAAGCGTTTCCACCAAAAGTTTCTCCGAATGTCAATGGCAATGCAATCCAAAACAATTAATTCCAACACTAGTAATTCCAATTGGCAATGGAAATGCAGTCCAAAAATAAAAATTCCAACACTTCTGTTCTTATAATATGCGTTTTACGAATGCGCCACGCAAATAGCTTTAAAATGAACAAAATATTTTATTGTAAAACCAGTCAACGAACAATTTCGACAAATTCGGCAAGCGCTTTCACCTATCGGCTTCCTCAGGCCGTTAAATCAGTGCTAATATTGCAAGCAATTTATAACTTCAGGATTTCAAATTCCTGATGTCACATCCTGTCTTGATTTAAAATACTTAATAGCTATCCATGTAATAGCGATACATAGTACCGCATCTTCAATTATAAGTTCTTATTTATTAGTACTTTATTTATTAAACTGGCATTTAACTAATAGTAAGATGTTATTGATTATATATATCATTTAAAGTACACATAATAGAATAAAAACGTAAACATATTGATGTCACTTCCTATACTGAACTTCAGTCATGTATTAGTATAAGTATAATAGTGATACATAGTATGGCTAAATCACGTACATGCTTGCATTTTTAATAATGATCACTATTGATTTGTGCGCTGTATATTAAAATCTTGTATGAAATAGTTTAGTAAATGTATATTAATCATATACAACATATATTAACACAAAAGGCAGCACAAAAAGCAATAAAATCAATAATAAAGCACTTTAGTAAATATATACGGCAAGAATGCATGTATATATGTCACAGCTACTTATTGCACGTATTCAACAACTATTTGTATATAAATATAATTAAATTAATTCATATACATTGTGTAGCCTTCCGCTACCATCGAAGCTTAAACAAACAAGTCACTCATGTAAAGAATTCTAAACCAGTGGCATAAAAATGTATCATTGTGGTAAAAATAGTTCATTTCATAGATATGAATTACGTTATGATTATCTTATTGTATAAATACACGTTGTATTAAGCAGTCCTTGATCCGTAACATACACGGACAAATATATGAATATATAGCTTCTTAGTCAATTATAGAAGGTATATTCATATGATATTTCTATGCATATATAAGAACTGTTTTCAACTATGTCCCCGATCATTGTGGGACTTTTTGCTAATACCTATTCATATGCGCTACTTTTCAGTTCCTAAAATATATGTATGAACCTGCTAAAATAAAAATGAGTATAGTGAAACGCCAATTCACATGTTTCGTAATGAGATTATAAATAATATATTTGCGTGTTGCTCCTTCAATAACAATTGTAGGCAAATACTTCATATTATAATGTATACATATGTACAGTAGAAAGTATTACCAATATTCGTTGTATGAATTTTGAAATGATGGGATTTCCTATAAGTTTAAACATATCATCACTTAAATCGACATACTTGTCATAATATAATGGAGTCTATAAAAATATTTGTGCATCAAGGGGGATAAGGGTTTTTTATTTTTTATTTTTTATTATTTATGCTTACTAACTAGAACAGGTTGCACGAATTCTTTGCATAGTATGGCATAGACTTTCTTAATCTCGAACTATATGTGATAATATAATACATTTTGAACATAAAATGGAACATTAAATAATAAGAATTAATTACTCTATAATTATTGATCAAAAAAAATTCCTTATTAATGTATAATTGATTACAGCATTAGTACTTATTTAAAATCATTGAATAATTCGATTAAATATATTATCATTAATATTATTAAAAATATGGTTAAAAAACATTTACATCAATAAGCATATAATTCATTAGCATACTAAAATTTGTTTTTGTCTTTACATGTTCTAATTAATTCAATTTAAATAGTTTGGAACTAAAATAATCCATCAAATACTTAGTGTATTTCTTTAGCTATATATTTTTCACACATAATTAGTTATTTATATGTTGTTAAGAAATTTTTAACTTAAAATTATTTGAAAATATATATTTAAAAATGTGTGTGTGTGTTGTGATTATAGACATATATACAGCCTTCATAGTATGTGCATGGTATGTATATGCATAAACATTCACATGGAGACTAAAAAGTCTCTATATGCATATTCCCCATTATATACATATGCGGTAATGAGCATTTTTATTATTAAACATTCATTTGGACATTATACTTAGTTTCCTAGCTTTCAATACAGGTTTAATTGGGATCCTATCATTTAGACCTGGTTTCTGGTCAGCTCTTAGACGAATAATTCATTTCATTTCTATTTCTTCTGCTTTATTAGAAACATCTCCCCTCCTAATGTTAATAAAATTATTCTGCAACACCTTAAATTTAAATGTATGTTCAGCAGATGTATTAGTAACATGTTTAGATAGGGCGTTAGTTGGGATTATACTGTGCCTGCAGGTTTTGCATGGGATACTTTGCATACAATTGTCAACATCCGTTCATACTGACTTAACACTGTAGTACTGTATAGTGTAGTGGTTCAGTACTTTCACTGTGGTGGACAGTATCCTGGGCTTTAGTCGTATTACTGCTTTACATTTCCATAGTGTGCACAACAGCCTGGTTAGGGTCCAGTTGTGCACATCTGCACAAAGGCGGTGCCTCTACGGACCCTGGTAATTACTGCCCCATAAGCTTAACAAGTCTAGTCTGCAAAGCTATGAAGAGGATCATAATGGAGCTCATAAACAATGATATAGGGGACATGCAGACATTGGACCCATCCCAGTTTGGCTTGGTCAATGGCAGATCATGCCTTTTGAACTTGGTCGACTTCTTCACAACAGTCACTAAGGCCATTGATGAGGGAAAGGCAGTCCATACAGCCTACCTTGACCTTGCAAAGGCTTTCGACACAATACCCCACTCGGGTATTGTAGAAAAACCTACCAACTTAGATGTAAACCCATATGTCATAAGATGGGTTGCAAACTGGCTTAAGGACAGGACCCACAGGGTTAGAGTTGCTGGCGCTATGTCAGACTCCAAGCCAGTCACAAGTGGTGTCCCACAGGGCTCAGTCCTTGGCCCCTACTGTTCGTCATCTACTTCTCAGAAGTACAGGCCAACATGGGAGGACTTTGGCTGACAAAGTTTGCAGATGACTGCAAACTGGGCGCCAAAGTGGACAGTGCATCAGACACGGATATCCTTCAGAAGGGACTCGTGGAAACTGATAGCTGGTGCCAGAGCCATGGCCTGAAGTTAAATGCCAAAACATGTATAGTCATACCCTTCGGGGAAAAGCAAGGTAACCCCAAGCTACCATATAGGTGGCAATCCTCTAAGCACAGAGGAGGTTATCATGGCCCTGGGGACCCAGGTTGACAGTGGCCTTTCTTCTGACACTCACGTTGCTAAAGTGGCTAGAAAGACCTTCTACATTGCCCACCTGATCAGGAAGGGATTCACATCCAGATCTAGTGAGGTCATTGTTCCCCTGTACTCTTCACTTATCAGACCAATGATCAAGTACAATGCCCCATTCTGGATGTATCTCACCTGACATCTGCAGCAATTGGAGAGACCCCAAAGGTTCCCCACCAAAAGGATAAAGGGACTCCAACATCTGTCATATGCTGCCAGATTGAAGACACTCCAGCTCTATTCAGTCACATACCGTCTGCTCAGAGGTGACATGTGCCTGACATGCAAGGCCATGTCCAACCAGGAAGTAATGGACATGCTCCACCTCAAAATTACTAAATCCACCAGAACCACTAGGGCAAGTGACTTAAACCTTAGCAGGGATATAAGTAGGACATGTTGGAGGGATAGATTTATCACTCAGACTCCCTATGCTGTGGAATACAATCCCGGTCCATGTGAGGCAGAGCACCTCGCTTGCTCTGTTCAAGGGGAATCTTGACCTGTGGATGGGAGATCATAGGTTTACCCCAGGGATCGTCTCTGTGTCACTGCTGGACAGAGGCATGACAAACTAATGGGCACAGTATTGTTTACATATAAGGGGTGGCGTACGCCACAAAACTCTGGGATAGGCTTATAACTGCCTTAGGGCAGATAGCCTAGTATAAACCTATGAACCTATGAACCTATCTGCCCATGTTGCATTATGTTCAGATATGAACTACTTACAACAGCCTCATCCAACATCAGTAGTGTATTCCACAACATAGGTGTACATTGGCAAACACTACCGATGTGCCCTAGGCCATTTCTAATGCTAGTCAGAGAGTGTGTTTGTCCTTCGACACATTGTAAGTGTAGTTTGCCATGACATATGTCTTGTTTAGTATAATGTGCCTCTGTCTACCTGTGACATAACATTGATACCCAGGGTAAACCTACCATCTCCCATCCACTCATTAAGATTCCTGTTGAGGTGAATCAACGAGTGACTCTATGGATAACCTGTACTGGTAGTTTACTCATGCGTGGGGGTGGCTTCTGTGTTATGGATAATGCCGTACAGCTTGTCCTATGTATGTCAGTGCTGGGGTTCAGGTCCCTCATGTGCATAGCTCACTGCCATTCAGATTGTACAAGGTGCAGCATGTTCATTGATTCCAGCTTAGACATGGCTTTCTACATCAGGCACATCTTGCGTCTGGGTGGCCAGCATGGCAGTGTGTGGAGTTGCACTCTGTTTAATCAGGCAACACATTACATGTGTTCAAGCTCTTTGATACTCCTGGTGAGGTACTACTGTGGACTTTACAGTTGATGGTGGTGTCTGCTGAGGTACACCCCACAGGGGCTGTTGTGGTCATTTGTAACGCTGATGCAGGATAACTGCAGAACCACAATGACCTCCCCTTATCTAGATGTCATAATCTTCATGATTAGGTTGGTATATGGATTGTTTCTGTTAACACTACAGCCACATGTTTGTCCAATGCAGGATATTTATCACCTTGTGTACCCAGGTCTGTCATTACATGTTAAGTATGTAATGGGTTAACACCTATGTGGTAATTGGTGGTCACTTACTGTATATCCACAGAGGTTGACTATACAGTTTTCTCCATTTAACATGCTGACATGGCTATGGCACCGGTTGTCTGTTTCTATGTGGCCCTTTTGTGGGATGCTTGTGTCAGCTGGAGTGTCAGATATGTTAGGCGGTTTGTAGTCCTCTACAAACATGTTCAGGCACAGTCCTTACATGTTGGCCTGTACCTATGGGGCATATATACCAGACGGGGAAGGTCCCAGGACCAAGCTTTGTGGGATACCTGTCATATGTGGTTTGTAGTCTGACATGGCTGCAGCATGTCTGACCATGTCAGTTCTGTCGTTGGTCTGGTTTGGAACCCCTCTAGTGACATTGGGGTGTATATATAAGCTGGTGAGCATATCTATATTGAACACGTAGGGTATTGTATGGAAGGCTTTGCAAGGTCCAGCTACACTGTGTGGACGACATTGCCCTTATCAGTGACCTCAATTACTGTTTCAACTGAGTCACACATGTTTAGGGGCAAGGTCTGCACTTCATATACCCACACTGGGTAGGGTCAGGTGTCAATAGATCCCCAATATCGTTATGTCTGTGGTACATGCTGATCCTTTCCATAGCTGTGCAGACCAAGCTTCTCAGGATTCTGTGGTGGTTGTTTTTAGTATCCATTCAGGCGACACCTTTCTTGAGAACGACCACTGTTGTTGTACACTGCTCTTTGGGTACATATCCTGTGGTAAGGCTGACATAATGTCAGGGAGGCAGCAGTCTGCTGGGAAAGATATTTGGCATTATGGGGGGGGGGGTTGCACTGCACTTGTCAGGATGTATGTTGGCAATACGTGTGGGTGTTTGGTATATTGTTTGTAATATTTGTGTGATCCAGAGCATATCCAGGAATTCACAACACGCTTACTACCATCAGTTGCAGCAGCCTTGGGGTTATCCTTAGTGTCCTGTACAATTTGTATCATAATAGGTTCATAGGTTCATACTAGGCTATCCACCCTAGGGCATTTGTAAGCCTAGCCACAGTGTGTGTGGCTTTTGCCACCCCTTGCTATGTGAATATTATGGCCATTTATGATTTACTTAGCTGTGCCTCTGTCTGGACATGACACAGTAAAGACCCCCAGTGTACATCTACAATTATCCATCCATTTTGCTAACTTCCTGCTGAAGCGTGTCAGTGAGGGGCTCTGCCTAACATGTAGTGGTATTCTGTTCAAGGATGTGGAGAGACTCAGGGTTAGGTATCTGTCCCTCCAGCACATCCTATTTGATTATGTGTTAAGGTTGACATCTCTGACTCACACAGCTCCGATGGCTTTGAGTTTTCTGGGGTGGAGCATGTCCATTACTTCTGTGTTGGACATGGACTTGTACAACAGACATACAATGCCTCTGTGTAGGCAGTATGTGACTGCATTCAGCTGTGGTGTCTACAGCCAGGCAGCATATGTGATATATTTGGGACCCTTTATGACTCTTGCTGAGGTACCGTTGAGGTCTTTCTAACTGCTGCAGGTGCCAGGTAATGTACATCCCAAATGAGGCATTGTATTACAATATGGTCTGATGGGGGAACAGTATAGGGGCACAATGACCTTTGTTGACATAGATGTGAATCCTTTCATGATACAGTGTCCAATATAGACAGTCTTCCTAGACAAATTGGCAATGTGACTGTCACATGACAGGTGACTGTCCACTTATGTCAGTAGGGCCCTGATTACTCCTTCCACACATACTGGTTTACCACCTATGTGGTAATTCGTGTGTACCTTGTTTTGTATTTCGTGGTACATTCATACTGTCCACTGTCTTCAGGACAGTGGGGTGGGGTTCCTGTGTGTGAGAGTGTGGTCTGTAGCATGCTACAGACTGTACAGCAGTCTTGCCTACAGTTAGTTGCACATGGGTGGACTGCAATGACATAAGCATTGTCAGTTAACTGGACGTATGGCTGTCTGTGCTGAATATGGATACTCACCCTCCTTTTATGTTTTGTTACAGGTTTTGTGGCCATAACACATGATATGTGGTATTACCTGGTAGTGCTGGTGTGCTGTCCCGAGGCTTGCAGCAGGTTTCTATCACTGGACAGACATCAATGTTCTCCATACTGGGTAGGGCCTCAGGAGCATGCATATTGAGGTTTACACATTTGGCATTGATCAGCATTACCCTTCTGTTTCTTTCCAGTTTTGTTTTCTATGGTGGTGGGTTGGTCTTTTTGGCCTTGCCTACGAAAGGATCTCTGTAGGTTGCAAAAGCCTTAGGCAATATCCAGACGCTCATGGGTAACAGGTGCAAGCCATCCCTGGGACAGCAGCATGTCTCACTATGGAGTCACCTATTACATCAGGCATGTTGTTTCTCCTTCTGTCCTGTGACTGTTTGGCACACCAGCTTTGTGTACTATGTGTTACATGTGCTATGTCTGGAGGTTGTTTTATTGGGTGTCTGCTTTGGAGGCTTGTGTTGGTGTTGTGTTTTTGTAATTAGGGCCTCTGGGAATGTTTTTGTGTTTATGTGTTTGGTTTACAGTCGTTGTAGGTCTATGTGGGACTGGGTTTGTGGTGTATGTGGTTACCTTGTCCTCCTGACTAGTTTTGACAGTACTGATTTGGGGGTGCTCAGGCTCTGGTTTGGCTACCTGGTTGCATCTATCACGTACATTTGTATTTATTGGGGTGAGTTGTTGTTGTGTGTGTACTTGGGACAGGTGTCACATTGCCACTGGATTCACAGATTCTACTTGTTTTGCCTGGCCTTAGTGGATTGTATGTGTGGACACATTTTATTGCCATACTAGTGATCACTGATTACTTCACTTTTTATGTTTGATCTATCATGTGGTAGCTTCCTCATTCTCTTCAATGGTTTAGTAATTGCTGGAGTCCAGCATGCCAGATGCCTGGGTGTATGGCATTGTGTCTTGTTGTTTGTGATTGCAGACTCCAAGCACTCTTGGCTGTGTTCATGGTATGCCTGTATAACATGTTCTGCAGTGTGTCCCATATTCTGGACCTGCACAGGGCTTTTCATGGATTCCACATTGGTTTGTAGGGGTACAAGCTATGCTTTATACATGATTTTCACTGTGGTAATCTGGCCAGGGACTGGGGTCGGGATGTGTCACTACAGTGTGATTACTCTATGGTCTGGTCTTACCAGTGAGGGATACACTTCTCATCTTGACATCCAGTACACATATTTCTGATTATCACATCCAGTATGCTTACCCCTCTTGTGGAAGTGTTACATTTTGCATGTCCATTTTGTTTGATGGATTCTGGGAAATTGTCTACACTTGTGTCAGTGCTAGTATAATACAAAGAGTATAGTGACAAACATCTCAAAAGCTGACTTCACACTTCTTCGGACTGAGATGGTATCCGTTCAGCCCACTGGGCCAGTGGAAACCACAACACACAATGGTGGCTCCTTCACAGACGCTTTCTACGGACATCTCCGAGAAAGCATGGACCATGCAATCACAAATAAAAACAAGACCCTCTCCACCAAGGGAAAGTGGCCTGTCTGGTGGACCCCAGCCATAAACAAACTGTATAATAGATGAAGGATACTAATGCAAGACAGAGCTACATCTCCTAAAGGGAAGGCAGCTGTGATCAGCACTAGTAAAAAGCTACATTCTCTCATAAAGACATCCAAGGTCAACTTGGAGACATAAATCACCAAAGACAATGAAGATAACCACACTGCCGTCTTCAGTTATGTCAGACACCTGGGTGGGAACCCTCAGATATGCTCAGAGTTGGTACACAACAACATATATTTCAGTGACCTGACAGATATTGGCAACATTCTGGCAGACAGGTTCAGTGCAATTTTCCCCCTCCCTCACCCCCAAAAGAAGATAGTTATCACAGCTGGATGTAACCTCACTGTCATCTCGGATGTCCATGTGAGAGCCGCACTCAGCAAAGACAAGTACACAGCAGCAATGGGACCTGATGGTATCCCCAGTTGCATGCTATGTGAACTCCAGAAGGAGCTAAACCCATATATACAAATGCTATTTAACCTTAGCCTTGCTACAGGATATGTACCTGAACACTGGCATACAGCAACAGTGGTCCCACTCCACAAAGGAGATGCCTCCACAGACCCTGGCAACTACCACCACACAAGCTTAACCAGCCTTGTCTGCAAAGCTATGGGAAGAGTCATTATGGAGCTCTTAAACAGAGACATTGGTGACCTACAGACCCTTGATCCCACCCAGTTCAGCTTTGTACAGGGCAGATCCTGCCTTTTGCACCTAGTTGACTATTTTGAAACTGTCAGTAGGGCCATTGATGAGGGCTATGCGGTCCACACAGCCTACCTGCACTTGGCTAAGGCCTTTGACACAATACCCCACTCAGGCATCATAGACAAGCTCACCAGCTGAAATATAACACCTTGTCACAGGATAGGTTGCAAAATGGCTAAGAAACAGAACCCATAAAGTCAACATTGCAGGTGCCTTGTCAGATTCAAAGCCAGTCACAAGTGGTGTCCCACAAGGATCTGTCCTGGGACCCCTCTTATTTGGCATTTACTTTTCAGATGTGAAAGCAAACATAGGAGGGTTGTGGCTGACAAAGTTTGCAGATGACTGCAACCTAGGCACCATAGTGAATACATCAGCCGGCACACACATCCTACAGAATGCCATCACAAAGACAGATAGCTGGTGCCGGAATCATGGCCTGAAACTGAATGCAACTGATGTGTAGTCATCCCCTTTTGGAGGAACAAAGTACCCACAAATAAATACATAGACAGCAACCCACTGAGCACAGAAAACAAATCAGACACCTAGGGACACATGTAGATAGTGACATCTCATTTGACACCCATGTTGCCAAAGTGGTTAGACTTTCTATCTTGCCCACCTTATCATGAAGGGTTTTCCATCCAGATCAAAGGAGGTCATTGTACCACTATACTTCTCCCTTATCAGGCCCATGATTGAATACAAAGCCCCATTGGGTATGTACCTCACCCAGCACTTGCAACAGCTGGAGAGACCCCAAATGTACCTTACCAAGAAGATCAGGGGTCTACAACACATGTCATATGCTTCCAGACTAAAGGAAATCCAGCTTTATTCAGTGGCATACCGCATACTTACAGGTGACCTATGCCTGACATACAAGACCATGTCCAATCAGGATTTGGTGGACATGCTCCACTGCAAGCAATCCAAATCCACCAGAACCATGAGAGCTAAAGATTTGAACCTCAGCACATACATGTATAGGACATGCTGGAGGGACAGAGTCATAACTCAGAGGCTTCTCACACTCTAGCAGAGTATCCCAGTTCATGTTAGACAGAGTCCCTCACTGACTCTCTTCAAGAGAAATCTGGACAACTGGATGTGAGATTGTAGGTTTACCCCAGGGGTCCTCCCTGTGTCACTACTAGACAGAGGCACAGTCAAGTTATTCAATTACTTAAGGGGGTCATAATGTGTCACTACTAAGTCAGAGGCACAATATTCGGAATCTATTCTGTACACTTATTACCACTATAAGGGGTGGCAATAGCCACATCACTATGGCTAGGCTTATAAATGCACTAGGGCAGATAGCCTAGTAGTAAACTGTGAAACTATGAAACTATGGTGTATGTGTAGGTGTTGTCAGTCAAGCAATATAATGTGATTTGGGGGGCTTGATATCTTCCTGTATTCCAACAGTTTTTTGTCTATTCCTTCTAGCATGTCAAGGGATCAGTTGCTAGTGTCCTCTCCTGCTCAGCTGGTGAACCTGGGAATATTGAGGCAATGTTACAATTGACTCATGTACACAGACAACCCTCTCCTTCTCCCACAAAACACAAATACATGCGAGAGATGCAACTATATAGCCAAACTGGAGGCTGAGCTCTCTCAACATAGGACTGGCAAGACCAGAGAGGGGAAGAAGGTAACCACACACACCACAAACCCAGTCTCACATAGCACTATCACAACTTCAAATCATACCCATAAACACACAAAGACATACACGGAGGCTCTGATCAGAAATCTACCAAAACAGCAGATGCCACCAAAGCAGACACCCAAACAACTGCCTCCACAGGGCACAGCACATGCAACACATAGACCACAGAGTCAGTGTGCCAAACAGTCACAGCCCTTAAGGCCAAACACAATGCCAGACACAGTCATCATAGGTGACTCCATAGTCAGACACACTGACGTCCCGCTCACCAGACTGAGTAAGGAGAAGGTCACAGTAAGCTGCTTATCTGGCGCTGGAATCCACCACATAATGCAAGCACTCAGGTCACTCAACTGCAAGTACAGGTATGACTCAGTCATTGTCCATGCTGGTGTGAACGACCTGAGATGTACCTCCCTGATGTACCTCCCTGGACTACATGAAAAGAGACATAGAGGAGCTCTCTGATTATGTAGCCCAGGCAGGTATGACCCTGACCTTGAGCAGTATCCTACCTTCACCAAGAATTATGCCACAATACAGAGACAAGATGATCAGCTGTAATAATTGGCTTAAACTATGGTGTTATTCAAAGGGGATCCAATGTCTGTCTGCCTGGGATGACATGTTGGACAAGCCACGCTGATTCGCAAGGGACGGCTTGCACCTGTCACCCCTGGGCTTCCGGATTTTGGCTAAGGCTCTTGCCACCCCCATTGTGCCTTTTTTAGGCAAGGCTCAGATTCTAAACCTACCACCCTAGAACACAAAAAAAGGAAAGAAACTAAGGGTAATGCTGCTCAATGCCAGAAGTCTCAACATCAAGATGCACGCACTCAATGCCCTTCTCAGTATGGAGAACATCGATGTCTGTGCTGTGACTGAAACCTGGTTCAAGGCTCCTGACAGCACCCCGGCACTATCAGGTGTTACCTCATATCATGCGTTCCGGCCCCGAAATCCAGACAACACCAAGAAAGGAGGGTGGGTGTCCATATTCATCAAGGACACCCTCACCTCAAGGTTGGTGGCAATGCACGATGCATCGGAGACCATCCAGGTGCAATTAACCGTAGGCAAGACTGCTCTGCAGTTTGTAGCATGTTACAGGCCACCGTCTCAAACTCAGGAACCTCACACAGCTTTCCTGAAAACACTGGAGGGGATAAATGTATCTCCAAACACCATCATACTGGGTGATTTCAACTATCCAAATATAGACTGGGATCACTACTCAAGCTCCAACACTCTAGCCCACAGGTTCCTAGAGTTCATAAACTCAAATGCCATGGAACAACTAGTCACCATCCCCACAAGAGGAGACAACATACTAGATCTCATCATCACGAACATGGGGTCACAATGTTCAACACCAGAAGTATACCCATCATTGGTGAGATCAGATCATAAACTAATCTCACTGGAAGTCCACATCCCGCCCCCACCCCAGATAAAAAAGACCACATTGAAGAACTTCTCAAAAGCCGACTTCACACTTCTAAATACTGGTGTGGTCTCTTTCAAGGCCCCCAAGCCAGCGGAAACCATTACCCAAGCCGCTGAATCACTTACAAATGCCTTCTACCAGCACCTCCAGGATTGCATGGATCAGGCAATCCCAAACAAAACAAAGACTCTTTGTACCAAAGGCAAGCGTCCAGTCTGGTGGACCCCAGCCATAAACAAGCTCTACAACAGAAGGAAGGAGCTACTACAAGATAGAGCAAAATCCGTAGAAGGGAAGACACCCCTGCTCATTATATGTAAAAACTGAGATCTCCCATAACATCATCCAAGGCAAATTTTGAGAGAAAACTGGCTAAGGACTCAAAAGACAATCATAAGGCCTTTTTTAGCTATGTTAGAAACCTGGGAGGAAACTCCCAGATATGCTCAGAATTAGTTCAAAATGATGTAAACATCACTGAACCTACAGACATTGCCAACATACTGGCTGACAGGTTCAGTGCAGATTTCTCCCCCCCTCCCCCCCAAAAGGAGAGATATCTATACCAGAGGATTGTAGCCCCCCAAACATCTCAAATGCTCAGGTGAGAACTGCTCTATCCAAGGTGAAAAACACAGCATCCATGGGACCAGATGGTGTCCATGGTTGTGTGCTCCACGAACTCAATGAGGAATTAAACCCGCAGTTAGGGCAGCTGTTTAATCTTAGCCTCACCTCAGGATACATACCCAAGGAGTGGCGTACGGCAACGGTGGTCCCACTTCACAAAGGAGGTGCCTCCACCGACCCCAGACACTACCGTCCCATCAGCTTGACAAGCCTGGTCTGCAAAGCTATGGAGAGGATCATAATGGAACTCATAAATGAAGACATAGGGGACTTGCAGACTTTGGATCCAACCCAGTTTGGCTTTGTCAAGGGCAGATCATGCCTTTTAAACTTGGTTGACTTTTTCGAAACAGTCACCAAGGCCATTGATGAGGGCAAGGCAGTCCACACAGCCTACCTTGACCTGGCAAAGGCTTTCGACACAATACCCCACTCGGGTATCATTGAAAAACTCACCAGCTTAAATGTAAACCCATACATCACAAGATGGGTTGCAAACTGGCTAAGTGACAGAACCCACAGGGTCAGAGTTGCTGGCGCCATGTCACACTCCAAGCATGTCACAAGTGGTGTCCCACAGGGCTCAGTCCTGGGCCCACTTTTGTTTGGCATCTACTTTTCAGAAGTACAGCAAACACAGGAGGATTATGGCTGACAAAGTTTGCAGATGACTGCAAACTGGGAACCATAGTTGAAAACCCATCTGACACAGACATCCTTCAGAAGGGTCTCATAGAAATGGATAACTGGTGCCAGAGCCATGGCCTAAAGTTAAATGCTAAACAATGTATAGTCATACCCTTCGGGAAAAACAAGGTTACCCCTAGTTCCCATATAGGTGGCAATCCTCTAAGCACAGAAGAGGTTATCAGGGATCTGGGCACCCAGGTTGACAGTAACCTTTCGTTTGACACTCACGTTGCCAAAGTAGTTAGGAAGACCTTCTACATTGCCCACCTGATCATGCAGGTATTCACATCTAGATCAAGGGAGGTCATTGTTCCCCTGTACTTATCACTCATCAGACCAGTGATTGAGTACAATGCCCCATTCGGAATGTATCTGACCCGACACCTGCAGCAATTGGAAAGGCCCCAAACATTCCTCACCAGAAGGATAAAGGGTCTCAAACATATGTCTTATGCTGCCCGACTGAAGGAACTCCAGCTCTATTCAGTCGCTAACCGTCTGCTCAGAGGTGACCTGTGCCTGACATATAAGGCCATGTCCAACCCGGAATTAATGAACATGCTTCACCTCAAAACCTCTAAATCCATCAGAACTACAAGGGCAAGAGACTTAAACCTCAACACAGCTATTAATAGGACGTGCTGGAGGGACAGATTCATCACCCAGAGACTCCCTATGCTGTGGAACAACATCCTGGTACATGTGAGGCTGAGCACCTCGCTGGCTTTGTGCAAGGGAAATCTTGACCATTGGATGGGAGATCGCAGGTATACCCCAGGGATAACCTCAGTGTCACTGCTTGACAGAGGCACAGCAAAATAATGGGCATATTATCCTTCAAACTTAAGGGGTGGCAGTAGCCACAAAACTCTGGGCTAGGCTTATATATGCCCTAGGGCAGATAGCCTAGTATGAACCTATGAACCTATGAACATAGGCCTGGTGCGGTTCCTGCTATTAGGACAGTGGTCTGCAGCAAGCTATATAGTAGTAGGCAGTTTTAGCCATTGGTATTTCACCATGGCTAATCCATGTTGCTTCTTGTTGTGGTACCAACATGGGGGTGTGGTTATCCATGACATTTATTGCTAGTCACCCTCGTTTTGTAGCTTGTTCCATGTTTTTGCACATGTACATCACTGTATGAGGTGTTACCTGGTAGTGTTAGGGTGCTGATGTGGGCTTTGACCCAATTTTCTATTACAGCACTGATATCTACATTTTCTATACTGTGTGCGTTTACACTGCACGCATCTTGCTATTTATACTTCTGGCATTGGGTAGCATTACATCTAGGTTCCAATCCCTTGTGGTACCTATGAAGGTGGGTTTGTGTTTTTGTGGTTTATGATTGGTGAGGGTGGATGTTAGTCAGGGTCCTCAGGTGTGCATATGGTACATGGTGTTACATTACTTAACACATGGCATTCATGCCTCAGGTGGTGCTGCAGGGCTGCCTCTGTCGGATGCACATACTACACTCCCTGTACATGTTTGGAAGCAGGTTGTGTCATGTTAGGCATCCCTGTTACTATATGAGTGAGTCAGAGCGGGTATCAGTCCCAGTGTTCCTACTGACCAAGTGTATGTGCTATGTGTTGCCTCTTTGCCAAGGCCAGGGCATACTGGGCATGCCTCCTTCTGCCTACTGGGGCAAGGTCAGGTTGTTCCTCCTCTGAGTCACCCTCTGCCTGTGGTGGTCTTGGCAATGGTGGGGGTATGTTTGGCCCAGCCCTATGCTGGTCCTGCTGCAGCTGTTTCCGCAGGATCATATTATGTAGCATAGCACATATCATGATCATTTGGGTACATGTAGTTGGTGTGTACTGCAAGGCTCCACCAGATGTGTCCAGACACCGGAACCGTGACTTGAGCAGCCCAAACACACGCTCTATGACATTACGTGTTTGTGCGTGTGCCTCATTATGGCGTTCCTGTTCAGGTGTGTATGCATTTCTGATGGGTGTCATCAGCCACGGCTCAAGTGCATAACCTGCATCCCCCACTAGGTGTCCGTGTGGGAAGTCCCCACTGGCAAATGATTGGTACAGCTACGTCAGATGCCAGATGTGGGAATCGTGGTAGCTCCCAGGGCAGCCAGCACACACATTCATTATTATGCCCTGGGCATCACACATGACCTGGCAGTTGATGGAGGGGAATCCCTTGCGGTTAATGTAGGCTCTACCCCGCTCACCAGCTGGTGCTTTGATGCGTATGTGCGTGCAGTCTATTGCACCCAGTACCTCAGGGTATCCCGCTATTTGCTGGAAGAGATGCATATTGCTGGCCACAACCTCACGGGCATTGGAGAAATATACATGGTCACTGACATGTGCTGACATGGCATCCAGGAACTGGTGCAGTACCCTGGAGGCTGATGCCTGTGATATCCCCATCACATCACCAGTTGGTCTCTGGAAGGTACCTGTTGCTAGTATTCTTAGGCCAACACATACCTTGGTTTCCACTGGGATGGGTTCCCCTCTGTTGGTTCTGTGTGTGAGGCATGGCCTGCACAGCTCAACAATTTGCTGCAGAAGGTCTCTGTCCACTCTGTAGCGCTCTACTATCTCCAGCTCATGTAACCCATGGTAGGTGACCCTGGGCCTGTATACTCTTCTCCTTCTCCTCACTCTGGGTTGTCTGTCAGCATCTGCATTGTCACCACCCTCAGCAATTCGCCTATGCCTGATTATAACAGCTATGGCAGCCCCTAACATTTCTGCTCTGAGTTCAGCTTTTTTCAGTTTTCAATTCTGATAGCTTACTTTCTTGCAGTATCTCTTGTGAGAAACACCCTGCACTGCTGTTTGCAGTGTTTTAAGTGCTGGGTTGGGCTTCTAGTCTGCCTGTGTAATTGCCTGCTTCCAATTGTTATCACCAATTAACTCCAGCAGTATCCTCTGACAGCTTCCTTGTAATCTAGTTGTTTCCTTTTTCCTCTTTGTTTCCTTAGGGGGAGCAATGTGCACACCAGGTTAAGCACGCTCACAGTTGCTTACAAGCACGCACACATCCTTACACAGTGTGGACTTGGCTGATTCACAGTAAAACATGCGTACACTGCCTTATACACGTGCACGCCCGCGCAAACCATTGTAAATGGTTTGCAACATGCTCCCACATGTTGAACCTGCCTTACACGCGCGCACATGCGCGCATGCACGTATATCAAGAAAGTATGAGTGTAGGGATAGTGTGCACCCTCTATTTCTTGACTTTCCTAGTGTTCTGTTGGGACACACCTCTCTCCCTGATGTCTGTCTGTCATCTGTCACCTTACATTGCCCTCCAATCTGATACATTTATTTCTATCATTCCCCCCGTGATGTCACCTACCTCTTTCTCTGTTCCTCCCCCTTCTGTAACTCTTACACTACTCAGAAAGTGCTCATTACCTATGTGGCAGTGTGATTCAGTATTGTAACCCTCATTTACATATGATTGCCTAGTAATGCTTAGTTACATGTCTTACACGGAGCTTCTCCCCTTTGACAACCACTACACGGAGGCCATATTGTTTTTGGTCTGCTAGTCCCTGCATTGTCATTCCATGTAATACATAAATCCCACAATTGTGGGCTTATAAGCTTCGGTTTTCAGTTTTATGCAGCGCACCCCGTTTGCGCGGGTGTGCGCTGCAGTTACACATGAAAATCCCACGGAAAAAAAAAAGTTATTTAAAATACTTTTGCAACACTTTTTAATGTCAATGGCCACATATTTGGCCATTGGCATGCTAAATGAAACATATGCACCCTTTATTTGGAGCTGACATAGCTCCATTGTCAATTTTGCAGAAATGTACTCAGTTGTCAGCTGAGTACATTTCTGACGGACTGGTTTAGGCTTCTTGGATTGCTCAAATACCTCATTTGCATATCTTTGAGCTGCAAATGAGGTATTGAGTATTTCCACGCCCAGTCCGTGTAAGAGACGTGTTAGCTGTCTCTTACACGGAGGTTTGGGCTGTTCCTGGATCGGGAGGCTTACACAGAGGCTTACACTACTCTTAAACTCCGTGTAAGCCTTCCTGAATCCTGCCCATAATGTCAATTTCTACATAATGCCATGCACATGCCTGAGCACCTGCAGCAAACGTCTCAGTGCTCAATCAGCCCATTAGTTTAGAGGTGTGGGAAATGTCATCTCATAATTAACCATCTTAAGATGGAGTCATTGTAGAGAATGTATTCTCAACATCATATAGAGGGAAGGAGGATTGTCATGTTTTACTCCTCAAAGCACCATTTAACCATAAAAATACAATAATCATCCTTTATTATTTTGACAACGTTCACACACGTAAGGTGGTCTTCTATATCCAAAGGTGCACAATTGATAGGACACACAACAACTCTTTTGGCTGCCAGTTCTCTCTTGTTTTTCTTGAGATCTTTGAAGGTGGAACAATTATGGTTGGAGAAGGTGAGTGTAGTGTTCCTTTAAGAGCATAGAAGTGGTTTGAGGAGGAAACCAAGATTTTTCTGGATACAATCAATTAGCATTACTGTCTGAGGCTCGTGCAGGAGAGCTATATCAGGTCATAGTATAAGGCTGGTGCCTGGAATAATTTGGCCAAAGCTGTCACCTGTACTACTAGAATTGCATGCATAAGGGAACAGTCTTGATGCAAACCTGACCTTTTTACCTGATAAGAGGATGAATTTAAGATGCAGTCACCACCTCCGTACTGTAAGTATATCATCTTTTAGCTAAACAAATAATCTGCCACTGCATGGCACCATCTATTTTCACATTATGCCCTGTTTATGTCTCTAGCCCTGCAGAGACTGAAAGGAGTAAGGAGATGCACAGGAGCAGACAAGCGTGCCTAAGAGAGCACTGGGGTCAGTCTACATGTTGTTGTGAAAAATGTGTCTGTTTGCAAATTAACAGCTGTAGCCCTTCAAAATAAAAGTCTGAATAACTTTTATACAGCAGCAATGCATCTGTCAGTACTGGAATAGCTCAAGGGAATTTAGTATGCCTTTGCAATGTTAAAGGTGTACTTCTGCATACCTCCATCTGTATAGTTGGAAAAGTGTCAAAGCATGTTAAGTCTGTTATACACTGAGATGTTAGGATGGCTGTGGGTTCAATTCACCCCCCGCCCCCCCCAAAAAAAATCTGCTGTTATGACAGACTATATTTGTCATCACAGTAATTGAATGTACCATTACTAGGACCATCTTGTAGTATCTATAAGTTTACTGGGCATTTCACAATATACAGCATAAGTATCTGTTCCTCTGTCTATCATCCAGTGGTGGGGATATTTACTTTGTGACCACCATGTTTGTTTTGTATACATACAGTTTCACTGATGTCAAAACATATATAGCATTACAAATGTGCTGCTGTGATAAACAACTTTTGCAGTTACTCTTATCTTATGATAGACTGCATGTGAGAATGGCTTTTGGTTTTAGCCCCTGCCTCCCATAAGTTATAAAGAGACAAACAGTTCCCAAGTTTTATACAGCAGCAATGCATCTACCCTTGTGAACCATTTTAAGCCTAATTCCAAAACAAAAGGCCAGCGCACAAAGGCATTTCTCTGAATTCCCTTTATTGATTCTTCAGGATACTGTAATCTTCCTTCATGTAGATAAAACATATCCTCACATCCTCATGAAAAATGAATGTGAATAACACAAAAATTAATGTGAATAACACAACACCCAAAAGGTGAAAGTGTCAGCACACTGATTTCAGCATCTATGTCTTCATCAGTGATATAACAGCAAACATCCATTTCCCATCTTAGATACACCTCCATTCACTCTTAACTGGTTACTATAAATGATCATTAAGGCCAAGGGCAAACAAACTACCCAGTCTTATGATCCACATCTCCTCCTTTTTATCTAGTATAGCATGCCACCCAATTTTATTGTTTCTGTTTAGGACAATTTTATCAATAATAATAAAAGTAACTTCAGCAGAAGTATGTTTAATAGTCTGTTTAAAAAAAGCGGGTTTAAGCACACCTGATGTCACTTAAATGTTCCAAAATTCTTATTTTGAAGGGATGGGAGGTTTGACCTACATAAAATTTGGAACATGTACATGTTACCAAGTATATGATCCAGTCAATTTTACAATTTCCATAAATTTTAATGTCAAAAAACATTGATGTATTTATAGATGTAGACTGTTGCCCTTTGCAAACATGCTTACAAAAACTATAATGTCCACAAAGATAAAATCCTAACAGGGGTTGAGCATCTAAAGTGGTTTGACATGTAACTGACTCCCTATAAGTAGATTTCTTGTAATGATTGAACCAATCTCCCATAGTTTTTCCTTTTTTATATGAAAAAGGCATTTGGAGAGTATCACATCCCTTATTCTGTCACCCATTAAGAAAATATCCCAGTCTTTTTGCACTAAATTAGCAAAAAATTGTGTATTACTGTCACAATTTGTTACATGCTGGTATACTTGAGCCTATAATGTAATAATTGTGATCTACCGACTGACAATAAATAAGGTCTTGTTTATATTCATGCACTTCCTGATCTAATAAATGTATACTACAGAGTCTAAGAAACTGTGATTTAGGAATGTTATTAATAATATTTATTTATTTATTTATTTATTTGACATTTGTTTACTGGGAAAGTCCGACTGGGTATGAGCCCATTTTCAGCAGAGGCCCATGGAGAAAGGTTCCACAGTACACATTAAACAGAATTTAAAAAATTGAAGAATGGTTACAAATATTAAGACAATAACAAAGTAGTACAATATGTGAAATACAATAAAAGAAAAATAAGCAAGATATAAAGGCAAGTAATAAAGCTGACCATACATTATATACAAAATAGAAGAGACTTCCTAATGTGCATATTACATGATGATGCATGAAAAATATATAACAGAAGAAGTAATAGGTCATAAAAGCCATATACTTTTTCTGGCAGGAGAACTAGATATCTAGATATTAAATTTCAGTCAAATTTTGAGATAGAGAAAGGTCAGTGTAAGAATATAAAGAAAGGACATTAGAATGTCACGGAATTAAAGAGAAGTGAGGCTAGAAAGTAAGCAAGCAGGAAAGGAAGTAGGATGTATCAAGAGAAAGTCTATTAAGACTGTGGAAAAAGGGACTAGAAAGAGTACTAAGATGGCGGGGAGCATGGGCAGATCCAGTTATTGGGCAGATGTTCTTTCAGCCTAGACTTGAAGGAATAGTAGTGGGGTATAAGTCTGATTGCTTCTGGAATGCTTTTCCATGATTTGGAAGCACGGTGAGAGTACAGACTAACACCTTTAGATCTTTGAGCTTTGTAAGTAGATAGTAGATACTTGTAAGAAGAGTGTAGGTCAGGAGATGGAATATAATGTTGAAGTAGTAATGATATAGTTTGTGAAAATGAGGAGTTGTACAGTTTTTTGTGTGTTAACATTAGTTGATTAAAGGTGAGAAGGTGGGGTAGTTTGAGCCAGTTTGGGGACTTGAGAGCAGAGCAGTGGTGAGAGTAGTGGGCCTGCCCTGTGGCAAATTAACTACTTTATAATAGCATTGACTGAGCTTTACTTTGAGGGAAGAGTGAAGATTGGTTAGGATATGTGAAGCATATAGAAATGAGAGAAGAGATACATGGTGTCAAGAGTTACTGTTGTGGAATTGGATATGAATTTCTTAGCCCTATACATCATGCCCAATTTTTTATTAGTTTTTGCTGTTGATATGTAGGTCAGACTTTAGATTGCTGTTAATAGTTACACCTAACAGTTTTGTATGTGAAACCACATTGATTAAAGTATTGTTGAGAGAAGTAATAGCAAAGTTAGAGGCATCTGGAGAAAAGTGTTTTGGTAAAAATAGTAGAAGTGCAGTTTTTTGGGGTTATGTAGTAAATGGTCGTTGGTCAGCCAAGACTCAATGGAATTGAATGCTTCTTGCATTAAACTCTGTAGATGATAGAGAGTCCTGGCAGACCAGATTAATGAAGAGTCAGCAACATATTGAATTAAGGTGGCTTGTTTGCTGGTAGTAATGAGATGGTTAATAGAAATGTTGAAGAGAAGTGGACCTAGTATTGAGCTTTGGGGTACCCCACTGCTAACAGGTAAATAAGGAGAGAAGTTAGAGCTCCATTTGTCAGACTGATATCTGTTAGAGAGATAGCTAGTGAACCACTGTAAGTCTGTTTTGGTTAATCCCAGAAGAGATAGTTGGGATAACAGTTGGGGGTGGGAGACAGTATCAAAGGCTTTGGATAGATCTAAGAACAGAGAAGAGGAAAAGTTTCTTGAGTCACAAGCTTTGTTAATGGTGTCAGTAAAGGATAGTAGAGCAGTGATAGTGTTGTTTGCTGGTCTGAATCCATGTTGGGTGGAACAGAGAAGATTAGTGTCAAGTAGGTATTGAAGAAGTTGTTTATAGATAAATTTTTCTAGAATTTTTGATAGTGGTGAAAGAGTAGCAATTGGCCTATAGTTAGAAATTTCTGTGAAGATGCCACCTTTGTGGAGAGAAAAGATGAAGGATTTTTTCCACAGGGAGGGGACATAAGACTCCTAGATGTATCTATTAATAATTATTGAGACAAGGTATGCAAGTGAGTCAGCAGACATTTTTAGAAATTCATTAGGATGATTGTCTGCAGAAGGAGAACATGGCCTGAGCTTGCACAGGAGGGATTTGATAAAGGAAGTAGAAAGTGGTTGAAGAGAAACTATGGAGTGACAGGTAATAGGAGGCTGAGAGAGGGTAGAGGGAGATGGAGGGACTTTGTTAGTGATGGAAGCTATGCTATCAATGAAGTAATTGTTAAATTAAGTTTCTATATCAGGGGAGGTACTAACACAGGATGGTTGGAGGATGACTGACTTCCTGGGTTTAGGATTTATTTGATAGTGTGCCAGAAGGTTTTTGGACAGGATTTGTGCTGATTTTGTGACTTTGCATAGCATTGTTTTTTTTTTGTCTAAATTAACCTGTTTCTTTACAAAGTTACAAAGCACTTTGAAATGCTGTAAAATACTGTGAGTCTTATGTTTTAGGTAAGTTGTCCAAGCCTTGTCTCTTTTTTGTATGAGTGATCTGGTATAGACAGAAAGCCAGGGGATATAGTTGGTTTTGACTCTTTTCTTTTTGGTGGGAACTAAAATGTCTAAAGTGTTTAGGAATGTAGAATTAAATTGTTCAACTGAATCATCTAGTGGTAAGAATTTAAGGAAGGACCAGTTGATGGAATTTAGTAAATATGCAAAGTCCTGCTGGACAAGGATGGATAGGTTTCATACTGTCTTGTAAGTATGTTGTCTACATAAATGTGAAATAAGTCTAGTTGTACAAATGGGGTGGTGATCACTAATAGAGAATGGAAATGTTTTGGATTGAGAGAAATTGTTAGGATGGGAGACCAAAATCCAATCAATTATTGAGCCATTTTGGTGTGTGGAACTGGTAAAAGTTGGATGAGTAATTAGTTAAGAAAATCCAAATAGGTTTATGTTATCTGTGAGAAATTGTAAGTTAAGTTTCTGTCAGTCAGTGTTGACATTACCTAATGTTACTCTTTCTAGAGAGATATTTTGTGATACCCAAGACAGGATACTTTCCAGACATGATAAGTTATTGCCAGGGAGTATGTATAAAGCTATCATGCAGAGATTTTTATTATTGTTTAATTTAAGGTAGGTGATCAATAGTTTGGCTTTGTCAAAGGAGGGTATGGATTGGTTTGAGGGGTTATGTTGTGGGTTGCAGCTAGAAGCATGCAGTAGTGTTTTAAACTGTGGATGTTTCCTAAAACAGTACTCTGTAAAGTTCCATTTTCCTGTACAGTTACTTGTACATCCAAGAAAGTAATATTGGTGGAACGAAAGTTAACTGTGAAATGAACACCCCACTTAATTTTGTTCAGATAATCCACAGACTCTGTAAAGATACATAGTCTAACCTCCAGACCAGCCAGCAATCATCAAGATACCTCCAGCAAATATCCATAGATTCCAAGCAAATGTAAGGAGTGTTGTCATAAATAACCTGCTCCTCAATACAACCCATAAATAAACTGGCATATACCAGGGAAAAAGATGCCCACATGGCCATGCTCTTTAACTAAAAATAATACTGATCATCAAAGTAAAACACATTTTTAGTTAAAACATGCTGTGTAAGACAAAGCAAAAATGTGTTAAAACCAAGACTATATAAAGACACCTGATTTAACCAAAATTCCAAGGCTAAAAGCCCTGCCCAATGGGGAATATTGGTATAAAGGGCAGAAACATCAAGGGTGCATAAAAGCCAACCTTCCTCAAGCTGCATATTTTGGATGAGTTTAAGAAATTGTGTCATGTCTTGAATATGAAAATGTACAAATTTCAATAGAGGTTTCAGATAATTAGTTAAATAGACAGATAAAGGTTCTGTCAGTGATCCTCTACCCAAAACTATAGGTCTCCCTGGAGGTCATCATAAATCTTTATGGATTTTAGCCAACATATAAAATAGTTATCTGCCTGGATCTGGCACTGTTAAGTGGTGTACCATCTCTTTAGAAATAATTCCTTCCTCCTGAGCTAATCTTAAACATGTATCTACATCCTCCTTAAATTTCAATTTAGGATCAAAATGCATTTTCTGGTAAAACCAATGTTCTGACAATTGATTTTAAGCCTCCGTAAAATACATAGCCCAGTCCCAGACTACTACCACATCCCCTTTGTCTGCTATATTAATAACCAATTGTTTATTGTTGCTGATTCAAAACTAGTTATTGTATTACAGATAAATTATTAGTAGCAATATTTTTATTGGAGTTATACATAAAATGTAAATCCTTCAAAATTTGATGTTGAAAAATAGCAACTTTTTTATTAGAGAGAGGCACAAACATAAAAAGTCTGAATTTGAAATCACCCTCATTCCTGTCCCCATGCAGCTTCTGATCATAAAAAAAAAAAACAACTTAAGGTTCAACATTCTACAAAAGTATGCCACGTCTTGTATAAAACCATCTTCAGGTACTAAATAACTAGGTATAAAACCTAAACCTTTACTCAGTTTCAACATAGGCAGTTGTGTAGAGGAGATGTTATGTACATTCTCATTCAAACTTATTTGGGAACCATCATTTGTAACAGTGTCTCTAAGGTGGAAATCCCAGGCACTGATGCTTACGTCCAGCCCTTCTAACTCTTCTAAAGAGGCAAGAGTGTTCTTCTTTTTGGCTGTTGGGCAGACAGGTGGTGTCCTTATTTCAGTATCAGCGGCTGAAGAAAATTCTTCAGCAGAATTCTCAGATGAATAATCTTGCCACTTCAATACAGACTTCTTCCTTATATGTTTAGCAGTAGCTAATGATCGAATTTTATTGTCAGAGAATTGTACAGACTTTCGGGTGTTAAATGGTTTACCCTGTGAGTAATCTTTGATGTCCCTCTGAAATTTCCTACTCAACGTAATCTCATATCCTTTTCTACTGGCATCAGATCCTTAGACAGTAACACGACTGCTCTTGATAAAAGGATTGCTGTTCAAAAGGTTTAACCAACTCACATAATTTTATGTGGGTCATACTTCCTGTCCCTTCAAAATATGAATTTACAAACATTTAAGTGACATCAGGTGTGCTCAAACCTCTAGCGCTTTGTTTTTAAACATATTATTAAACATACTTCTGTTAGATTTACTTTTATTATTATTATTGATAAAATTGTCCTAAACAGAAACAATAAAATTGTGTGGCATGCTATACTAGATAAAAAAGAGGAAATTTATATCATAAGACTGGGTAGTTTGTTTGCCTCTGGCCTTAATGATCAGTTATAGTAGCCAATTAGAGTGATGGGAGGTGTATTCAAGATGGGAAATGGATGTTTGTTGTTATAGCACTGATGAGGACATAGATGGCAAAACCCTTGTGCTGACACTTTCACCTTTTGGGTGTTGTGTTATTCACATTCATTTTTCGTGAGGATGTGTGGATATGTTTTTATCTAGATGGAGGATTATCGTATGCTATAGAATCAATAAAGTAAATTCGGAGAGCTGACTTTGTGTGCCGGCCTATTGTTTTGAAATTTGCCTTTTGAGTCTTTTTGGTGTTGCACCACACTGTACTTGTGTAGGACTGGCTGTTTTACCATTTTAAGCCTAGCCAGATTTTCCCATCCTTAAAGGTAAGAATCAAACCCTGTATTTTGTCTCTATGAGGTGTTTAACCATTATGCCAACTCCCAACTCCAACTCGATGACATATCTGTGTAAGTTGTGAATTAAGAGTATATTAGGGTTTCCTGTATCAATATCAAGATAGTTAAGAACATTGCTTTATGTCTCTTTCCCTATCCACTTTGTCACTATCCTTTTAATTTCATCCATTTATTTTTGAATTCTCCTTTTTTGTTAAAGTTATATGCAACATCACAACAACCTGCACCTAACCCACCGGCAAGGCCTGTCATCCTCCTCACAGGAAGCAACAGTAGCTCCATCACCATCATGACCACCTCAGGCAGCCCATAACATCTTGATTCCATCCTGCCATAGATGTTCCCAAGCTTTTTGCCATACCTACATTACTTGTGTCATGTAGCGCTGCACCAAAGGATGGTACTATAGCACACACTGGTAGCAGTGCAAGTGGAGGTGACACTTTTGTCACCTGTTAGGAACTGGCAGGGTTTCTGGGGGTGATACTAGATAAAAGGTTGTATTCCTGAATTGTCCATATCACACCATGATCCAGCAACTCACTGCCCAGTACTGACTACACCTTCTGAGGCAGGACCCAGTAGTGATGGTTCTTAGAGTGATTACTAATCTCCCACTGGGTATAAGCTGGCAGAAACTGCATCTTTAAATACCTAATCATATCCCAAACCCACTATACTCCTCCCATTTGTGTATGCTCACCACTGTAGGTTGTACAATACTCCTTCTCCATAGTCTTCCCTCAGTTTTTTTGATGCCTCCTTCACCATTGTGTTCCCCTTCCCTCACTGTCTTACCCCACATCGTGTTGGCCTTGTTTGCCTTTCCTTGCTACCTAACCTCTTACCCAATTTTCTTCTTCAACTTTTCTTTCTCTAATAAAAAATAAAAGGACACCTGCCCCTCCCAAAAAGACTACCCTTCATACCTCTCAACTTTCCATATATTTTAATAAGTAATGTCATTATCATAAAAAAGTAACAATGGTGGACTTCTTTGAGACAGTTACTCAGGCTATAGATAAGGGAAAGGAGGTACACATGGCTTACCTTGACCTTGCTAAAGCATTTGACACCATTCCCAATTCGGGTATTATTGATAAACTCACCAACCTGGGCATAAACCCTTACGTCACAAGATGGATCGCAAACTGGCTCTCAGACAGATCCCACAAAGTAAGAGTAGTGGGATCTATGTCCGAATCCAGACCAGTAACGAGCAATGTGCCTCAGGGCTCTGTCCTGGGGCCCCTCCTGTTTGGCATATACTTCTCAGAAGTACAGGCAAGCACTGAAGGGCTGTGGCTGACCAAGTTTGTGGACAACTGCAAACTGGGTGCCATAATAGAGTCTCTGGCTGACATGGATATCCTCCAGAAGGGCCTTAATGAGACTGATGCATGGTGTCAAAGCCATGGTCTCAAGCTAAATGCTAAAAAATGCGTAAGTAATCCCCTTTGGAAAAAACAGAGTACCCGTGAACTACCACATAGGAGGTAACTCCCTGAAATCTGAAGAAGTAATAAGGGATCTAGGGACCCAAGTAGATAGTCAGCTTTCCTTTGATAACCATGTTGCCAAAGTGGTTAGAAAATCCTTCTATGTGACCCATCTGATCATGAAAGGGTTCGCATCAAGATCTAAGGATGTAATGGTGCCCCTCTACTCTTCCCTCATCAGACCCATTATTGAGTACAATGCACCAATTGGAATATACCTGGCTAGGCATCTCTAGCAGCTGGAGAGACCACAGAGGTACCTCACTAAGAGGATTACTGGCCTCAAACAGTTGCCCTATTCAGCACGATTGAAAAAACTAAGGCTTTTCTCTGTTGCATACCACCTTCTCAGAGATGATCTCTGTCTAACATACAGAGCCATGTCCAACCCAGAACTGTTGAACATGCTCCATCTTAGCAAAACAAAATCTACTCAAGCTACACATTCTAGGGATATAAACCTCAGCACAACAATGAATAGAACATGCTGGAGGGATAGATTCCCTTCGAGAGACTTCCCTTGCTATGGAACAAGGTCCCAATCTACATAAGACAGAGCCCTTCACTATCACTCTTCAAGAGGAACCTTGATGAGTGGATGGGTAACAGAAAGTTCACACCAGGGATCGTACCAACAGCTCTACTAGATAGGGGCCAAGGGTACTAGCTGCTAGATCAAGGGCCTAGGGAACTAACCAAAGGGGCGGTGAATACCGCACAACGTGGCTGGGATAATATATGCCTTCGGGCAGATAACCCAGTAACTACCTATGAACCTATGAACCTATAATAATATTAAAGAAAAACACAGTAAATAATTTCTATCATCAGTATGTAAATTCTGGCATGGAGTTTGGCACTTTCTATTAACATTTACTTATGTATTCTTCTCACATTGTTCAGATAAGATGTTGAGAGGTATGCTTGCATCACACCTCCATAATGATCATTCCTTATATGCACACATTCTTTTCTGCCCTCTGCTTGCTTCCCCTTTTCATTTCTGTCCTATATTCCCATTTTAATCTTTAAAATGGTCAAAAATAAACACACCTCACACATGCTCAAAAAGGGTTTATAAAACAAAGCACCCACATTTCTGTGGTTGTAGATTGAGCAACAGATTGCAGAGAACAACACTGCTGACCATATATAACCACAAAGAATTTGTACCTCACATCCTATGACAAAAATGAATAAAAATCCATATCATGTACTAATAACTTGACATTGGTCACACAAATGATCTGATTGCTGATGCACATCACCATGCAAATATGAAATTGCATAAAGCTAATGGCGATGATCTAACTCCTTCACTGGCTCCTTGCCGTCATGCTGTAATGTGTGCAATATTAAAGTAGTGGGTGAAGGGTTCTAATCCCCTGATGGTTACATGCTATTTTACAAAGTTATCACTCTCTCATTATACTAATTCCCCCTCCATTTTCCATACCTACTGTGAAAACTATTTCTGTTAAACCCCCAGTTTACTGTGCTACTGCATTTAACTTTAAATTATTCATCTATTATAATACTGTTTCTGTATTTCTTTGCACTAGTCTTGTCAATATATTGTGATAAATTGCACAATACATCTTTTTTCCATGCTTGCATTTTTTTTCGATCTGTGATGCTTTCCTCCCAAGTTCTCTGCAGAAAATGGGCACCATGACCAGTCAGATTTTCCTTATAAACAAAAGCAATAAATAACTGAATAACTAAATAAATAATCAGTTTACAGTCTTAAAAAATGTGCTTTTGACACTTTCACTATAAGGTCTGTCGCCTCCCTTACTAATGTACTGGTCTAGAAAATATCACTTAAAAAATGGATTTATATCCATTGATGTCTATCTTGTTCTCAGTCTGCCAAAAAATCCGTATCATGTGCTAGTAGATATCCATCAGTCATGCAAATGAGCTGACCATGAATGTGCATTAATATGCAAATGTGAAATGAGATCAAGCTAATGTCTATAGTCTAATTGATGAAATGGCTCAGTGTACTCATGCAGTGATGTGTACATTGTCATTGCTCTGGGCAAAAGATTTTAATCCCCTAATTGTTCTGTGTTCTTTTAAAAGGCTCAGTTTTCAGTCTTCAATACAATTGTTAAATTCCCAAGAAATATGAGTTTTTCAGCTCTGTCACTGCAAGTTCTTTTGTGGATTCCCTTTTTATGACTAGTCTAGTCAAATACATTTCTCAAAAACCTTCTCCACTGGTTCTTCTACAGCATGCGTTGTTATTGCCATGAAATTCAGAATGGTAAGTAACAAAGGCATGGGATCAGATTCTTTCAGGTATAATTCTCTTTTATTAATTGTCATGTTTTCCAGTTTTCCAGTACCCTGAAATGTGTTTTTCAAATGTTTTCTTCAGAGTGCTTCTATGGCATGCCTTGCAAATACACTGGTACAGAGAAAAGCGAACGACAAAGGTATGGGTTCTAATTTAATCGCTTCAGGTGTAATTCTGTTTTGTCGTTATCATGAGTTTCATTCCCTAGAAATGCATTTTTCAGAAATTTTTGCTAGGAGTGGTGCTGTGGCATGCCTTAATAACGTGTTGGTACAGAGAATGTCAATAACAAAGGCATGGCATACATAGCTGGCTTTAGGCACCAGCGAACCCTGCAGTCGCTGGGGGCCTCATGTTCCTGGGGCTACCAACCACAGCAAGTTATCTTACCCTGATATTTTGTGACATGTCTGTAAAACCAAGAAGAGCTAGTATAGCACTCTTGTATACTTAATAAACCATGAGGGTAATAGCTTTTAATTATATCACCCTTAAAATTCAAAGATATTTCTGGTTGTAGTAACAGTGTTTTGTCAAGTAACAGGCATCAGAATTCCATTGAATATTTTACCACTGATATAATGCCCTTGGCTTAGTTAAGCTCTGCTGTTGGGCATTTTCTCCGCTAAAACTAATTACATAGCCAGCTTTAGGTCCCTGCAAAATCCATGGCTGGAGGGGGTCCCCCTTAACCATCCTTGACTGTGTACGGGTCCCATAAAACCTGCTGCTGTTTGGGGAAAAATGAGGAAGAAAAAATGTATTAATTTCCTAATTATGCTCTTTAACATGAACAGGGCTGTGTTATAACCCTGTTAGGATTAAGCTGATAATGAACATGAACATTATAAGCACTAGAGAGATCAGCAGCCCAGAGTGACTTACCTCAGTGCAAACTTTGGATTTTAAGAAGATCTGATAATTATGATCATCAGGTATAGTTTTGATTTTCAGGTAGTGTTATAAATACCAGAACACCAGATACTATAACTCTCAATTACTTTAGAAAAACAGTGCAATCCCAAAAATAATAGAATAAAGGCTCAGAATTGGGAATATGTTTAAATATTACTCTAATGCCCTTAAAAAGTTACTAGAATAACATCTTTTGCATCAACATGCATTTTTGGACAATAAGTATAAAACACAGATGGTGGATTGATTGGCTGTTTGCAATCCTGATTGATTTACCAGCAATGAACAAAATCAGGGAAGGCCTGTGAAATCAGGGACAGTGACGGGTATGCATTACTCCTCGGTGAGATAAATCTTACCCCTGAGCTGTTTGACGACTGCTAAACAGCACTCACTCATCTGGTGTGGCAGTACCAGCATTGCACAATACTTGCTGGTTTGGATGAAAATGTATCAATTTTCTGATTTAACTTGAATGGTGCTGAGATATGACTCTTTTAGGATAAAGCTGATAATAGCCTCCGTTTTCAGCAACACCCATTCTAAAACCAGCCCTGCTCAAATGTGTGTGCACAGAATGCTGCTACTGGTTATGAGGGGCTGAGGATTGTGTGGTTATTACAACTTAAATTTTCATCACAGTCAAACCTTAGAGATGCACACATGAAGTCATTATAGCTGGTGTTTGAGCTAAGGGCAGTGTTTCTCACAGACCTCAGAGGTGTACAAAGAAGGTTTCTATAGCTTGTGTAGAAGTGGTGTACTGTCTAGGAGCAACAAATGAGAATATAGTACTGAAATCATGCTCACAATCATATATCAGGAACATATACATGTGGCTGCCTTTGAGGGTTAGGGTTGAAGAACATGCTATGTATATGTATATCAGCAGTCACTTGAAATATATGACTAAGGCAATTTAAATCTCTGCTTTCATCCCAGTCTAACACCAGAGCGATGTATAGGCATTGACTCTTTTGTGGGGGTTAGGGAGGCAGGCAGTATTTCCAGATAAGACCTCAATGCTTTGCCAGAGATGGCCTGCATCTGTCACCCCTGGGTTTCCAGGTACTGGCTAAGGCTCTTGCCACCCCTATAGTGCCTTTTTAGGCAGTGTTCCAAAGACCAAATTACCACTGCAACAGCTATAAATAAATGCAATCTAAGGGTCATGCTGCTCAACGCTAGAAGTCAAAATCTCAAGATGCACTCGCTCGAAGCACTCCTCAAAATGGAAAACATCAACATTTGTGCTGTAACAGAGACCTCGTTTAAATCGGCAGAAACCACCCCTGCACTACCAGGCTATAACTCATTCCACACCTTTTGGCCCTGAAACATGGACCAAAGCTCAAAAGGCAGTCATGTCTCCATATTCATAAAGGATATGCACACCTTGAGACTAGTAGCCCGGCATAATGCATCGGAGATACTTCAGGTACAACTAACATTGGGTAAGACAGCGATCCAGGTCATTGCCTGCTATAGGTCCCTAACCATGTCCCTAGACTCTCACTCCATGTTTCTAAGCACCCTGGAATCTATCAAGGTCCAACCCATCACTCTCATACTAGGAGACTTCAACTACCCCTCCATCAACTGGGAAAACTACTCAAGCACCAATACACTGACCCAACGCTTCCTGGAATTCATCACTTCCAATGCCCTGGACCAGCTCATTCTGACCCCCACTAGAGGAAGCAACATCCTTGACCTGGTTATTACTAACATGGGTGACTGTTGCTCTACACTAATAGTCATTCCATCCCTCGTCAGGTCTGACCATACACTAATCACCATGGAAATCCACATCTCACCCACACCCCCCCACAAAGGTAACTACCTTGAAATACTTCTCTAAACCTGTCTTTGAACTCCTAAAATCAGAGGTGGCCATCTTCATGGCACCCATGTCAATGGAAAATAGGTGCATGACTGCCAAATCATGCACCAATGCACAGTACGAACATGTACATAAATGCATGGAACTAGCCATACCCAACAAAACCAAGACGCTATCCTTCAAAAAAAGGAAGCCAATCTGGTGGTCCCCTGCCATTAATAAACTCTACAACAGAAGGAAGAAACTGTTGCAGAAAAAGGTGAAGTCCCAAGATTAGAAAAACTCCCTTATTAGCCTCAACAAAAAGTTGAGATCTTTCATCAAATCCTCTAAAGCTAGCTATGAAGACAGAATTGCAGCAGACACTAAAAACAATCACAAAGGCTTTTATAGTTATATCAAGAACCTCCACCGCAATACCCAGATTTGCTCTGAGTTACTTCACAATGGTACCTCCTATACTGAGCCAACAGATATTGCCAACATACTGGCTGACAGATTCAGTGCCAACTTTACCCCCAAAGGACCAATCACAATACCAGAAGAATGCCAGGCACCCAGCATTACTGCAGCACAGGTTAAAGCTGCATTGTCGAAGACCAAGAATACAGCTTCCATGGGACCCAATAATATCCCTGGCTGTGTTTTACATGAACTACAAAGTGAATTGGCACTACATCTGTGTGCCCTGTTCAGTAACAGCCTCACCTCAGGCTTTGTCCCTACTGAATGCCACACTGCTACTGTCATCCCTCTCCATAAAGGGGAGTGCCTACAGACCCTGTGAATTATCGCCCCATTAGCCTGATGAGTCTGATATGTAAAGCATCATCATGGACCTGATTAATAAAGATAAAGGAAATCTCCAAACTCTAGACCCCACACAATTTGGCTTTGTGAAAGGGAGATCATGCCTGCTCAACCTGGTTGACTTCTTTGAGTCAGTCACAAGGGCTGTGGATGAAGGTAAGGCAGTGCATACAGCCTACCTCGATCTGGCCAAGGCCTTTGATAGCATTCCTTTCTCAGAAATTATTGATAAACTCACCAAACTAGGCATAGACCCCTATATCACTAGGTGGGTCACAAACTGACTCACAAATTGAACACACAGTGTTAAAGTAGCAGACTCCAAGTCAGACTGCTGACCAGTCATGAGTGGAATTCCACAAGGATCGGTCCTGGGTTCTCTCCTGTTCGGCATCTACTTGTCAGAAGTCCAGGCCAACACAAAGGGACTCTGGCTGACCAAGTTCACAGATGACTGCAAGCTCTGAGCCATTATTAACCCTTCAAGTGATGCAGACATCCTACAGAAAGGCATCACTGAGACCAATGACTGGTGTCAAAACCATGGCCTTAAGCTTAATGCCAAAAAATGCGTCGTCATCCCCTTTGGTAAAAACTCAGTTCCCACTAATTACCACATCAATGGGAGCCCACTGAACACTGAAGGTGTTATAAGAGGTCTGGGGATGTAGGTTGACAGCAACCTCTCCTTCGACCACCACATTGCCACTGTGGTCAGCTGTTTGCTGCATTATTTTAAAATCTGCACTTAAAGTTACTTTTTAGTCGAATTTGATCGAAAGTTTGTTTTTGTTCGTTTAATTTAACTGTTGAGGCTGCCCACTAAAGTGTGCTAGCCTGTGTAACTGATTTATCACTGTTTCTGCATTTTCTGTGTGTTTCTATCAAAAAAACAAAAAAACAAAAAAAAATAATCCTTGTTTTCCCGCCTCTCCTCGACTAGTTTAGACCAGTTTACAGGCATTGCTGTATTTTGGGCTGTGGTGTAGTTCCTGTGTTGTCCATTACCTTACTTGGATAGAAGGAAGTTTCTTTACTCACCAGTGGGAGTGGGGATACTTGAGCAGCTTACCTGTCCCTGTTTGAAGTGACCTCAGCACAAGAGCTGTAGTAATTGGTTATTTTGGACCATTTCTAGCTCTTTTGTTGTTCCCTGTTTAAAATCCGCATTTGCATGGTTTTGCGCAGTTGTGCGCATAGCGCAGCGCCGGTTAAACAAGGTTAAACCTCTTCTGGCTCTGCCAAGTCTACTCTTCAAATTTTCCCTTAAGGAAGCTCTACTCTTAGTATAATCAGACTACTCACTATATTATAAGCCTAGCACTTGTTCTCAAAACTTCTCTACTAAGTAAGCACTCTCGTACTAGGTAAGCACTACATCCACCTACCACCCCTGTGAATATCCACTTCCCTTAAAGGCACAGCACTCCCTTATACTGTTCTAGCATGTCGAATGGTAGATTACTGGCGTCCTCTCCAATTCAGCTGGTTAATCTGGGTATCTTGAGACAATGCTACAATTGTCTCATGTACACAGACAACCCTCTCCTCCTCCCAACAAACACAAATACATGTGAGAGATGCAACTGTATAGCCAAACTGGAGGCTGAACTCTCTCAACTCAGGGCTGGCATGACCAGACAGGAGGAGATGGTAACCACACACACAATGAACCCAATCCCACATAGACCTACCACAACTGCAAACCAAACACATAAAAACACAAAGACATACTCGGAGGCTCTAATAAAAAACTTACCAAAACAACAGAGGCTCCCAAAGCAGACATCCAAAAATCCACCACCTCAAAACAAAACACATGCAACACATACCTCAATAAATGTCAACCAATCACAGCCCTTAAGGCCAAACACCATGCCTGATACACTAGTAATAGGTGAATCTATAGTCAGATACACTGATGTCCCGCTTACCAGGCTGAACAAGGAGAGGGTGACTGTGAGCTACCTATCGGGAGCTAGGATCTGCCACATAACACACACACTCAGGTCACTCCAAAGCAAGTACAAATATGACTCCGTCATTGTCCATGCTGGCATGAATGACCTGAGACATACCTCCCTGGACTACATGAAAAGAGACATAGAGGAGCTCTCTGATTATGTAGCCCAGGCTGGTATGACCCTGACCCTGAGCAGCATCTTGCCCTCACCAAGAATGATGCCACAATACAAAGACAAGATGATCAGCTTTAATAATTGGCTCAAGTACTGGTGTCATTCTAAGGGGATCCAATGTCTGTCTGCCTTGGATGACATGTTGGACAAGCCACGCTGCTTTGCAAGGGACGGCTTGCACCTGTCACCACTGGGCTTCCGGATATTGGCTAAGGCTCTTGCCACCCCCATAGTGCCTTTTTTAGGCAAGGCTCAAAAGACAAACCCACCTCCTTAGAAAACAAAAATGGAAAAAAAACTAATGGTAATGCTGCTCAGCCCCAGAAGTCTAAATCTCAAGATGCAGGCACTCGATGCACTCCTCAGTATGGAGAACATCGATGTCTGTGCAGTAACTGAAACCTGGTTCAAGGCTCCTGAGAGCACCCCAGTGCTACCAGGCTATACCTCGTATCATGCTTTTCGGCCCCAAAACATGGGCCGAACCACAAAGGGAGGGGGAGTGTCCATATTCATCAAGGACACCCACACCTCCAGGTTAGTAGCAACACATGAAGCATCAGAGACCATACAGGTGCAACTAACCATAGGCAAAACTGCTATACAACTGGTAGCATGTTAGAGACCACCCTCCCAATCTCAGGAACCCCACTCAGCCTTCCTGAAGACATTGGAGGATATGAATGTATCACAAAATACCATCATACTGGGAGACTTCAACTACCCAAACATAGATTGGGTACATTATTCTAGCCCTAACACCCTAGCCCAAAGGTTCCTGGAATTCATAAATTCAAATGCACTGGAACAACTAATCACCTCTCCCACTAGGGGAGATAATATACTAGCTCACCACCAGTATTTGGGAAAAATGGGAAGAGGACAGACGTTCGAGACCCGCTAATCCCTTCTCTGGTGTGGGTATAAAAATTGCGTTAACAGTTAATACAGAACATAAAACATTATTTGATGAACTGGAGAAATTGATGTGGAAGGAAACTTCAGTACATTATAATATCTGTGGGCTACAAAAATATGTGGAGACAGATACTACTCCCAGGGGTCTGAGAGTATTCAAGGATCCCTCTAATCCATTTGATTTAAGTGTGGATACAGATATTTCTTTCCACAAAAGGTGGGTACATGCTGCCCACAAATGTGTGAGCGAATGGCTCCAGATACTTATAGAACGTGATCAACTAAAACATAAGGAATTGTGTTCTGGTATTAAAAAACTGTGTACTGATATGACAAATGCGGTTCCGTTGTCTGTTTTTGATGACTTTCTTAAACAAACCAATGGTAAATTAAAAGAGTATGAAGTAACCCTGGTTAACAGAAAGAAAGGGAAACTTTTGCGGGACATTCGTGATTATGAATCCAATAAGGCTTTCATATCCAGGACTGAACGCTCTAAACGCCGCAAACAGGTTAGGTTTTACCCAGATGACGCTGGGAATCAAGCGTTCAATTCATCGGCTTCAGAAGGAGGCTATACGTCGCATGAAGAAGACTGGAACGATGGCGACTTTCCTGGACTTCCAGCAGCTGAGCAAAGGGACAGATTTTGTCACACTTTTCGGGGAAACTCCTCTTCTTCCACGATTCCTCCAGCCCAGGGACAAAAACGGACTTGGGATCAGTCTGCAAACCCAGGTGGGCAGCGTTTTGGACAAAGGGGGTTTAAACGGGGAAGGCGGTAATTCTTGTTCTGTTCCCTATACTAATGTAACACCTAATACAACTGAATATGTAGTTAATTTATCAAGTTATATTTTTAATGATACCGAAATGTGTGTGCTAAACAAGGGACTTAAATTTGTCCCTACGGTGGTTACTCGTTTGCACGACATTCAAAGGGATATGTTTTCTTTTTCCAGGAAGTTGCACTTGAAATATTTTTTTAGTAAGAATGATTGTTCTGTAGTAGAAATGGATGATGAGAGTTTAGAAAGTTCTACAGATAGTTTCTACTCATGTGCTTCTGAAAATGAAAATAATGCATATTTTATGTTTGATACGTCGAATGTTCCTTCTCATAGTACTTTCATGCCTGAAAGTCTTAATGGGGATGTATGTCAATTTGTTAATCTGGTGAATTATTTCTCTGAGTCAGCATATAAAGAATTTATGAACAACAGGTCCAACATAGTTTATAATATGTCTATTCAGGAATGGAAGGCTTTGTTAACATTAAGTAAAAAGCATGATATTGTTTTCAAGCCTTCTGACAAGGGTAATAAACTGGTAGTCATGAGTTTTTCTGATTATTTGGATATGTGTATGAAGCACCTTTGTGATATTCACACATATAAGGTTGTAGAACCTAAAATCTTTTTTACAGCTATTGATGAATATATGGAGTTGATTAATAAGGGACTAAGATTAGGTTATTTCTGTCAGTCAGATGTTAGAAAAAAGTTTCAAGTAAAAGGCTCCAAAATGGCGTTATTTTATTGCCTGCCCAAAATTCATAAGAATTTGCACAAACCTCCTGGTAGGCCTATAGTATCAGGGTCAGAGTATTTTTTACACAACTTAGGTGTCTTTTTACACCATTTTTTGTCCCCTCATGTTACTAAGTTGTCTTCTTATATAAGTGATGTCTTTGATTTTTCTGAACAAGGTAAAAAATGTTAAGATAAGTTGTGATATGATATGGGTCAGTATTGATGTAAAAAGTTTGTATACAAGCATTAGACATGAAGTTGGTTTGGAAGCTTTAAGGTTTTTCTTAAAATTCACCTGCATCAGAATATGTGATAGAAATGGTTTATTTTTGTTTAACACATAATTTTTTTGAGTTTAATAATGTGTTATATCATCAGTTACAAGGCACAGCAATGGGGGCTTCATTTGCCCCCATGTATGCAAACCTTTTTATGGGTTTTTTTGAAACAAATGTGATTTATAAACAAAGATTTTTTCAAGAACATGTTATCTGTTATTTTAGGTACGTTGATGATTTAATCTTTTTTGTGGATAGTGACAGAGATGAAATTATTGAATGTTTTAATAAAATTAATGTCAATAAATACCATATCCAATTCGATGGCCTAAATATTGGACATATTATTCCCTTCTTGGATGTAGTATTAGACATTTCAGATGGAGAGAATATTATAACTTCACCCAATAAAAAATTTGAAGGGACTTGTCAGTACTTACATGGTAATAGTGGGCACCCCTTCCATGTAATTGAGGCTTTACCGTATGGTGAAATGTTACGGACTTTTAGGTTATGTAATAGATCTGATATCTTCCATAAAGAAATGTGCCTCTTAGTGGAATCTTTTTCTACTCGAGGTTATGGCAAGAATATTTTGAATAAAAGTTTTATAAGACTGTGTACAGGGGTTAAACCTAGACAGGAAGTATCTATTTATCAGAGTACTGGCAGTAGGATAAAACATGATAATATAAACCTTACTAGGGAAAATATCTATTTTGTAACTACTTACGGATGTTTTACTAAACATTTTCTTGACATTGTTAGCCAATTTTGGCTCTATTTTAGTTCCCTTAGGAATGTTCAACAATGGCTTGATGTAAATATGAAGTTTTCCTACCGTAAGGGAAAGAATATAAAAAATTTTCTTGTAAAATCTAAGATTATGATGCCCTTACCAAGAATGTACATGGAACCTGTTAAAGTTGGGACTTTTCCCTGTGGGAAATGTAAAGTTTGCAAACACATTGTATCCAACTTTAACTTTATTAATAAGGTTAAATTTGATAGTCGGGGTGTATTTAGTTGTAATTCTGTGGGTGTCATTTATGCTCTACAATGCCCCTGTAATAAGTTTTACATTGGTGAAACGAAGAGGGCTTTTAAAGTAAGATTTTTAGAGCATTCAAGAGACATCAAAAATGGGAAAGAAGACAGCCCAGTTGCAAAACATTTTTTAGAAGCTCATAATAAATGTATTGATGGTTTAAAAGGAACTGTTTTAGAACAAGTTTGTGTCTCTATGTTCAATAATACTGATGTTAAAACTGTGTTAGTGCATAAAGAAACTGTATATATTTTAAAATTCAAAACCATGTTTCCTTTTGGGCTAAATGAAGAGCTCAATTGGAGAGTATTAGCCTGTTGAATTGTTGTTTCAATTGATTAATTGTTTAATTATTCTATTCTGCTGGTGTATATAAACTGCTGTTTTATATAAGTGTTTCATTCTCCTTGAAGGCTTTGGCCGAAACGTCAGAGAAAGAGATTTTCTTGTTTTAATAAATCCTGGTGGAACTTGTTCCTGTTGTTTTTCGAGATAATATACTAGACCTGATCATCACAAACATGGGGACAAAATGCTCCACACCAGAGGTATACCCCTCACTAGTGAGATCTGACCACAAACTAATCACCCTGGATATACATATCCCACCTCCACCCCCAGCACAAAAGACCACAGTGAAAAACTTCTCAAAAGCAGACTTCACTCTTCTTAAGACTGAGATGGTATCCTTTAAGCCCACTGGGCCAGTGGATACCACATCCCACTATGCTGAATCCTTCACAAATGCTTTCTATGGACATCTCCAAGAATGCATGGATCAGGCAATCCCAAATAAATCCAAGTCCCTCTCCACCAAAGGCAAGCGTCCTGTCTGGTGGACCTCAGTCATTAACAAATTGTATAAGAAAAGAAGGAAGCTACTGCATGACAGAGCAAAATCCCATAAAGGGAAGACATCTCTGATCAACATTAGCAGAAAACTACATTCTCTCATAAAAACATCCAAGGCCAACTTTGAGAGAAAAATCGCTACGGACACTAAAGATAACCAAATAGCCTTCTTCAGCTATGTTAGAAACCTGGGTGGAAACCCTCAGATATGCTCAGAGTTAGTTCACAACAACAAAAAATACACTGAACCCACAGATATTGCCAACATTCTGGCTGACAGGTTCAGTGCAAATTTCTCCCCTCCCTCACCCCCAAAAGAAGAAATACTTATCCCAGCTGAATGTAATCTCCCTGTCATCTCAGATGTCCAAGTGAGAACCGCCCTCAACAAAGCTAAAAACACAGCATCAATGGGACCTGACGGTATCCAGGGTTGCGAGCTACGTGAACTCCAAGAGGAGCTAAACCCGCACATAAAAATGCTATTTAACCTTAGCCTTACTACAGGATATGTACCTGAACACTGGCATACAGCAACAGTGGTCCCACTCCACAAAGGGGGTACCTCTACAGACCATGGGAACTACCGCCCCATAAGCTTAACCAGCCTGGTCTGCAAAGCTATGGAAAGAATCAATATGGATCTCATAAACAGAGACATAGGGGACCTACAGACACTTGACCCCACCCAGTTCGGCTTTGTAAAGGGCAGATCCTGCCTTTTGAACCTGGTTGACTTTTTCGAAACAGTCATTAGAGCCATTGATGAGGGCAAAGCAGTCCATACAGCCTACCTGGACTTGGCTAAGGCCTTCGACACAATACCCCACTCAGGCATCATAGATAAGCTCAACAGCTTAAACATAAACCCTTATGTCACTAGATGGGTTGCAAACTGGCTAAAGGACAGAACCCATAAAGTTAAAATTGCTGGAGCAATGTCAGACTCAAAGCCAGTCACAAGTGGTGTCCCACAGGGATCTGTCCTGGGACCCCGCTTGTTCGGCATTTATTTCTCAGATGTTAAAGCAAACATGGGAGGGTTGTGGCTGACAAAGTTCGCAGATGACTGCAAACTAGGTGCCATAGTCGATACACCAGCGGACACATACATCCTGCAAAAAGGCCTCACAGAAACGGACAACTGGTGCCGGAGTCACGGCCTTAAACTAAGTGCCAAAAAATGTATAGTTATCCCCTTTGGGAAAAACAAAGTACCCACAAATTATCACATAGACACAACCCACTGAGTACGGAAAAAGTAATCAGAGACCTAGGGACCCAAGTTGACAGCGACCTCTCATTTGACACCCACGTTGCCAAAGTGGTTAGAAAAACATTCTACCTTGCACACCTCATCATGAAGGGATTCACATCCAGATCCAAGGATGTTATTGTACCCCTATACTCCTCCCTCATCAGACCTATGATTGAGTACAATACCCCATTTGGTATGTACCTCACCCGGCATTTGCAACAGCTGGAGAGACCACAAAAGTACCTCACCAAGAGGATCAAGGGTCTCCAACATATGTCTTATTCTGCCAGACTAAAAAAACTCCAGCTCTATTCAGTAGCATACCACCTGCTCAGAGGTGATCTCTGCCTGATGTACAAGGCCATGTCCAATCAGGATCTGATGGACATGCTCCATCTCAAAAAGTCCAAATCCATCAGGACCACGAGAGCTAAAGACTTAAACCTCGGCACAAGTATGAATAGGACATGCTGGAGGGATAGATTCATAACCCAGAGGCTTCCCATGCTTTGGAACAAGATCCCAGTTCATGTTAGGCAGAGCCCCTCACTGACTCTCTTCAAGAGAAATCTTAATGAGTGGATGGGAGATCGTAAGTTTACCCCAGGGATCACATCTGTGTCACTGCTAGACAGGGGTACAGTAAACTAATTTTATTATATAAGGGGACCTTCATTGTGTCACTACTAGACAGAGGCACAGTATTCTAAATGTATTCTGTGCATTTTTGTACCATTTCATGGGGTGGCGAAAGCCACATCACTATGGCTAGGCTTACAAATGCCCCAGGGCAGATAGCCTAGTACTAAACTATGAAACTATGAAACATCTCATTACCAAAGGTTTTGCATCCAGGAAGAAAGAGGTCTTCATCTCTATCTACTCTTCCCTTATTAGACCAATCATCAAATATAATGTGCCATTTGGCATGTACCTCACTAGATCCCTGCAACTGCTGGAGAGGCCATAGAAGTACCTCATGAAGAGGATCTTAGGCATTAAACGCATGTCCTACACAGACCGACTCAAAATACTCCAGCTATTCTCTGTCTCATATTGCCTACTTAGAGGTGATCTCTAATTGACTTACAAAGCCATGCCTGACCCAGCTCTGTTAGAAATGCTAAATCTAAAGAAATCCAAATCCCTCCACACCACATGCTCCAGAGACCTCAACCTCATTACCACAATCAACAGAACATACTGGCGGGACAGGTTCCTCACCCAGAAACTGCCCATGTTCTGGAATCGACTTCCCTTACATGTCAAGCAGAGCACCTTGCTGTCCCTCTTCAAGAGAAATCTTGATGAATGGATGGAAAATAGAAAGTTCACCCCGTGGATCACTCCAGTGGCTCTACTTGACAGAGGCACTGGGAACTAACGTCGGGCGGCAGGATGACAGGGCACTTCTATGGCTAGGCTTGTAAAGGCTCCAGGGTCATTACATAGTACACACCTATGAACCTATGAACCTATGTATTCCCACAACTACTGGCATGTTAGTTTATTGTGAGCTACTATTTTGTCAGCTTTGAACATTAAGCCTTGGGCACAACTTATGTCTTCCTTGAAAGAAAAAAATAAGACTGAAATTATTTTCTTTTTCATGATGTTTGTTTAGGCCACCATTGGAGTACAATGTTGAGAAAATGCACTAAAATGCATCCCAGACCATCTGTAAACCTATGGCTTCTTGGGCCCTGGCTTATTTGAGTTATTTCCTAAATGGTTATTATTGTGCTGTCTTGTTCAGGAAAGGTGTGCTGAAAGGATGCAGGGAAAACTAAAGCTGAACAGCAACAGTGAATTTCTTTCCTTAATCATAATTCCTGTTCAAGTCATTATTGGATGAAAAGATTGTGTAAAGAGAAAAAAACACTTTAAAATGCACTTCAGCGCATATAGAAAGTTATGGCTTCTTGAAAAAGCTGAAAGTAAGGCAAAATGTGAGGAAAAGGAAGAAAAAAGTAATGTGCATGGTGTGGGGAACCCAAAAAGGGGGGGGGGTCAGAGGACAGGACTGGAGGGTATGTGGGGGTGTTGAAATGGTAGGCCTAGTCATCATTTCACTTTAAGTCCAGACTTGTAGATAGAGTTGTTGTAATGTATCACTGTTGCAACTAAATGCCAGTAACTGTAAGTGTCCCTTTGTCAGGCAGGTCAACATAGTGTGGTTCATAAGCCTGTTGTAATAAGAGTTTGTAGCTACAGGTCTATCTGTGCACGCTACTCCTAAAAGTTTGCAGCATAAACTAAAAGGTTGCTTAGGAGGGATGGCATTGACAGGATGATACTTATACTGGAAGTGCCTAGGGGGCCCCCAACTTGACATTTGCTGGGGCCCCCAAAATGCTAACATCAGCCCTGATGGCATATAATTGGTTCACATGTAATTATCTTTTCTGTCATGTGTTTTACTACTATGGAAAGTGTTTTTCAAAATTTTCTTCATCAATTCTTCCATGGCATGTGTTACTAATGCACTGGTGCAAAAAATGTCAATAACAATGTGATGGGTTAAGATACACTCTGGTTTCATTCTCTTTCTTGCTATGATGTGTTCCATTACTCTGAAATATTTTTCCCAGAAATGTTTCTTATAAGTGCATCTGTGACATACCTTGTTATTTAAACAAGGATGTAATGCATGTAAACTGCATTAATGAGTCAATTATCTTCAGGGTTTCTTATTTTAATGTTTAATAACTTTCACATTATAATATAAGTACACTGATCAAACAGTGATGTTACCAGGAGAGGTATAGGGCAGTATATCATGTTCCTTTTCTGTATCCAACCTCTCATGTGTAAGCTTCCCCAGATTATACAGTCATTCATCATTCCCCCAATGCCATTGTGTTTTGAAGCCCTCTTTTAGTTTGCAGTTCCCCTTTCAGTCTTTTGTCCTTCTATTTGTTTCCATTACTATAGAAACATCTCTACTGTCCACTACTAGCTGTCAATGAGATTATCCCATCTATAGTACATTTCTCTGAATATATATTAAGCTCCAACAATACAGAAACACTATTATTTTGCCACCTGTGTATGTGGACTTGAGATGGCTACCACTACTGCTCATAAATAATATTTACTTTAGCTGCTCAGACTTCACTCTGGCCACTAGCTGGTCTACCACAATCTAGCCCTAAGTTTGTATTGAGGTCATGGTGAGAGGCTCCTCTTCATGCACACTTCCCTGGTCACATGCATACATAATGAGCTCTGGGCCTATTATGAAAGCAATAGAAACAGTACTGACTTGGTTGTGATTGTAGGTGTGGCATTTATGAATCTCTGAAAATGTTTACAAATAATGTTATCCACTAAGAGAAAAGTAGCACCTTTCAATCACACCAGTATACAGAGTTGCCCATATATCAGTTTGCCATTTCCTAACTAGTACTGGAGATATTAATTTTCTTTAAGTTTTGTTTTATGTATATAAAGTTTTTTTTTTACTTTTTTAATTTAAAAAGAGTTAAATTTAATTGGATCTTGGGATAGAATAGCGAAAAATGTTTTTAATGCCAAGAACATGTTATAGTTAATGCGTTTTAGTGACCAATCTATTATTTATGTTTCATATTTGCTGTTCTGAACTGTTTGGAAGTTTCTAGAAGGCCAGTGCTTGCTTGGGCTAAAGGGAAGTCTCTGTGTTCACCAGTGGGAGTGGTTAACACTGAACAGCCTGCCCGTCCCTGGAGGAGTGGTTACAACCTAGAAGCTGTAGTTTTAATGGCCATTTTGGGTCAATTCTAAACTCCTTGATCTCTCTCTCTCTTAAAACCAGGCTGCCTCATGATTTTGGTGTCTTTTCAGGCTTGTTAGTTGTTGCTGAAGCACCTACCAAGAGGAGAAAACGCTGAGAGAAGAAAAGGAGCCACTTTTGTGATTTTAAGTATTTTCTTCTGATTTTTTGTTAAGTTTTACTGCTTTGCCGCCTACTTTTTGGCATTTTCTGGCTTGCTAAAGTTTATATCTGTAACAGTAGCAGTACTTGGAACACATCTAGAGCCTGTTTACTGCATTTCCTGTGTTGCACTTAATTTAAAATTGTTTTTTTCTCTAAAAATGCATTTTACCTGATTTTGGCCTAGCACTCAAGTGTGGGGTCATTTATTGCACTGTTGTGATTATTTTGCTGCTTGTGTATCTCTGCTACCTTTAAACTACAACAAAAAGAAAAAAAAATCTTGCTTTTTCCCACTTTCTGAAAGTTAAGAAAGTTCAGTTACAGATTTGCTGTTCTGAACTGTTTGAAAGTTTCTAGAAGGTCAGTGCTTGCTTGGGCTAAAGGGAAGTCTCTGTGTTCACCAGTGGGAGTGGTTAACACTGAACAGCCTGCCTGTCCCTGGAGGAGTGGTTACTACCTAGAAGCTGTAGTTTTATTGGCCATTTTGGGTCAATTCTAAACTCCTTGATCTCTCTCTCTCTCTTAAAACCCTACAACTCTCTTTTTGCGGTTTTGCGCACTGAGCAGCGTCGGGCAGCGCCGCCTAAACAGGTTTAAACTATTCCAGGCTCCACAAAGTCTGTTCTTCACTTTTTCCCTTAGAACTGTTCAAACTCTCAAAGTAATCACTCTATTCTCTTTCTAAAGCCCTGCACTTGCTCAGCTCTTATAAGGAAACATTAACTAACTAAAGCACTACACCCTCCTTGACTTCTCATAAGTATTAGACTCCCGATTGGTCCTTCCTGATCAAGTGAAAAATCAGTTCTCTTCCCTAATCTGATCAGTAAAAAAAACAGTTCCCTATACTAATCTGGTACATCCAAGGGTCAGTTTTAAGGTTACTCTCCAGTCCAGCTGGTGAATCTGGGAATTTTGAGGCAATGTTACAATTGCCTTATGTACATAGACAACCCTCTCCTCCTTCCAACAAACTCTAATACATGTAAGAGATGCAGTTACACAGCCAAATTGGAGGCAGAGCTCTCTCAACCCAAGACTGGCACAGTCAATCAGGAGGAAAAGGTAACCAACCACACCACATATCCAGTCTCACACAGACCTATTGCATCTGCATACCCAACACATAAACACACAAAAACATACTCAGAGGCTCTAAATAAAAATCTGCCTAAACAGCAAAGACCTCCTAAGCAGATATCCAAGCAACAGCCACCCCTCAACAATACCCACAAATCACATATCTCACAAAATCAGTGTGCCTCACAGTCACAGCCCATAAGGCCAAACAACACACCAAATACACTTGTTATAGGGGACTCTATTGCCGGCACACTGATGTCCCACTCACCAGACTGAACAAGGAGAAGGTCACTGTAAGCTGCCTGTCGAGTGCCAGGATCCGCCACATAACGCAAGCACTCAGGTCACTCCAAAGCAAGTACAAGTATGACTCCGTCATTGTCCATGCTGGTGTGAATGACCTGAGACATACCTCCCTGGACTACATGAAAAGAGACATAGAGGAGCTCTCTGACCATGTAGCCCAGGCTGGTATGTCCCTGACCTTGAATAGCATCTTGCCCTCACCAAGAATGATGCCACAGTATAAAGACAAAATGATCAGTTTCAACAACTGGCTAAAGTACTGGTGTCATTCAAAGGGGATCCAGTGTCTGTCAGTCTGGGATGACATGCTCGACAAGCCACGTTGCTTTGCTAGGGACGGCTTACACCTGTCACCCTTAGGCTTTCGTATACTGGCCAAGGCTCTTGCCACCCCCATAGTGCCTTTTTTAGGCAAGGCTCAAAGGACAAACCCACCTCCATAGACAACCCAAAGATAAAAAAACTAAAGGTAATGCTACTCAATGCCAGAAGTCTAAACCTCAAGATGCACGCACTCGAAACTCTCCTCAGTATGGAGAAAATCGATGTCTGTGCAGTAACAGAAACCTGGTTCAAGGCTCCTGAGAGCACCCCACCACTACCAGGTTATAACTCATACCATGCGTTTCAGCCCCAAAACTCGAACCGAAAGCACAAAAGGACGGGGAGTATCTATATTCATCAAAGATACCTACACCTCCAGGTTAGTGGCACTGCACGAAGCATTGGAAACCATCCATGTGCAACTACAGAATGCCCTCCCTATTACAGGAACCCCACTTGGCATTCCTGAGAACACTGGAGAATATGAAGGTCTCTCCAAACACTATGTTATTGGGTGACTTCAACTACCCAAAGATTGACTGGGAAAACTACTCAAGCCCAAACACCCTCGCCCAATGGTTCCTTGAATTTATAAACTCTAACGCAATGGAACAACTGGTCACCACTCCCACAAGAGGGAACAACATATTGGACTGGTCATCACCAACATGGGGACTCTATGTTCCACACCAGAGGTAAACCCCTCATTGGTAAGATCAGACCATAAACAAATTTCCCTTGACATCCATATCCCGTCCCCACCCCCAGCCAAGGAAATCACTGTAAAGAATTTCTCAAAAGCCAACTTTGCACTTCTCAAGACTGAGGTGGAATCCTTCAAAGCCCCTGGGCCAGAGGATAATACAGCCCAATCTGCAGAATCCTTTACAAATGCATTCTATGAGCACCTGCAGGAACGCATGGATCGTGCTATCCCAAATAAAACCAAGACTCACTCCTCCAAAAACAGGAGACCGGTCTGGTGGACCCCGGCCATAAATAAGCTATACAACAGAAGGAGGAAACTACTACATGACAGAGCAAAATCCCAAAAAGGGAAGGCATCTCTGATCAGTATTAGCAAGAAACTTCGATCCCTCATAAAATCATCAAAGGCCAGTTTCGAAAGAAAAATTGCCCTAGACACTAAAGATAATCACAAGGCCTTCTTTAGTTATGTCAGAAACATGGGCAGAAACTCCCAGATATGCTCTGAATTGTTGCATAACTGTACAAAATATACCAAACCTACAGACATAGCCAACATCCTGGCAGACAGATTCAGCGCAAACTCCCCCCCTTCTCCCCCAAAGGATCAAATGCCTATCCCAACTGAATGTAACCTCCCTGACATCACAGATGCACAGGTGAAAGCTGCCCTCTCCAAAGCAAAAAACACAGCATCTATGGGACCGGATGGTGTCCCAGGCTGTGTCTTACATGAGCTCCAGGAAGAACTGAACCCTCACATTAAGTCACTGTTCAAACTTAGCCTTACTACAGGATATGTACCCAAAGAATGGCGTACAGCTACAGTGGTCCCACTCCACAAAGGTGGTGCCACAACGGACCCCGGAAACTATCGCCCCATAAGCCTGACTAGTTTGGTCTGTAAAGCTATGGAGCATATTATCATGGAACTCATAAACAAAGACATTGGGAGCCTCCAGACACTGGACCCTACTCAATTCGGCTTTGTTAAGAGCAGATCTTGCCTCTTAAACCTAGTTGATTTCTTTGCAACAGTTACCAAAGTCCACACAGCCTACCTGGACCTCACAAAAGCCTTTGACACAATACCCCACTCGGGCATCATAAATAATCTTACCAGCTTAAATATCAACCCCTATATCACAAGATGGGTTGCAAACTGGCTCAGAGATAGAACCCACATGGTCAGAATCGCAGGTGCCATGTCCGAATCCAAACCAGTTACAAGTGACATCCCATAGGGCTAAGTTCTGGGACCTCTCTTGTTCGGTATATACTTCTCTGAGGTTCAGGCTAACACGGGGGGATTATGGCTGACAAAGTTCGCAGATGACTGCAAACTGGGGGCCATAATTGAATCTCCAGCTGACACAAGCATCCTCCAAAAGGGTCTCACAGAGATGGATGCTTGGTGCCAGAGCCACGGCCTCAAGCTAAATGCTAAAAAGTGCATAGTCATCCCCTTTGGGAAAAACAAGGTGCCCACAAATTATCACATAGGTGGTAATCCATTAAGTACGGAAGAAGTAATTAGAGATTTGGGGACCAATGTAGATAGTAATATCTTCTTTGATAATCACGTTGCCAAAGTGGTTAGAAAGACCTTCTATATAGCCCACCTTATCACGAAAGGGTTCGCATCTAGATCAATAGAGGTCATTGTGCCCCTCTACTCGTCACTCATCAGGCCCATAATTGAATACAATGCCCCTTTTGGGATGTACCTTACCCGACACCTGCAGCAACTGGAGAGACCCCAAAAGTACCTCACCAAGAGGATCATGGGCTACAAACAGATGTCCTATGCAGCTCAACTAAAGAAACTCCAGCTCTACTCAGTTGCTTACCGCCTACTCAGAGGCGATCTATGCCTGACGTACAAAGCCATGTCAAACCCAGAATTAATGGACATGCTCCACCTCAAAAAATCCAAGCCCCTTAGAGCTATATGCTCCAGGGACCTAAACCTCAGCACAAAAATAAATAGGACATGCTGGAGGGACAGATTCATTTCCCAGAGGCTCCCCTCACTCTGGAATAGAATCCCAATTCATGTTAGACATAGCCCCTCGCTAACCCTCTTCAAGCGAAATTTGGACGCGTGGATGGGAAATCGCAAATTCACCCCTGGGATCTCTCCTGTGTCCCTGCTAGACAGAGGCACAGTAAACTAATCTTAAAAGGGTACCTTCTGTGACCTACTTTACAGAGGCACAGTAGGCTAATCTAACAGGGAGGCAGAAGCCAAATGCACTCTGGCTAGGCTTATAAATGCCCTAGGGCATATAGCCTAGTATCTACCTATGAACCTATGAACCTATATAGTCACATATTAATGTCAGACTTTACATTTTGATGACTATGAATTATCAAGCCACTAAATTATACTTTTAAAATCTGAAGCCAATCCATGTTATATCCAGAATTCCAGTTATTCTATTTCCAATATGATGAACTTAGGATATTCTGGGTTTTTTGGAATACTATAGGAAATACAATAACATTTTATTTATTTTTGTAAATATAATCTTGGGAATAAGGGGTGTAATTTAAATTATATACAGAATTTAATGCATAAGTATCATTTTAATATCATTTAATCTAGCCTCAAATGATAATATTTTCTTCAGTATTGAAATTAACTCAGCAAGAGATATGATAATGTTATCATAATTCATGTGAATGATATTCTATAATTTAATGGATAATATACTGTCTACATAGTTCAAGCTGCTTATAATTCCATTTGCATTAGTAACTATTTGCTAATAATATATCCATAGCTTGCTTAATTACTATAATTTTAGTTTTGTTTGTATTAAGCAGTTCTACTATGAAAGGCAAAGTCCTTTGCTTTAGTAACACTGAAAAATAAGGCTAAAAACACAGAAGGGTGAAAAAATAACTTCAGTGTTTTTTGTAGAGGGTACCACCAGTGGCGGCTGGTGACTTCAAATCAAATGGGAGCTGTAGGAGATAGTTGAATGGGTGGGGCTAATGGGGAGGGGTGTGGCCAACTAGAAAGGGATGGACCTATGCTCAAAACCACAAAAATTGGGACTTGCCTTGGGTGCCAAACTGTCATTATGAGATTCCAATCAAGACAAAATGAAGTGTAGAAGAAAAAAAATATTTCAATGCATTGGCTACATGTCAGCTTACTTAATATCTAGATGGGAACAAGAAGGCTGTGAGGCATGAAAAAATAAATTACTTTTTAAATACATTACTGGAATGCCAGAGTGTTGATGGAGAAGTACAGAGAAGGTCAGAAGGAGTTACATTGTGTTTTTGTAGACTTAGAGAAAACATATGAAAATGTGCCTAGAAAAGAGTTGTGATATTGTATGAGGAAGTCGGGAGTGTCAGAGAAGTATGTAAGAGTGGTACAGGATATGTACGAGGGTAGTGTGACAGCGGTGACGTCTGCAGTGGGAGTGACAGATGCGTTTAAGGTGGAGGTGGGATTACATCAAGGATCAGCTCTGAGCCCTTTCTTATTTGCAATGGTGATGGACAGGTTGACAGACGAGATCAGACAGGAGTCCCCGTGGACTATGATGTTTGCAGATGACATTGTGATCTGTAGTGAGAGTAGGGAACAGGTGTCCGAGACCCTGGAGAGATGGAGATATGCTCTAGAGAGAAGAGGAATGAAGGTCAGCAGGAATAAGACAGAATATATGTGTGTGAATGAGAGGGAGGATAGGGGAATGGTGAGGATGCAAGGAGTAGAGGTGGTGAAGGTGGATGAGTTTAAATACTTGGGATCAATAGTTCAGAGTAATGGTGAATGTGGAAGAGAGGTGAAGAAGAGAGTACAGGCAGGATGGATTGGGTGGAGAAGTGTGTCAGGAGTGATTTGTGACAGATGAGTACCAGTAAGAGTGAAAGGGAAGGTCTGCAAGAGGGTAATGAGACCAGCTATGTTGTATGGGTTGGAGACAGTGGCATTGACAAAAAGCCAGGAGTTAGAGCTGGATGTGGCAGAGTTAAAGATGTTAAGATTTGCACTGGGTGTGACGAGGGTGGACAGGATTAGGAATAAGTATATTAGAGGGTCAGCCCAGGTTGGATGGTTTGGAGACAAAGCCAGAGAGGCAAGATTACGTTGGTTTGGACATGTGCTGAGGAGGGATGCTGAGTATATTGGGAAAAAGATGCTAAGGATGAAGCTACCAGGTAACAGGAAAAGAGGAAGGCCTAAGACAAGGTTTATGGATGTGGTGAGAGAGGATATGCAGGTGGTTGGTGTGACAGAGCAAGATGCAGCGGACAGGAAGAAATGGAAACAGATGATCTGTTGTGGCGACCCCTAATGGGAACAGCTGAAAGAAGATGATGATGACTGGAATGCCAGTCAAAATCAAATATAACAAAACAAGCAGCACTCAACTCAAACCACTTCTCCTTGTACTGCAGTTCTAATTATAATTTATATTCAGCTTTATAAAAGTACCAAGTAACATGCTGAAAGTAGCAATCTCTGTGATACCCCACTTGTAAAAATGTTTCTTATCCAAAAAAGACCTACTGTCTGATAACAACTATCTACTTGTTTCATGGAGAAAACATGATCAAAGTAAAAAATGAACAGCAAACAAGAAACAAGCTCAAGATAAATTACTTAAAGGATTACTGCACAGGTTATGGACCATACATGATAGATTGGCATTCTGTTTAGTTTACTGGCAAAGCCTGCAAAGATGACTGCGAGTCTCCAACAAATGTAGTGAGCTTCTGAAAATACTGTAATCCTGTCCTTTATTATAAATACTGTCATATGCATTTCAATACTTAAGCTTATACGTTATCTAGTTATGTAAATATTCTCTGAATGACAACAACAAAAAGGCTTTCAATGTTGGTAATTCTTTAACAGTATGTTTATTAAAGCTTACTTGCATCTTACAATCTCAGACAAGCTTACCTTATGGTCATTAAAGCACTGCTACTTAAACACAGAGCAACAGGCACTGCAACAACATGCATTTTCTGAATAAGAAGCATAAATCAACAGCATAAAAATATGACAGAAAACCAGAACATTCTGCAAAATCAAGGACAGATGAAAAGCCACTATAGTACTTGTGTCTACCTTGGATGGGAGGATACTCTGCACACTTACACTGCATAACTGCTACTTGCCTTGCTTGGACACATCCAGAGTCACTACATGGGGGGGGGGGTGCAACAAGTATGTCACAATTTGAAATGTCTCTGGCTGACAATGATGACCCTGACACATTTGTCATACCTCTCAACCTCAGAACAAGAAATTTGGACAAAGCTATAAATAGAAGTGGGACATAGGCACAAAAATAAGGACAATTTTTAAATATTGCTCTTATAAACTTAGAAAGATAATAGAATAGTAGGTCTTGCATTAGTATGCATTTTCTGAAGGGTATGAAATATGAAAATCAAATGTCTGTCATTGTTTTCTAACTCCAATCTTTAATGATTTGCCACTAATTTGCCAGAAAAACCACAATTTTATGAAAAACAGACCAAAAATGTGATGCAAAAATATAAAATAGCCACACAATGCAGCTGGGAACCTGTCAAAGAAGGGACAGTTTTTAAATATTAGTACTGTTAAGTTGAGCAGCTGACACAAGAGAATCTACATGCATTTCTGAAATAAAAGTAATCTCTGATCATTACAATTATTAACTGTAAACCCTCCACATTTTCTTCCAAAATTGCCATTTTGCATTGGGATTATTAGGGGGAGAGCAACATTTTGAGCCAAAGTCGGGGACAGTTGAGAGATTTGGATTTACCTTATTCTATAAAGTGATTTATTTGCATGTATCTCTCAACCTCTTAATGCAGGAAATCTGGACAAGGCTAAATATATTGGGGGAACATACAAACAGTACTAAAAATTGCTGTTGCATAAACTTACACAGTTGATAGAATAACAGGTCTTACTTTAGCATGCATTTTTCTGAAGGGCATGAAGTCTGAAACTCAATGTCTGTCATTAATTAGTGACTTAATTCCTAAATGATCTGCCAGAAAACAACAAACTTTATGAGGAACAAACCAAAAATAAGCACAAATCTATTAATTTTGTGAAAATCTGGACAGTTGAGAGGTATATTTCAGCCGGGGCTGTCTTTGAGTTTGCTGCCCTTCCCCCCTCACAAAATTATGGTCGAATGTGGACTCCCCCCTGCAGCCATTCCAATGTCCCATTACTTGGCTATTTCACCCCATTTACCATAAACACTGTAATGTGCATAGTGTTTTACTTCTTCAATGATTTGGATTTCATTTAAAAGTTTTATTTTACATTTTACAACACAAACACTAATAGACATCTTCTAAACAAAGCAATGCAGTCTCACAATGTATATAGATTTACCATTAAAACATCTCTGCCCTTGAAACTCACATTCATTGAAACAGCATTGAAACCCACATTCAAAGAAAATACATCTGGCAAGTGGCAGATAAAGATTAACTTTTGGCTGTTTCCAAATCATAGGCCCCTTGCACATGAAACATACATGTGTTCTTTGATACACCTTCCTGATTGTATTCAATTATATTCCTTGTATAATACAGTACAGTTGTTAGAGGGTCTTACATTTATTGTTTTGAACATTTTTCTAGTAAACAATGAAACAAAATGCATGCACCAATGACAAAATTGCCTAATTCAGAGCATTTCCATCATTAAAGTCTACTCAAACATCTACAATCCACCAGTATCAGTAAATATGTACAATCTCTGCAGAAGTAAACGTCATCTAAATAATTCCACATTAAAGAGATCTGTAACTAATGAAGAGTTTTCTGCTAGCAAACAACTTTATATTTCATTGTTTCATCTACAAATAAAATGCCTGTTGCCTTGAGGAATAAATTTCCCATGTTATATTAAAAATGATAAGCTAGTAATATTGCAATAGGGAATGGATGTCAAACTGATAACAGGTTGATAGTTACTAGGTGTGTCCACCAAAGAGGACATTCTCAGGACGGCAGCATCCACCCCCTTTAAAAGTACAACACAGTACAGTATCAGCAATGCATCTCCATACTGTAGGAGTAGAAGCCAAAGTCTTCTGCATCAAAAACAAGTACACTACCTGTTGTGCTATTAACAATGCAAGCAGACTCAGCATAAGCAGCACTAAACTTCTGTTCCCCTGAAGCTCTTATCTCCTTGTAAAATCCATTCGATACGCAACTGTATCTCTCAACTTTGCAGTACATGACTACAAGAAATCTGGAAAAAGTCAAAATTTATTGGGGGGGGAGCCTAAAAGCCAGGGACACATTTTAAACATTGCTTGTATAACCCTGGAAAGTTGCTAGAATAAAATGTTGTGCTACCGCCATGCATTTCACAGCCAAGTCTTGAACCCAGGACCTTGTGCACTACAGTCAGAGCAACATATCACTATGCCAAATCAGCTGTTTCTTGAAAGACACGAAGACTGAAACTTAAATGGCTATCATTTAGTGAATTCAATTCTCATCATAGCTCTCAACCTCTTAGTAAAAAACACCTGGACAAAGCCAATAATGGGGGAATACAGCCCCAAACATATTCAGTGAATTCAGTTCTCACCATAGTTCTCAACCACTTAGCACATAAAAACCTGCACAAAGCCAATAATGGGGGAATACAACCCTAAAAATAGGGTCATATTTCAAATATTGATCTTATAAACTTAGAAAATTGCTAGAATAAAATGTTTTGTGCTACCATGCACTTTCTGAAGAATATGAAGTCTGAAATTCAAATATCTGTCATTATTTAGTGAACACACACACACACGCACACACACACACACACACACACACACACACACACACACACACACACACACACACACACACACACACACACCTGAGTCACACACACATACATGAGTCACACACACACACACACACACACACACACACACACACATGAACCTGAGTCACACACACGTACCTGAGTGAATCCAGAATGCAGAGTCCCATCCTCCATTCAAAATAAGCCAGTTTCCCATGCAAAAAGTTCCATTTCCACCATTCATAGACTGCAGACCTTGCAGTCTGAACTCTTCTGGGGCATCTGTAGACTGAATGCAGAAAAAATCGTGGCAGAACACAGCTTGAAGTCCAAAATGAGTTTAATAAAAGCACATAAAACTCAGACACAGAAATCTACAGGAAGAATGAGCGCTTTCGGGTAACACCCTTCATCAGATTAACAAACATTCTCATCCTGACAGAATTTAAACACACTAACCACCAATAAAATTTTAAAATCAGTAACAGACCCGCCTATTCCTAAGGGCGGGTTTCATTGGAACATTTTCATTTAAACCTGGAGTTCTAAGAGCCATAAGCTCAATTATCCATTTAGCTTCTATTAGTTCAGTATGTTGTTTTATTACACCCCCCCCTACTGCTCAGCTTGATATTTACAATGGCTCTGAACTTAAAGAAATGTGTTGGATTTTGTTCAATGTGTTTGAACAAAGCATTATGTACATCACCATTCCTGACAGAACTGAGATGTTGTAAAATCCTGACCTTGAAAAAACAATTGGTTTTCCCCACATAAAAACCATGGCATTGTTGACACTCTGCTAAATAAACAAGGTCTTTTGTCCTACAGGTGGCTCTAGCGTTAAATTCAAACAGCTTACCCATGACAGGATGTGTATAGATGGTATTCTGATCAATGTGAGTGCAAGCTTTACAAATGCCACAAGGGACACTACCTGGTTTACTCTTAAAGGGAAGAGAGTAAAAATGTCAGCCATGGAGTTTTTAGATACGTATATAGAACAAACACCTAGGGGTTTTTCTTCTCGCTTGTACAGAAAGGATTGCTGGAAGAATACACTTTTGCATTTTAACAGCATGCACCCCAGGTTTACATTTCCCAACATCGTCCAGGGACAAGTAGGTAGGTAGTTGAGGATTTGTACAGATGATTCACAGTATGAAGATGAGGTAGCCAGGTTGCAAGGGCATTTTTTAGATAGAGGATACAAGTCCACCATCATCAATAAGGTCACAGGTGTTGAAGCAGCATCTAATAGGAGGAGATTTAGACCATGGCTATCAAATAACACTTGTGATGGTCCTCGGAACAGATGTGAAGCACCAGGGTTCAAGTTTATGTTCACATATAGTAGTAACATTAAGGGGATATGTGACATAGTAGCCAAAAACTGGAATATTTTGACCAGTGAAGAAGGTACTAAAGCTATTGTTGGGAACAAGCCTATTTTTGGCTTTAGGAGAAATAAGAACCTCAAGGATATTCTTGGCAAAGAAAGACATTTTTACTCTCTTTCCTTTAAGAGTAAACCAGGTAGTGTCCCTTGTGGCACTTGTAAAGCTTGCACTCACATTGATCAGAATACCATCTATACACATCCTGTCACGGGTAAGCTGTTTGAATTTAATGCTAGAGCCACCTGTAGGACAAAAGACCTTGTTTATTTAGCAGAGTGTCAACAATGCCATGGTTTTTATGTGGGAAAAACCAATTGTTTTTTCAAGGTCAGGATTTTACAACATCTCAGTTCTATCAGGAATGGTGATGTACATAATGCTTTGTTCAAACACACTGAACAAAATCCAACACATTTCTTTAAGTTCAGAGCCATTGTAAATATCAAGCTGAGCAGTAGGGGGGTTATATAAAACAACATACTGAACTAATAGAAGCTGAATGGATAATTGAGCTTATGGCTCATAGAACTCCAGGTTTAAATGAAAATGTTCCAATGAAACCTGCCCTTAGGAATAGGCGGGTCTGTTACTGATTTTATCAAATTTTATTGGTGGTTAGTGTGTTTAAATTCTGTCAGGATGAGAATGTTTGTTAATGTGATGAAGGGTGTTACCCGAAAGTGCTCATTCTTCCTGGAGATTTCTGTGTCTGAGTTTTATGTGCTTTTATTAAACTCATTTTGGACTTCAAGCTGTGTTCTGCCACGATTTTGTCTGCATTTGGTTTCTTTTCTACGTTTTGGCAGGACTTAGGTGAGGCACTATACTGAATTTTGCATCTGTAGACTGCTGCCGCCTTTTGAAATCCAGTCTGTTTAAATAGTAGTCCAGATTCAAGTTTCCAAGCATACATGCATGCGCAGAGTTCCAGGATTTTTTTTCTATTTTGGTTTTCATTTTTCTACAGCTGGGGGGGGGCAGCAGTCCTGCAGTCAAATAGCATGAGCCACCACTGAAGGGTACCCAGTGATGTGGGGGGTGGGGGAACAATCCTCTGACAGTTATATACACCAATCTGTATTTGCACTCTCCTGGGTAAGGGAGAAATATCCCCAAGAATTGAATCCCTGATGGCATGCACTTAAAAATCACAGGGCAATGATTTCCCATGGAAAGCAATAATCAGCAGTGTGTCCTTCAGAATTTTGGGTTATGGACAACTGATGCTCAAGGAATTTTTGCTCAGCCATCTGTATATAT
>NC_056727.1:635419418-635574418 GCF_019279795.1 Protopterus annectens
TATCACAAAATACATAAAATATATATTTATAAGTTTAGTGTGTCAGTATTGATTTTTGTAGTTTTAAAAGAGATGCTTACAGTTCTACAAAGTTGCAAAGCCTTAATAAATCAAAGACAAAAACAGCTAGTATTATTATTTACAGAGAATTATCAATTTTGAATATAATTTATAACAACAGTTATGATACATGTAAAAGTAATTATTTTAAATTCAAATGGCTTAAATAAAGGTCATAAAAGGTTATTATTTGCCACCAATATATTATTGACTAAGATAGAGATAACATTTCAATTCTTCATTTGGATGTTTCAATAAACATTTTTGAAAAATAATTTTAACTTTAATTTAATATGGTATATATGCAGATGGCTGAGTAGAAATTCCTTGAGCATCAGTTGTCCATAACCCAAAATTCTGAAGGACACACTGCTGATCATTGTTTTCCATGGGAAATCATTGCCCTGTGATTTTTAAGTGAGTGCCAGCAAGGATTAAATTCTTGGGGAAATTTCTCCCTTACCCAGGAGAGTGCAAATATGGATTGGTATATGTAAGTGTCAGAGGCTTGTTCCCCCATCCCCCACATCACTGGGTACCCTTCAGTCGTGGCTCATGCTATTTGGCTGCAGGACTGCAGCCCCCCCAGCTGTACAAAAATGAAAACCAAAAGAGAAAAAATCCTGGAACTCTGTGCATGCATACGTGCTCGGAAACTTGAATCCGGACTGCTATTTAACCAGTCTGGATTCTGAAAGGTGGCAGCTGTCTATAGATGCCCCAGAAGAAATCAGACTCCCTCTATGAATAGAGGAAATAGAACATTTTGCATGGGGAACTGGTTTATTTTGAATGGAGGATGGGACTCTGCATTTTGGATTCACTCAGGTACGTGTGTGTGCGTGTGTGTGTGTGTGTGTGTGTGTGTGTGTGTGTGTGTGTGTGTGTGTGTGTGTGTGTGTGTGTGTGTGTGTTTGTGTGTGTGTGTGTGTGTGTGCGTGTGTGCGTGTGTGTGTGTGTGTGTGTGTGTGTGTGTGTGTGTGTGTGTGTGTGTGTGTGTGTGTGTGTGTGTGTGTGTGTGTGTGTGTGTGTGTGTGAGACTCAGGTACGTGTGTGTGTGTGTGTGTGTGTGTGTGTGTGTGTGTGTGTGTGTGTGTGTGTGTGTGTGTGTGTGTGTGTGTGTGTGTGTGTGTGTGTGTGTGTGTGCGCATGTGTGTGTGTTCACTAAATAATGACAGATATTTGAATTTCAGACTTCATATTCTTCAGAAAGTGCATGGTAACACAAACCATTTTATTCTAGCAATTTTCTAAGTTTATAAGATCAATATATGAAATTTGTCCCTATTTCTGGGTATGTATTCCCCCCATTATTTGCTTTGTGCAGGCTTGTTTTGTGCTAAGAGGTTGAGAACTATGGTGAGAACTGAATTCACTGACTATGTTTGGGGACTGTATTCCCCCATTATTGGCTTTGTCCAGGTGTTTTGTACTAAGAGGTTAAGAGCTATGGTGAGAACTGAATTCACTAAATGATAGCCATTTAAGTTTCAGTCTTCATGTCTTTCAAGAAACAGCTGATTTGTCATAGTGAAATGTTGCTCTGACTGTAGTGCACAGGGTCCTGGGTTCAAGCCTTGGCTGTGAAATGCATGGCGGTAGCACAGCATTTTATTTTAGCAACTTTCCAAGGTTAAAAAAAACAATGTTTAAAATGTGTCCCTGGCTTCTGGGCTTTTGTCCCCCCCCCCCAATAAATTTTGGCTTTTTCCAGATTTCTTGTGCTCATGTGCTGCAAAGTTGAGAGATACAGTTGACTGTCGAGTGGATTTTGCAAGGAGCTAAGAGCTTTAGGGGAAGAGAAGTTTAGTGCTGCTTATGCTGAGTCTGCTTGCATTGTTAATAACACAACAGGTAGTATACTTGTTTTTGATGTAGAAGGCTTTAGGTTCTACTCCCACAGTATGGAGATGCATTGCTAATACTGTACTGTGTTGTACTTTTAAAGGGGGGTGGGGTGGTGGATGCTGCAGCCCTGTGAATGTCTTCTTTGGCGGTGACACCTAGTAACTATCAATCTGTTATCAGTTTACCATCCATTCCCTATTGCAATATTACTAGCTTATCATTTTCTTAATGTAACATGGGCAATTTATTCCTCAAGGGCAACAGGCATTTTATTTGTAGATGAAACAATGAAATATAAAGTTGTTTGCTAGCAGCAACCTATTCATTAGTTACAGATCTCTTTAATGTGGAATTATTTAGATGACTTTTACTTCTGCAGAGATTGTGCATATTTACTGATACTGGTGGATTGTAGAAGTTCGAATAGACTTTTATAATGGAAATGTTCTGAACTGGGCAGTTTTGTCATTATTGGTGCATGCATTTTTGTTTCATTGTTTACTAGAAAAATGTTCAAAACAATAAATGTAAAATGCCTTCTAACAACTGTACTGTATTATACAAGGAATATGATTTAATACAATCAGGAATATGTATCAAAGAACACATGTATGTTTCATGTGCAAGGGGCCTATGATATGAAAACAGCCCAAAGTTCATAGGTTCATAGGTAGGTACTAGGCTATTGGCCCAAGGGCCTATGTAAGCCTAGCCAACAAGGTTCTCTGGCTTATGCCACCCAAGAAAGTTATTTTCCTGTGCCATTGTTGAGCAGAAACACAGAAGTGATCCCCGGGGTGTATTTCCTATTTCCCATCCACTCATCAAGATTTTTCTTGAAGAGTGCTAATGAAGAACTTTGCTTGACATAGATGGGTAGCCTGTTTCAGAATATGGGAAGTCTCTGGGACAGGAATCTATCCCTCCAGCATGTTCTGTTTATTGTGTTGACAAGGTTTAGGTCCCTAGAGCATGTAGCTTGGAGGGATTGGGATTTCTTTAGGTGTAGCATGTCCAACAGCTCTGGGTTTGACATAGCTTTATATGTTAGGCAGAGATCACCTCAGAGTAGGCAATATGCTACAGAGTAAAGCTGGAGTTTGTTGAGGTGGTCAATGTAGGATATTTGTTTGATGCCAGTAATCCTCTTTGCTAGGTACTTATGTGGCCTTTCCAGCTGCTGCAGATGTCTTGTGAGGTACATTCCAAAAGGGGCGTTGTACTCTATAATGGGTCTAATGAGTGTCGAGTAGAGGGGAACAATGACCTCTTTTTTTCCTGGATGAGAACCCTTTTATGATGAGGTGTGCCACATAGAAGGACTTTCTGTATACTGTGGCGAAGTGACTATCAAAGGAGAGACTACTGTCCACCTAAGTTAATCTTTATCTGCCACTGGCCAGATGTATTTTCTTTGAATGTGGGTTTCAATGCTGTTTCAATGAATGTGAGTTTCAAGGGCAGAGAAGTTTAAATAGTAAGTCTATTTTCATTGTGAGACTGCATTGCTTTGTTTAGAAGATGTCTATTAGTGTTCGTGCTGTAAATTGTAAAATAAAACTTTTAAATGAAATAAAAATCATTGTAGAAGTAAAGCAGTATGCACATTACAGTGTTTATGGTAAATGGGGTGAACTAGCCAAGTAATGGGACATTGGAATGGCTGCAGGGGGGAGTCCACATTCGACCATGATTTTGTGAGGGAGAGAAGGGCAGCAAACTCAAAGATAGCCCCGGCTGAACTATACCTCTCAACTGTCCAGATTTTTGCAGAATTAATAGATTTTTGCTTATTTTTGTTTTTTTCTTCATAAAATTTGTGTTTTTTTGCAAATCATTTAGGAATTAAGTCACTAAATAATGACAGATATTGAGTTTCAGACTTCATACCCTTCAGGAAAATGCATGCTAAAGTAAGACCTGTTATTCTATCAACTGTCTAAGTTTGTACAACAGCAATTTTTAGTACTGTTTTTATGTTCCCCAAATACATTTAGCCTTGTCCAGATTTCCTGCATTAAGAGGTTCAGAGATACGTGGAAATAAATCACTTTATAGAATAAGGTAAACCCAAACCTCTCAGCTGTCCCCAACTTTGGCTCAAAATGTTGCTCTCCCACTAATAATCCCTCTGCAAAATGGCAATTTTGGAAGGAAATGTGGGGGGTTTACAGTTAATAAATAATTGTAATGATCAGTTATAGATTACTTTTATTTCAGAAATGCAGGTAGATTCTCTTATTATGTCAGCTGCTCAACTTAACAGTACTAATATTTTAAATCTGTCCCTTCTTTGACAGGTTCCAGCTGTATTGTGTGGCTATTTTATATTTTTGCATCACATTTTTGACCCATTTTTCAAAAAATTGTGTTTTTCTGGCAAATTAGTGGCAAATCATTAAAGATTGAAGTTAGAAAATAATGACAGACATTTGATTTTCAGATTTCATACCCTTCAGAAAATTCATACTAATGCAAGAGCTACTTATTTAAAAATTGTCCTTATTTTTGGGCCTTTGTCCCACTTCTATTTATAGCTTTGTCCAGATTTCTTGCTCTGAGGTTGAGAGGTATGACAAATGTGTCAGGGCCGTCACCATCAGCCAGAGACATTTCAAATTGTGACATACTTGTTGCACCCCACTCCCCCATGTAGTGACTGGATGTGTCCGAGAAAAGCAAGGAGCAGTTATGCAGTGGAAATGTGCAGAGTATCCCCCCATCCAAGGCAGGCACAAGTACTACAGTGGCTTTTCATCTGTCCTTGATTTTGCAGTACGTTCTGGTTTTCTGTCATATTTTGATGCTGTTGATTTATGCTTCTTATTATTCAGAAAATGCATGTTGTTGCAGTGCCTGTTGTTTTGTGTTTAAGTAGCAGTGCTTTAACGACCATCAGGTAAGCTTGCCTGAGATTGTAAGATGCAAGTAATCTTTAATAAGCATACTGTTAAAGAATTACCAACATTGAAAGCCTTTTTGTTGTTGCCACACCAAGAATATTCACATAACTAGATAACATATAAGCCTTACGTATTGAAATGCATATGCCAGTATTTGTAATAAAGTACAGGATTACAGTATTTTCAGAAGCTCACTACATTTGTTGGAGACTCGCAGTCATCTTTGCAGGCTTTGCCAGTAAACTAAACAGAATGTCAGTCTATCATGAATGTTCTGTGCAGTAATCCTTGAAGTAATTTATCTTGAGCTTGTTTCTTGTTTGCTGTTCTTTTTTGCTTTGGTCATGTTTTCCCCATGAAACAAGTTGATAGTTGTCAGGCAGCAGGTCTTTTTTGGATAAGAAACATTTTTACAACTGAGGTATCACAGAGATTGTTACTTTCAGCATGTTACTTGGTACTTTTATAAAGCTGAATATAAATTATAATTAGAGCTGCAGTGCAAGGAGAAGTGGTTTGGGTTGAATGCTGTTTTTTTGTATATTTGATTTTGACTGGCATTCCAGTAATGTATTTAAAAGGTAATTTATTTTTTCATTACTCACAGCCTTCTTGTTTCCATCTAGATATTAAGTAAGCTGACATGTAGCCAATGCATTGAAATATTTTTTTTCTTCTACACTTCATTTTGTCTTGATTGGAATCTCATAATGACAGTTTGGCACCCAGGGCAACGTATTTAATTAAAGTCTCAGTTTTTGTGGTTTTGAGCATAGCACCACCCCTTTCTAGTTGGTCACATCCCTCCCCATTGGCCCCACCCATTCAACTATCTCCTACAGCTCCCATTTGATTTGAAGTCACCAGCTGCCACTGGTGGTACCCTCTACAAAAAACACTGAAGTTATTTTTTCACCCTTCTGTGTTTTTAGCCTTATTTGTCAGTATTACTGAAGCAAAGGATCTTGCCTTTTTGCCTTTCATAGCAGAACTGCTTAATACAAACAAAACTAAACTTATAGTAATTAAGCAAGATATGGATATATTATTAGCAAATAGTTACCAATGCAAATGGAATTATAAGTAGCTTGAACTATGCAGACAGTATATTATCCATTAAATTATAGAATATCATTCACATGAATTATAACATTATCATATTTCGTGCTGAGTTAATTTCAGTTCTGAAGAAAATATTATCATTTGAGGCTAGATTAAATGATATTAAAATTATACTTATGCATTAAATTCTGTATATAATTCAAATTACACCCCTTATTCCAAAGTTTACATTTACAAAAATAAATAAAATGTTATTGTATTTCCTACAGTATTCCAAAAAACCCAGAATATCCTAAGTTCATCATATTGGAAAATAGAATAACTGGAATTCTGGATATAACATGGATTGGCTTCAGATTTTAAAAGTATAATTTAGTGGCTTGATAATTCATAGTCATCAAAATGTAAAGTATGACATAAATTAATATGTGACTATATGAAACATAAATAATAGATTGGTCATAAAACGCATTAACTGTAACATGTTCTTGGCATTAAAAACATTTTTTGCTATTCTATCCCAAGATCCAATTAAATTTAACTCTTTTAAATTAAAAAAGTAAAAAACTTTATATATATAAAACAAAACTTAAAGAAAATTAATATATCCAGTTGTTGTTTGTCTTCCAGCTTTTCCCTGAAGGGGTCGCCACAGCGGAACTCCAGTCTGCTAATGATTGGCAGTAGATTTTTATGAAACACCGAGGTGCCAGCTTGACGCCCAACCTTCAACGAAGGCATGCCCATTTATGCACGCATGTCTTTCAAATGCTACCCAACCGCCGGGAGGACATGCAGACTCCACACAGAAGGCACTCCCAAGCCCAGCCGAGAATCAAGCGGGAGAACCTCTTGCTGTGAGGTAACAATGCTACCGCCGTACCACCGCGGCATCTAAAATTAATATCTCCAGTACTAGTTAGAAAATAGCAAACTGATATATGGACAACTTTGTATACTGGTGTGATTAAAAGGTGCTACTTTTCTTTTAGTGGATAACATTATTTATAAACATTTTCAGAGATTCATAAATGCCACACCCACAATCACAACCAAGTCAGTACTGTTTCTATTGCATGCATAACAGGCCCAGAGTTCATTATGTATGCATGTGACCAGAGAAGTTTGCATGAAGAGGAGCCTCTCATCATGACCTCAATACAAACTTAGGGCTAGATTGTGGTAGACCAGCTAATGGCCAGAGTGAAGTCTGAGCAGCTACAGTAAACATTATTTATGAGCAGTGGCGGTAGCCATCTCAAGTCCACATACATAGGTGGCAAAATAATAGTGTTGCTGTATTGTTGGAGCTTAATATATATTCAGAGAAATGTACTATGGATGGGGTAATCTCACTGACAGCTAGTAGTGGACAGTAGAGATTTTTCTATAGTAATGGAAACAAATAGAAGGACAAAAGACTGAAAGGGGAACTGCAAACTAAAAGAGGGCTTCAAAACACAATGGCATTGGGGGAATGATGAATGACTGTACAATGTGGGGAAGCTTACACATGAGAGGTTTGATACAGAAAAGGAACATGATATACTGCCCTATACCCCTCCTGATAACATCACGGTTTGATAAATGTACTTATATAATAATGTGAAAGTTATTAAAAATTAAAATAAGAAACCTTGAGGATAATTGACTCATTAATGCAGTTTACATGCATTACATCCTTGTTTACCTAACAAGGTATGTCACAGAAGCACTTACAGGAAACATTTCTGAAAAAATATTTCAGAGTAATGGAACACATCCTAGCAAGAAAGAGAATGACATCAGAGAGTATCTTAACCCATGCCTTTGTTATTGACATTTTTGCACCAGTGCATTAGTAACACATGCCATGGAAGAATTGATGAAGACAATTTTGAAAAACACTTTCCATGGTAGTAAAACACATGATAGGAAAGATAATTACATGTGAACCAATTACATGCCATCAGGGCCGGTGTTAGCATTTTGGGGGCCCCCAGCAAATGTCAAGTTGGGGGTCCATAGGAACTTCCAGTATAAGTATCATCCTGTCAATGCCATCCCTCCTAAGCAACCTTTTAGTTTATGCTGCAAACTTTTAGGAGTAGCGTGCACAGATAGACCTGTAGCTACAAGCTGTTATATTACAACAGGCCTATGTACCACACTATGTTGACCTGTCTAACAAAGGGACACTTACAGTTACTGGCATTTAGTTGCAACAATGATACATTACAACAACTCTATGTACAGGTCTGGACTTAAAGTTAAATGCTGACTAGACTTACTGTTTCAACACCCCCACATACCCTCCAGTCCTGTCCTCTGATCCCCCTCTTTTTGGGTTCCCCACACCATGCACATTACTTTTTTCTTCCTTTTCTCACATTTTGCCTTACTTTCAGCTTTTTCAAGAAGCCATAACTTTCTATATGCACTGAAGTGCATTTTAACATTTTTTTTCTCTTTACACAATGTTTTCATCCAATAATGGCTTGAACAGAAATTATGATTAAGGAAAGAAATTCACTGTTGCTGTTCAGCTTTGGTTTTCCCTGCATCCTTTCAGCACACCTTTCCTGAACAAGACAGGACAATAGTAACCATTTAGGAAATAACTCAAATAAGCCAGGGCCCAAGAAGCCATAGGTTTACAGATGGTCTGGGATGCATTTTAGTGCATTTGTCAACATTGTACTCCAATGGTGGCCTAAACAAACATCATGAAAAAGAAAAGAATTTCAGTCTTATTTTTTTTCAATCAAGGAAGACATAAGTTGTGCCCAAGGCTTAATGTTCAAAGCTGACAAAATAGTAGCTCACAATAAACTAACAAGCCAGTAGTTTTGAGAATACATAGGTTCATAGGTTCATAGTTGTGTACTAGGCTAATGACCCTGGAGCCTTTACAAGCCTAGCCCATAGAAGTGCCCTGGCATCATGCTGCCCGACGTTAGGTCCCAGTGCCTCTGTCAAGTAGAGCCACTGGAGTGATCCATGGGGTGAACTTTCTATTTCCCATCCACTCATCAAGATTTCTCTTGAAGAGGGACAGCAAGGTGCTCTGCTTGACATGTAAGGGAAGTCTATTCCAGACCATGGTCAGTTTCTGGGTGATGAACCTGTCCCTCCAGCATGTTCTGTTGATTGTGGTAATGAGGTTGAGGTCTCTGGAGCATGTGGTGTGGAGGGATTTGGATTTCTTTAGCTGTAGCATTTCTAACAGAGCTGGGTCAGGCATGGCTTTGTAAGTCAGGCAGAGATTGCCTCTAAGTAGGCGGTATGAGACAGAGAATAGCTGGAGTATTTTGAGTCGGTCTGTGTAGGACATGTGTTTAATGCCTAGGATCCTCTTCAAGAGGTACTTCTGTGGCCTCTCCAGCTGTTGCATGTGTCTAGTAAGGTACATGTCAAATGGCACATTATATTCAATGATTGGTCTAATAAGGAAAGAGTAGAGAGAGATGATGACCCCTTTCTTCCTGGATGCAAAACCCTTGGTAATGAGATGTGCCACATAGAAGGATTTTCTGACCACAGTGGCAATGTGGTGGTCGAAGAAGATGTTGCTGTCAACCTGCATCCCCAGATGTCTTATAACACCTTCAGTGTTCAGTGGGCTCCCATTGATGTGGTAAATAGTGGTAACTGAGTTTTTACCAAAGAGGATGATGGCATTTTTTTGGCATTAAGTTTAAGGCCATGGTTTTGACACCAGTCATTGGTCTCAGTGAGGCCTTTTTGTAGGCTGTCTGCATCACTTGGGGAGTTAATAATGGCTCCCAGCTTTTACAGTCATCTGTGAACGTGGTCAGCCAGAGTTTCTTTGTGTTGGCCTGGACTTCTGAGAAGTAGATGCCGAACAGGAGAGGACCCAGGACCGAGCCTTGTGGGACTCTACTCGTGACTGGACAGCAGTCTGACTTGGAGTCTGCTACTTTAACACTGTGTGTTCTATCTGTGAGCCAGTTTGCGATCCACCTAGTGATATAGAGGTCTATGCCTAGTTTGTGGAGTTTACAAATAATCCCTGAGCAAGGAATGGTATCAAAGGCCTTGGCCAGATCGAGCTAGGCTGTATGCCCTGCCTTACCTTCATGAACAGCCCTGGTGACTGACTCAAAGAAGTCAACCAGGTTGAGCAGGCATGGTCTCCTTTTCACAAAGCCAAATTGTGTGGGGTCTAGAGTTTGGAGATATCCTTTATCTTTATTAATCAGGTCCATGATGATGCTTTACATATCAAACTCATCAGGCTAATGGGGAGATAATTCCCAGGGTCTGTAGGCACTCCCCCTTTATGGAGAGGGATGACTGTAGCAGTGCACCATTCAGTAGGGACAAAGCCTGAGGTGAGGCTGTGACTGAACAGGGCACACAGATGTAGTCCCAGTTCGCTTTGTAGTTCATGTAGAACACAGCTAGGGATATTATCTGGTCCCATGGAAGCTGTATTCTTGGCCTTCGACAATGCAGCTTTAACCTGTGCTGCAGTAATGCTGGGTGCCTGGCATTCTTCCAGTATTGTGATTGGTCCTTTGGGGGGGGTAAAGTTGGCACTGAATCTGTTAGCCAGTATGTTGGCAATATCTGTTGGCTCGGTATAGGAGGTACCATTGTGCAGTAAATCAGAGCAAATCTGGGTATTGTTGTGGAGGTTCTTAATATAACTATAGAAGCCTTTGTGATTGTTTTTAGTGCCTGCCACAATTCTGTCTTCATAGCTGGCTTTAGAGGATTTGATGAGGGATCTCAACTCTTTGTTGAGGCTAATAAGTGAGTTTTTCCAATCTTGGGACTTCACCTTTTTCTGCAAGTTTCTTCTTTCTGTTGTAGAGTTTATTAATGGCTGGGGACCACCAGATTGGCTTCCTTTTTTGGAGGAGAGTGGCTTGGTTTTGTTGGGTATGGCTAGTTCCATGCATTTATGTACATGTTCGTACAGTGCATTGGTGTATGATTTGGCAATTGTGCACCTATTTTCCATTGGCATGGGTGTCATGAAGATGGCCACCTCTGTTTTTAGGAGTCCAAAGACAGGTTTAGAGAAGTTGTGGTTACCTTTGCGGGGGGTGTGGGTGAGATGTGGATTTCCAAGGTGATTAGTGTGTGGTTGGATCTGACCAGGAAGGGAATGACTATTGGTGTAGTGCAACAGTCACCCATGTTAGTAATAACAACTAGGTCAAGGATGTTGCTTCCTCTAGTGGGGGTCAGAATGATCTGGTCCAGGGCATTGGAACTGATGAATTCCAGGAAGCGTTGGGTCAGTGTATTGGTGCTTGAGTAGTTGATGGAGGGGTAGTTGAAGTCTCCTAGTATTAGAGTGTTGGACCTTGATAGATTCCAGGGTGCTTAGAAATATGGAGTGAGAGTCTAGAGACATGGTTGGGGACCTATAGCAGGCTATGACCTGGATCTCCGTCTTACCCACTGTTGGTTGTACCTGAAGTATCTCAGATGCATTATGCTGGGCTACTAGTCTGCAGGTGTGCATATCCTTTATATATATGGAGACATTACCACCTTTGGAACTTTGGTCCATGTTTCGGGGATGAAAGGTGTGGAATGAGTTATAGCCTTATAGTGCAGGGGTGATTTCAGCCGGTTTAAACCAGGTCTCCATTACAGCACAAATGTTGATGTTTTCCATTTTGTGGAGTGCTTCGAGTGAGTGCATCTTGAGATTTAGACTTCTAAGTTTGAGCAGCATGACCCTCAGATTGCATTTATTTATAGCTGTTACGGTGGTAATTCAGTCTTTGGAGCACTGCCTAAAAAAGGAACAATAGGGTGGCAAGAGCCTTAGCCAGTACCTTGAAACCCAGGGGTGCAGATGCAGGCCATCTCTGGGAAACAATTGAGGTCTTATCTGGAAATAATGCCTGCCTCCCTAACCCCCCACAAAAGAGTCACTGCCTATACATCCCTCTGGTGTTAGACTGGAATGAAAGCAGAGATTTAAATTGCCTTAGCCATATATTTCAAGTGACTTCTGATATACATATACATAGCATGTTCTTCACCCCTAACCCTCAAAGGCAGTCACATGTATATGTTGCTGATGTGTGATTGTGAGCATGATTTCAGTAATATATTCTAATTTGTTGCTCCTAGACAGTACACCACTCCTTCACAAGCTATAGTAACCTTCTTTGTACACCTCTGAGGTCTGTGAGAAACACTGCCCTTAGCTCAAATGCCAGCTATAATGACTTCATGTGCACATCTCTAAGGTCTGACTGTGATGAAAATTTAAGTTGTAATAACCACACAATCCACAGCCCCTCATAACCCATAGCAGCCTTCTGTGCACACACATTTGAGCAGGGCTGGTTTTAGAATGGGTGTTGTTGAAAATAGAGGCTATTATCAGCTTTATCCTAAAAGGGTCATATCTCAGCACCATTCAGGTTAAATCATAAAATTGATACATTTTCATCCAAACCAGCAAGTATTGTGCAACGCTGGTACTGCCACACCAGATCAGTGAGTGCTGTTTAGCAGTCATCAAACAGCTCAAGGGTAAGATTTATCTCACTGAGGAGTAATGCATACCTGTCACTGTCCCTGATTTCACAGGCCTTCCCTGATTTTGTTCATTGCTGGTAAATCAATCAGGATTGCAAACAGCCAATCAATCCACCATCTGAGTTTTATAATTATTGTCCAAAAATGCATGTTCATGCAAAAGGTGTTATTCTAGTAACTTTTTAAGGGCGTTAAAGTAATATTTAAACATATTCCCAATTCTGAGCCTTTATTCTATTATTTTTGGGATTGCACTGAATTCTTAAAGGAATTGAGAGTTATAGTATCTGGTGTTCTGGTATTATTTATAAAACTACCTGAAAGAGAAAACTATACCTGATGATCAGATCTTCTTAAAATCCAAAGTTTGCACTGGGGTAAGTCACTCTGGGCTACTGATCTCTCTAGTGCTTATATTGTTCATGTTCATTATCAGCTTCATCCTAACAGGGTCATAACACAGCCCTGTTCATGTTAAAGAGCATAATTAGGAAATTAATACATTTTTTCTTCCTCATTTTTCTCCAAACAGCAGCAGGTTTTGTGGGACTCCCACACAGTCAAGGATGATTAAGGGGGACCCTTCCAGCCATGGGTTTTGCAGGGACCTAAAGCTGGCTATGTAGTTAGTTTTAGCAAAGAAAATGTCCAACAGCAGAGCTTAACTAAGCCAGGGGCACTATGTCAGTGGTAAAATATTTAATGGAATTCAGATGCCTGTTACTTGACAAAACACTGTTACTACAACCAGAAATATCTTTGAATTTTAAGGGCGATATAAATAAGAGTTATTACCCTCATGGTTTATTAGGTATACAAGAGTGCTATACTAGCTTTTCTTGGTTTTACAGACATATTACAAAATATCAGGGTAAGATAACTTGCTGTGGTTGGGGGCCCCCAGGAGCAGGAGACTCCCAGTGACCACAGGGTTCGCTGGTGCCTAAAGCCAGCTATGTATACCATGCCTTTGTTATTGACATTCTCTGCACCAACACATTATTAAGGCATGCCACAGCACCACTCCTAGCAAAAGTTTCTGAAAAATACATTTCTGGAGAATGAAACTCATGATAGCAACAAAACAGAATTACACCTGAAGCGATTAAATTAGAACCCATACCTTTGTCACTGGCTTTTCTCTGCACCAGTATATTTGCAAGGCATGCCATGGAAGCACTCTGAAGAAAACCTTTGAAAAACACATTTCAGGGTACTGGAAAACTGGAAAACATGACAATTAATAAAAGACAATTACACCTGAAAGAATCTGATCCCATGCCTTTGTTACTTACCATTCTGAATTTCATGGCAATAACAACGCATGCTGTAGAAGAACCAATGGAGAAGGTTTTTGAGAAATGCATTTCACTAGACTAGCATAGGAAGGGAATCCACAAAAGAACTTGCATTGAAGGTGCTGGAAAACTCATATTTCTTGGGAATTTAACAACTGTATTTAAGACTGAAAACTGAGCATTTTAAAAGAACACAAAACAATTAGAGGATTAAAATCTTTTGCCCAGAGCAATGACAATGTACACATCACTGCATGAGTACACTGAGCCATGGCATCAGTTAGACTATAGACATTAACTTTATCTCATTTCACATTTGCATATTAATGCACATTCATGGTCAGCTCATTTGCATGACTGATGGATATCTACTAGCACATGATACAGATTTTTTGGCAGACTGAGAACAAGATAGACCTCAATGGATATAAATCCATGTTTTGTTAGTGATATTTTCTAGACCAGTACATTAGTAAGGGAGGCAACAGAACTTATAGTGAAAGTGTCAAAAGCACATTTTATAAGACTGTAAACTGATTATTTATTTAGTTATTCAGTTATTTATTGCTTTTGTTTACCAGGAAAATCTGACTGGTCATGGTGCCCATTTTCTGCAGAGAACCTGGGAGGAAAGCATCACAGATCGAAAAAAAATGTGAGAATGGAAAAAAGATGCATTGTGCAATTTATCACAATATATTGACAAGACTAGTACAAAGAAATACAGAAACAGTATTATAAGAGATGAATAATTTAAAGTTAAATGCAGTACTACAGTAAATTGCAGGTTTAACAGAAATAGTTTTCACAGTAGGTATGGAAAATGGAGGGGGAATTAGTATAATGAGAGAGTGATAACTTTGTAAAATAACATGTAACCATCAGGGGATTAGAACCCTCCACCCACTACTTTGATATTGCACACATTACTGCATGACTGCAAGGAGCCAGTGAAGGAGTTAGACCATCAGCATTAGCTTTATGCAATTTCATATTTGCATGGTGACGTGCATCAACAATCAGATCATTTGTGTGACCAATGTCACGTTATTAGTACATGATATGGACTTTTATTCATTTCTGTCATAGGATGTGAGGTACAAATTCTTTGTGGTTATGTATGGTCAGCAGTGTTGTTCTCTGCAATCTGTTGCTCAATCTACAACCACAGAAAAATGACTGCATTGTTTTATAAGCCCTTTTTGGGCATGCATGAGCTGTGTTTATTTATTTTTGACCAGATTAAAAGTTAAAATGGGAATATAGGAAAGAAATGAAAAGGGGAAGCAAGCAGAGGGCAGAAAAGAAGGTGTGCATATAAGGAATGATCATTATGGAGGTGTGATGCAAGCATACCTCTCAACATCTTATCTGAGCAATGTGAGAAGAATATATAAGTAAACGTTAATAGAAAGTGCCAAACTCAAAGCAAGAATTTACATACTGATGATAGGAATTATTTACTCTGTTTTTTTTTAATATTATTATGTTATAACCTTGATTACTTTTTTATGATAATGACATTACTTATTAAAATATATGGAAAGTTGAGCGGTATGGAGGGTAGTCTTTTTGGGAAGGGGCAGGTGTCCTTTTATTTTTTATTAGAGAAGGAAAAGTGGAGGAAGAAAATTGGGTAAGAGGTTAGGTAACACAGAAAGGCGGACAAGGCCAACATGATGTGGGGTAAGACAGTGAGGGAAGGGGAACACAATGGTGAAGAAGGCGTCAGAAAAACAGAGGGAAGACTATGGTGAAGGAGTATTGTACAACCTACAGTGGTGGGCATACACAAACAGCAGGAGTATAGTGGGTTTGGGATATGATTAGGTATTTAAAGATGCAGTTTCTGCCAGCTTATACCCAGTGGGAGATTAATCATCATTCTGAGAAACATCACCACTGAGTCCTGCCTCAGAAGGTGTAGTCAGTGCTGGGCAGTGACTTGCTGGAGCATGGTATGATATGGCCAATTCAGAAATACAACCTTTAGTCTACTATCACCCCCAAAACCCTGCCAGTTCCTAACAGGTGACAAAAGTGTCACCTCCACTTGCACTGCTACCAGTGTGTGCTACAGTACCATCCTTTGGTGCAGGGCTACATGACACAGGTGATGCAGGTATGGCAAGAAGCTTGGAAACAACTATGGCAGGATGGAACCAAGATGTTATGGGGTGCCTGTGGTGGTGATGATGGTGATGGAGCTACTGTTGCCTCCTGTGAGGGGGATGACAGGCCTTGCTGGTGGGTTAGGTGCAAGTTGCTGTGATGTTGCAATGAACTTTAAAAAAAAGGAGAAATTAAAAATAAATGGATGAAATTAAAAGGATAGTGACAAAGTCACTAAAGAAAGAGACATAAAACAACAATGAATATTGCATTCTTAACTATCTTGATATTGATACAGGAAACCATAATACCCTCTTAATATACAACTTACACAGGTATGTCATCAAGTTGGAGTTGGCATAATGGTTAAACACCTCATAAAGACGAAATACAGGGTTTGAGTCTTACCTTTAGGATGGGAAAATCTGGCTAAGCTTAAAATGGCAAAACAGCCAGTCCTATACAAGTATGGTGTGGTGCAAGGCCAAAAAGACTCAAAAGGCAAATTTCAAAACAAAAGGCCGGCACACAAAGTCAGCTCTCCAAATGTACTTTATTGATTATTCAGCATACAATAATCTTCCTTCATGTAGATAAAAACATATCCACACATCCTCATGAAAAATTAATGCGAATAAAACAACACCCAAAAGGTGAAAGTGTCAGCACAAGGGTTTTGCCATCTATGTCTTCATCAGTGCTATAACAACAAATATCCATTTCCCAGCTTGAATACACCTCCCATCACTCTAATTGGCTACTATAACTGATCATTAAGGCCAGAGGCAAACAAACTACCCAGTCTTATGATCTAAATTTCCTCTTTTTTATCTAGTATAGCACGCCACACAATTTTATTGTTTCTGTTTAGGACAATTTTATCAATAATAATAATAAAAGTAAATCTAGCAGAAGTATGTTTAATAATACGTTTAAACAAAGCGTTAGAGGTTTGGGCATACCTGATGTCACTTAAATGTTTGAAAATTCTTATTTTGAAGGGACAGGAAGTTTGACCCACATAAAATTATGTGAGTTGGTTAATCCTTTTGAACAGCAATCCTTTTATAAAGAGCAGTCGTGTTACTGTCTAACGATCTGATGTCAGTAGAAAAGGATATGAGATTACATATGAGTAGGAAATTTCAGAGGAACATCAAAGATTACTCACAGGGTACACCATTTAACACCCATAAGTCAGTACAATTCTCTGACAATAAAATTCGATCATTAGCTACTGCTAAACATATAATGAAGAAGTCTGTATTGAAGTGGCAAGATTATTCATCTGAGAATTCTGCTGAAGAATTTTCTTCAGCCGCTGATACTGAAATAAGGACACCACCTGTCTGCCCAACAGCCAAAAAGAAGAGCACTGTTGCCCCTTTAGAAGAGTTAGAAGGGCTGGACGTAAGCATCAGTGCCCAGGATTTCCACCTTAGAGACACTGTTACAAATGATGGTTCCCAAATAAGTTTGAATGAGAATGTACATAACATCTCCTCTACACAACTGCCTATGTTGAAACTGAGTTACTGCATAAAGGTTTAGGTTTTATATCTAGTTATTTAGTACCTGAAGATGGTTTTACACAAGACGTGGCATACTTTTGTAGAATGTTGAACCTTAAATTGTTTTTTATGATCAGAAGCTGCATGGGGACAGGAATGAGGGTGATTTCAAATTCAGACTTTTTACGTTTGTGACTCTCTCTAATAAAAAAGTTGCTATTTTTCAACATCAAATTTTGAAGGATTTACATTTTATGTATAACTCCAATAAAAATATTACTACTAATAATTTATCTGTAATACAATGACTAGCTTTGAAAATTTTTGGCAACAATAAACAATTGGTTATTAATATAGCAGACAAAGGGGATGTGGTAGTAGTCTGGGACTGGGCTATGTATTTTACGGAGGCTTAAAATCAATTGTCAGACCATTAGTTTTACCAGAAAATGCATTTTGATCCTATATTGAAATTTAAGGAGGATGTAGATACATTTTTTAAGATTAGCTCAGGAGGAAGGAATTATTTCCAAAGAGATGGTACACCACTTAACAGTGCCAGATCCAGGCAGATAACTATTTTATATGTTGGCTAAAATCCATGAAGATTTATGATGACCTCCAGGGAGACCTATAGTTTTGGGTAGAGGATCACTGACAGAACCTTTATCTGTCTTTTTAACTAATTATCTGAAACCTCTATTGAAATTTGTACATTCTCATATTCAAGACATGACACAGTTTCTTAAACTCATCCAAAATATGCAGCTTGAGGAAGGTTGGCTTTTATGTACCCTTGATGTTTCTGTCCTTTATACCAACATTCCCCATTGGTCAAGGCTTTTAGCCTTGGAATTTTGGTTAAATCAGGTGTCTTTATATAGTCTTGGTTCTAACACATTTTTGCTTTGTCTTACAGAGCATGTTTTAACTAAAAATGTGTTTTACTTTGGTGATTAGTATTATTTTCCATTAAACAGCATGGCCATGTGGGCATCTTTTGCCCTGGTATATGCCAGTTTATTTATGGGCTGTATTGAGGAGCAGGTTATTTATGACAACACTCCTTACATTTACTTGGAATCTATGGATATTTGCTGGAGGTATCTTGATTATTGTTGGCTGGTCTGGAGGTTAGACTCTGTATCTTTACAGAGTTTGTGGATTATTTGAACAAAATTAAGTGGGGTGCTCATTTCAGTTAACTTTCATTCCACTAATATTACTTTCTTGGATGTACAAGTAACTGTACAGGAAAACTGGACTTTACAATGTACTGTTTTTTAGGAAACATCCACAGTTTAAGACACTACAACATGCTTCTAGCTGCAACCCACAACATAACCCCTTAAACCAATCCATACCCTACTTGGACAAAGCCAAACTATTGATCACCTACCTTAAATTAAACAATAATAAATGTCTGTGCATGATAGCTTTATACATACCCCCTGGCAATAACTTATCAACTCTGGAAAGTATCCTATCTTGGGTATCGCAAAATATCTCTCTAGAAAGAGTAACATTAGGTAATGTCAACACTGACTGATGGAAATTTAACTTACAATTTCTCACAGATAGCATAAACCCATTTGGATTTTCTCAACTAATCACTCACCCAACTTTTACCAGTTCCACACACCAAAATAGCTCAATAATTGATTGGATTCTGGTCTCCCATCCTAAAAATTCCTCTCATTCCAAAACATTTCAATCCTCTATTAGGGATCACCACACCATCTGTACAACTAGATGTATTTCACATTCACATAGACAACATACTTACAAGACAGTATGAAACCTATCCAACTTTGACAAGGAGGCCTTTGCAAATTTACTAAATTCCATCAATTGGTCCTTCCTTAAATACTTACCACTAGATGATTCAGCTGAACAATTTAATTCTACATTCATAAACACTTTAGACAGTTTAGCTCCCACCAAAAAGAAAAGAGTCAAAACCAACTATACACCTTGGCTTTCTGTCTATACCAGATCACTCATACAAAAAAGAGACAAGGCTTGGACAACTTACCTAAAACATAAGACTCACAGTAATTTATAGCATTTCAAAGTGCTTTGTAACCTTGTAAAGAAACAGGTTAATTTAGACAAAAAACAAGTCTATGCAAAGCCACAAAATCAGCACAAATCCTGTCCAAAAACCTTCTGGCACACTATCAAATAAATCCTAAACCCAGGAAGTCAGTCCTCCCCCAACCATCCTGTGTTAGTACCTCCCCTGATATAGAAACTTAATTTAACAATTACTTCATTGATAGCATAGCTTCCATCACTAACAAAGTCCCTCCATCTCCCTCTACCCTCTCTCAGCCTCCTATTACCTGTCACTCCATAGTTTATCTTCAACCACTTTCTACTTCCTTTATCAAATCCCTCCTGTGCAAGCTCAGGCCATGTTCTCCTTCTGCAGACAAACTTCCTAATGAATTTCTAAAAATGTCTGCTGACTCACTTGCCTATCCTGTCTCAATAATTACTAATAGATCCATCAAGCAGTCTTATGTCCCCTCCCTGTGTAAAAAATCCTTCAGTCTTTCTCTCCACAAAGGTGGCACCTTCACAGAAATTTCTAACTATAGGCCAATTGCTATTATTTCACCATTATCAAAAATTCTAGAAAAATATATCCACAAACAACTTCTTCAATACCTACTTGACAATAATCTTCTCTGTTCCACCCAACATGGATTCAGACCAGCAAACAGCACTATCACTGCTCTATTATCCTTTACTGACACTATTAACAAAGCTCATGACTCAAGAAACTTTGTCTCTTCTCTGTTCTTAGATCTATCCAAAGCCTTTGATACTGTCTCCCACCCCGACTGTTATCCCAGCTATCTCTTCTGGGATTAACCAACACATCCTTACAGTGCTTCACTAGCTATCTCTTTAACAGATATCAGTCTGACAACTGGAGCCTAACTTCTCTCTTTACTTACCTGTTATCAGTGGGGTACCCCAAGGCTCAATACTAGGTCCATTTCTCTTCAACATTTCTATTAACCATCTCAATACTGCCAGCAAACAAGCCACCCTAATTCAATATGCTGTTGAGTCTGCATTAATCTGCTCTGCCAGGACTCTCTCTCATCTACAGAATTTAATGCAAGAAGCATTCAATTCCATTGAGTCTTGGCTGACCAACGACCATTTACTACTTAACCCAAAAAATGCACTTCTATTATTTTTACCAAAACACTTTTCTCCAGAAGCCTCTAACTCTGCTATTACTTCTCTGAACAATATTTTAATCAATGTGGTTTCACATACAAAACTGTTAGGTGTAACTACTGACAGCAATCTTAAGTTTGACCTACATATCAACAACAAAAACTAATAAAAAATTGGGCATGATGTATAGGGCTAAGAAATTCATGTCCAACTCCACAACAGTAACTCTTGCCACCATGTATCTCTTCCGTCCCTTCTATGCACTTTACCTATCCAAACCAATCTTCACTCTTCCCTCAAAGTAAAACTTAGTCAGTGTTATTATAAAGTAATTTGCCACAGGGCAGGCCCACTACTCTCACCACTGCTCTGCTCTCAAGTCCCTAAACTGGCTCGAACTACCCCACCTTCTCACCTTTAATCAATTAACATTAACTCATAAAATACTGTACAACTCCTCATTTTCACAAACTATTGTATTACTTTGTTATTGTCTTAATATTTGTAACCACTCTTCAATTTTTTAATTCTAAAAGTAAAAAAAAACAGTCAAGCCCAACATTTACCAATCAAATAGTTCTGATGAAGTTACGGAGAGTAGATGAAAGCGCTAAACTAGATGTCTTATTAAATATAGCCTTTGCATTCTATCTGTCTCATTTTTTGGAACCAGACACCGCAGTTAACCAGTTACATTGTTCTATTTGATTGGTAATTTTTTAATTCTGTTTAATGTGTATTGTGGAACCTTTCTCCATGGGCCTCTGCTGAAAATGGGCTCATACCCAGTTGGACTTTCCCAGTAAACAAATGTCAAATAAATAAATAAATAAATATTATTAATAACATTCCTAATCACAGTTTCTTAGACTCTGTAGGATACATTCATTAGAACAGGAACTGCACAAATATAAACAAGACCTTATTTATTGTCAGTGTCAGTAGATCACAATTATTACATTATAGGGTCAAGGATACCAGGATGCAACCACTTAGATTTGTAACAAATTGTGACAGTAATACACAATTTTTTACTAATTTAGTGCAAAAACATTGGGATATTTTCTTAATGGGTGACAGAATAAGGAATGTGATACTCTCCAAATGCCTTTTTTCATATAAAAAAGGAAAAACTATGGGAGGTTGGTTCAATCATTACAAGAAATCTACTTACAGGGAATCAGTTACATGTCAAACCACTTTAGATGCTCATCTGCTGTTAGGATTTTATCTTTGTGGACACTGTAGTTTTTTTAAGCATGTTTACAAAGGGAAACAATGTACATCTAAAAATACATCAACATTTTTTGACATTAAAATTTATGGAAATTGTAATAGTGACTGGATCATATACTTGGTAACATGTACATGTTCCAAATTTTATGTAGGTCAAACTTCCCATCCCTTCAAAATAAGAATTTTGGAACATTTAAGCGACATCAGGTATGCTTAAACCTCTAACGCTTTGTTTAAACATACTATTAAACAATTATTAAGCCACAGTGGTGCAGCGGTTAGCATTGTCACCTCACAGCAAGAGGTTCTCCCGTTCGATTCTCAGCTGGAGCACCTGCTGTATGGAATCTGCATGTCCTCCTTGTGGCCAAGTGATGTTAAAGACATGCAGGTAGGTGGGAGCGTGAATGGGTGTGCCTTCATTAAAGGTTGGGCGTCTGGCTAGCAACTCGGCACCGTAAAAATCCACTGCCAATCATGAGCGGACTGGAGTTCCGCTGTGGCGACCCCTAACTGGGAAAAGCCGAAAGTCACTGCATTAAACATACTTCGGCTAGATTTACATTAATTTTTCATGAGGATGTCAGGATATGTTTTATCTACATGAAGGAAGATTATAGTATCCTGAAAAATCAATAAAGGGAATTCAGAGAGCTGACTTTGTGTGCTGGCCTTTTGTTTTGGAATTAGGCTTAAAATGGTTCAGAAGGGCAGGTGCATTGCTGCTGTATAAAACTTGGGAACTGTTTGTCTCTTTATAACTTATGGGAGGTAGGGGCTAAAACCAAAAGCCATTCTCACATGCAGTCTATCATAAGATAAGAGTAACTGCAAAAGTTGTTTATCAATCAGCACATTTGTGCTTGTGGTCAGTAATGCTATATATGTTTTGGCATCAATGAAACTGTACGTATACAAAACAAACATGGTGGTCACAAAGTAAATATCCCCATCACTGGGTGATAGACAGAGGAATAGATACTTATACTGTATATTGTGAAATGCCAAGTAAACTTATAGATACTACAAAGATGGACCTAGTAATGGTACATTGCAATTACTGGGATGACAAATATAGTCTGCCATAACAGTATTTCACTACAACTTAAATATACTGTACTGTGCTGACTGCATTCTATATGTTCTCAGTAACTCTTCTATGATTGAAAGGCTTTATTTTAGTGACCAGTCTACAAAATAGCTTTTCTACACCTTGCAAATCACGCAGTCAAGCAGTGATCCTTTACAGACCATGGTCATCAGTACATTGTGCTCAAGTGAACAGTATTAGAACATATTGTTACTATGTCTTTGACCTACCACTGGAGTAAGCTACATGAAATTAAGCCATATTACTTGTTTTTTAAGAAATGTGTTTTTTTTTTCAAAATCCTTATTTTTAATGGAGATTCCTTACTCCTACCTCATTCATTTTTTTTACTCTGTATGCTACCACACAGTGAAAACTAAAATAAAAAGGGTCACTTTCTATAAGAGCCTACTGCATTATATATAATCTACTTTTAGATCAGTTATGGATGTCAGGACGTGAGTTTAAGTAATCATTACCAGTTTCCATCATTTCTGAGAACTATTCCCAGCAGTAATGAAGTATTAGATGGGGTTGTACACCTGCTACAACATTTCCAGTGGACATGGGTTGGAATTTTGGCATCACCTGACTATGCAACTCAAGAGTCCAGCTTAATTTTAAAGAACAAGTTAATAAATGCCGGTATCTGCACTGAACTGTATCAGACTGTTCATCTTAATGCTGATATGCAACATCTAATCCGAATGATCAAAATGTCATCCTCTAAAATCATAATTGCTTCTTCATCTTATGGGCTAAAAACTCTTTTGTATGAACTGGCCAAGGAAAACATAACTGATAAAACATGGATAGGACTGGATCTATGGCCGCAGTCATCAACTTTTCTTGACACAAAATTGCATGCCCTGATATCTGGTGCATTCTGGTTTATTGTCAGAAATGAAGTGCTACCTGGATTTATGAATTTTCAGTACAGTCTTCACCCATTGAATGATCCTCATGATGTGTTCCGTTTCATGTTTTGGGAAACTATTTTCAAATGTAGAATTAGTGACCACAATGTATCCCAAGCGATGCAAAATACAGAATTGCCTTTTTGTTCAGGAAAGGAGAATTTAAAAGATGCAAAAAATGTTGTTAGCTTCTTCAGTGATAAGCCAGCAGTGTATGCTTACTTAACATATGTTGCAGTATATGCTGTTGCACATGGATTGAAGGATATGCAGACATGCAGTCCTGGTGAAGGTCCCTTTTCCAATGGATCCTGCGCAGATTTTCCACATTTTCATCCATGGCAGGTTAGTTACTTTCCATATAATACTATGTTTTTTATTGGCTTCACTACAGGCATATTACAGTAAAAATGCTAATGCATTGTATTTTTCAGTGATTGTGGTTTCCATTCCATCTTTCCTTCTTTCTTTCTTTCTTCCATATTTGTTAATTCAATATGTAGAAGATCTGGAAAATTAAACAAAGGAAAGCTTATTTGGTGCACTGTTACTTTTTATGCAAAACATACTACAATAACAACCACAAGTTAGAGATTAGTTTTCCTATGTGATTCCTGCTCATCTTCCTGCTATCTATCCAGCCACCCCTCTTTCATACAGTGCCCATGTATTCCTTTATTCTGGGGATTCCACCTGGAGCTGAGGTGAGAGGTGCCCTAGAGAGAGAGGGTCATCATTCATGCAGCCATGATCATTTGGATATTCCTAACTGCACACCCTGGGTTGGGGGACAGGTGGATTGTGTCATGGCAGTGGCCCACAATGTCCAGAATTTGCAGACATATGCTTCTGCACACTTGCTTGATGGGTACCATGAATCAGTCACTTGATGAGCTTAATGCCTATGCAAAGGCTGTCCTTCTTTGCCACAGCACCTTCTCTAAGGGATAGTGGAAATGTCTGTCTCTTCTTCTTCTTTGGATGGGCCCATCCATCCTTCCTCCCTACCAGTGCCATCAAGCACGAGTCGTTAGCTGAATTAGGGATGTCCAGGAAGTAGTCAGGGTTTTATCCCTCTGTGCCAGTGGTGCTGGTGCTTAATTTTTATTTTTACCATAATATAAAATTGTTACTTACATAATTCACAAAAGCATCTTGATCCATGCACTGAGAATGCATGGCTCATGAATATGTCTTTAAATCAAGGGGAAACATGACCAAGATAATGGTACAGTAACATATTTCTCCTGTCTTAAAATGAATTGATTCATTTTTTCAGGTTTTTTCTTTGTGCATGTTCTCCCTGCAGCACAACAATATGAAACATTAGTTATAAAACAATCTCCTTATATTATCTATAACTTGCAATTTAGTTTGCATTCTACAATTGTAACTATTGGGCTGTATGAACTGTAGGTATCAACACACAACATACATTTAAAGATACTGGTTGGAATTTAAAAACAGTTTTGAAAAATTTGTAAATATGCATAAACTGAAATAATGTATTGAAAACCAACAGAATGATCACATAGACAAGTTATGTCAATTTACCCCATGTGAAAAGATTGGACTGTGTTAGCTGAGCAAAACATGATGGCATATTAATGATGACTGGAAGAATACAGATCAGGGTGTCCATGTGTAACGCATGCATTCAGGCCACAGAGGCAGAGACATGTTAGCACTTGAAATACCTGCATTAATATTACCTGTTCAAGAACTCCAAGACCAATACATGGCTGATAAGGTTGTGCTGTACATCAGACTCTGACATGCCAGGCTATGCCGCACTCTAGGTCTGACATGCTTCAAGTGGTCCTTACAGTTGCTGGACTACAGGGCTGTCCTACCTACTTGTCACCTTGGCCACTGCTGCATTCCTCATCCTGGTTACAGGGGCATTGCATGACCCAGAAAAGATATGCTAGTAATGCACCAGTTATCTGAGTAGTCCAACATACTGTATGCAGTCCTTACCTGGCACTGCTGCATGTGAGGGAGTGTATCACATTCCCTGAAATAAGCACAAGGAAATAAAATTCTATACCTGCATTCTACAGAAAACAGAGCTGCTGAGGGTTCTTGATGCAACAGATTCTTATCACAGATAAGTGGATGATATATATTCACAGAAAATTGTCCTTCTTCAGTGATTACCATGTGATATGTAATGGGAAGGGCATGATTATGAATGTCATGCAAACATGTTGGCAGTGAACCATGGCACTCACATATGGAATATGAATGACTTGCCTTAGGTATTTTTCAAGGACAACATAACACAGGGATATCACAGGATATCATAATGTTAAGTATGTGTGCCACATAGAAAATGGTAGCATTACCCAAAGAATGTTACAGGTATGAGGCAATAGGGAGTCTATGACTTCTAAACAGCATTTCTTCTCTACTTCATAAAGATAGCCCCATACCTGCTCCAGTGTTGGATGAGGACAAGCATTGGACAGCACTAATCACTTACCAAAGACAGCTACAATAGGCATATTATCAAAGACATATAGCTGTAGGCTGAATGTGTGGTATCTTGAGTGAGTACCTAGAATGGTATGATCAAGTACTTCACATAAATGACAGCATATATGCTTCTGGCCTATACCATGCTGCTCATCATATTACTGGAACACGGGTCTGAAGATGGACAGCAGAAGACAGATTCAGAAATACACCACTCACAATAGGATGGGGAAGAGGATGACACAGAGGAAGCACCTTTACTAGTACATGTTGCACATTTACCATCCTCCGGTGAACGTGTATGCACTGTAATATGTGACAGATGATAATGCAGGGTAGGATGTGCAGTGCATACCAGTATAATGGCACATCAGATAAGGCATGCTTTACAATAGTGAGGTACCCAGCCTGTCATCATGTGTGCTGAATACAGAGATCACAGAGACTGCATGTGTGGGTAAGCCAACTATTGTTATATACCAAAACTGTCATTGTGGAGACACCAGTATGCAAATGCACACTGGTAGGAGCTCACCCACAGGCAGTGTGTGGAATATGGTGTTAAAGGTAACTGGTTGGTGCCAGTTTCAGTGGTTCCATCATAAGACATGTGAGAAACTTACCACTGTGCCAAGGGACAACATAACAGCCTGCATGTGCTATAAAAAGCCTTCATGTATGTACTCACAGAGCCATGTACAAGTTGTATATCATGGGTAAGTGATGATGCTGATGAATAAACATATTACATCTCTCATTCCGAGATGTCTGGACAGTTTTTGCTGCATCCCCAGTAGTGGCACTCAGTTGTGGTACATCTGACTCTCCCGCATCATGCAACATGCCACCACTCACTTCCAAGGCAGGTAGAGCTGTAGCAAGGTGAGGGTGGCAAATCATGTGATTGAGTAGCCTGCTGTATTGAGACAGTGCTGGAACAAGCACAGGTGACATGGATGCATCTCAAACTGTTACACTCGTACCACTCTGCACATGCATATAATCTACACAGCTCATAGTAAATGTTCACACTTACCCATTCTGCACATACGTGTTGCCTGAACAGCACTTTGTAGGTTGTAACACCAACAACACTCTGTATAACATGCAGCCTCCACAGAATATAGTAGGTGTCACACTCCCCCAACTCTACACATACATGCAACCTCCACAGCACATAGGTCATTGTTACACTCACCCCGGTCTGTGCATAAATGTAGCCTGCACAGCACATAGCAGGGGTCACATCCACCCCACTATGTACAAGGATACAGCCTGTGCAGCACATAGTAGGGATCACATCCACCCCACTCAACACATGCATATAGCCTGTACAGCACAGTAGGATACAGCCTGCAGAGCACACTGAACATGGATACAATCTATACAGCACATAGCTGGGATCACATTCACCCTACTCTGCACATGCATATAACCTACACAGCACAGAGTAGGGGGTCACATTCACCAACATTTGCACATGCATGCAGCCTGCACAGCACATAGTAGGGGTAATACGTACCCCACTATGCACATGCATATAGCCTGCACAAACACATTAAGTTGTCACATTCACTCCATTTTGCACAAGTATATAACTTGCCTAACACATAGTAGAGGGTCACACTTAACCCACTTTGCAAGCATGTAGCCTGCACAGCACATAGTAAACACTCGTGTAATGAGGCATACCCCCATCCACTGCTGAGCCTGCATCCCTGCTTGTTTCAACACTGTAACCTCCAGCATTAGCTGTAAGTTGTAAAATTGCAAGGGATGTTGAGGATTATTTAGTTAACTTCAGTGGCACACCCCTTTTTAATATATCTGGGACACGAGAGTGTATTATAGTGCATCACTGATAGTGCGACGGGCAAATGCTGTATAGGCGTGTCTGTGTGCTGCTTCCACCACCCATGTTATATGTGTGTGCAAAGTAGTTAAAAGAGCAACACTCTTCTATCCTCCTGAAGTATCAGGTGTAAGTCCTGCTCTTGTTCTTCCCCTCAGCAGGTGACCCCTATAATTTCTGGAAATGTTATGTTTATGTCTGCAAAAACTGTGAGCACTACCAATCAATGTTTTAACACTCTTCATTATTATAGTGGCTGTACTGGGCATATTAGATGTGCAAATTCTTGCAAAGCAAACAGAAATGGACAATGAAATACAGGCACATGATGCATAACTCACTTCACCTCAAACACTATACATTCTGTACAGTACCAGAGAAACATCTGTGAGTACAGAAATGTCCTGGATCTGCTGACATGCACTACCACCCTCACCAGGTGCCTCTGGAGTGGTAGACAGGATGTTGGGTAGCTGTGACCGTGGGAGAGATCACTGAAATGGAATATCTAAGGTTCCTGTTTAGGCAAGCATCTAGTGATATCCTGTAACTAATGAGTCAATGTTTTTCACATTAGCCTTAGCATATGCATCTGGGTAACTGCCAGTTGCTATGCATTAAACAAACTTGCATCTGGCAGAATAATTGCAGCTGATTTGTTCACAGTGCTGAAACTCAAATATGCAGAAAGATGCTGCTAAACCTGAGGAGTGGATCTAATCACATATACTGGTCTGTCACATGTAATGTGTACCTACCAACTGTAGCATTATGAACAACAGCTTCATACTTCTATCAATTTATGGTTGTCGCTTGTGTTTCTTCCTCAAAGGGGGAAACAAACTCTTCATTTGGTGTTAAGTTTGGGAGTCTGACTAGATCCACCTATGATGGTCTGGTGTTATGATCTAAATTTTGTACCTGACACAATCACACTCAAGAGAGCCAGTAACAAAAGGCCTGCACTACCCATATATGGTGTGGTCACCAGCTGTATTAACAATATAGCACTTTTGCCCACAGCCATTTCTAATGTGTATATTATCCAACTGATCTAAAAGGGCTGTTCTGTGTTTTGTTGCAGCACGTATGAAGATGTCTGTTTCTTCATTATCTTCTTTATCTCTCCTTTTGGTCCTTGCCAAAACTGCCTGACCTTGCACGATAGGTCATGACATGATATTTCTCTGGTGGAATAAATAAGGTTAACCTTCTATTTCCTTATTCAGTAGGAGATGCCTATGTAACACACTATTAGCAATCCCAGTATATATGCATGTGTTTGTAGTGTGTGAGCTTGCTAATGGAACTGTACAACACTGTAAATGTCTGATACCAATCAACAACATGTACTGACACAACTAAAATACAAATGTATCAGAAAAAAAAATAACTGCTAACGTGTGACCCAGGAATGGTAGATGCCAGTGTAGACCACTATCAGATGATACTGCAAGGTAAAGTGGAGTCCTTCCAACTGTCATTCAGGTTAAACACACAGTAGGTACAGCTGCATTATGGCTACACAGATGACTACAAATGCAATATGGTTTACTATCATTTGATTGAACATTACTTCACTGAAAAGTCAAATGCTTGGAAGAATTTGATTGCAAACACATCTGACTGAAAACCCACTTGATGAAACCCATTTCACTGAATCGCAAATCATATAAAATATTCAGCATAAGAAAATATAACATAAAATAGTGTTTTTGCAGAGATGCAGGCCCCCTTAAACCACCCATGTGTGGGGCTTTGTCCCCTACCTCCCCTTATTTATATATTCTAACTCCATGGATGCACAACCACTTGAAAAAAGAAAGAAAACATCAGACACAGTGAATCAGTGTTGGTGCACAATTACTGGTCATTCTGTATGGTGTTTTCTCTTTTCTCGAGTGGTTGCGAGTTAGTATATATATAATTAAACAGGGGGGTGCAAGGGGGTTTGCCTGCCTGCAAAAAACACTATTTTATGTTGCATTTTCTAATGTCGAATGTTTTCAGTGATTTATGATTTAGTCAATGATTTTGCATTTAGTTGGGTTTTCAGTCAAATTCATTCAAACATTTGACATTTCAGTCAAGAAATGTTTGATGAAATGATAGTAAACCATGTAATATTCCTGACATGCATCATTTTATTTTGTTGATGTACTGTGTGACTCTATGATTGGCAGTGGAGTTTTACAGTGTTGAGTTGCCAGCCCCATGCATGCACTCACACCTAGGGCCAATTTAGAGTGTCCAATCCACCTACAGCATGTTGGGGGGAGAACCGGGCACATGGAGGCTGTGTGACTCTGCTGCTGTCTGCATTTGATTTTGGATTGGATTTATTCATTTAAGGTTTGGATACTTATTATTTCTTTCCATTTTCACTCTTACATTACAATTTGTTTAATTTTTTATTTTGTTTCACCTCAAAGTTTTTTCTTCTTGGGGTTTTAAAAATTCTTGGCAAGGGTCAGTTAGAAAATTCCTTTTCCATTCACTGATTGAAAAGGAATCAAATCTAGCTAATTAGGGGAGGAGCTGAGAAATAGGATTTCATAATTAGCAGTAAGTATTTAGCTATGTTATTATTTAAATGACGTGCTTTGTGACTCTGCTGTTGCCTGACTGCATTTGATTTTCCCACCTAACTGCCCCATCCTTATTGCAATTCTAAACTTGGTGACTTTTCAGCCAACTGCCCAGACTATAAATTTGACTTTGAATGCTCCTTCCAGTCTCATTCTTATCTCATCTGCTCTGCTTATTCTACTGGACACCGAGAGATCAAATGGGAAGGTCCACCCCTTAGACTCAAAGCGTGAGTTATCTTTTTGTTTCATATTATCCCACTCACTTAGTACTCACTGCATAAATCTCAGAGTATTAATAATTTTTTCTGTCTTACTTTTATAATCTGTACATCTAGGAATAGGCTTCCAATCACTGGTGATCCCAGGAACTGTTTCCCAGGAATCAGCTTGAGATTATTGCTTCTGTTTTCCTCCTGGTGAGGGAAGGAGCAGAAGAATTTTTTTTAGAATTCCCACAGACTGTAGTCACTAGAAAGTCTGAAAAGTGCTTCCTAGGAGCTACCTTGGGATTAATGCTACTGCTTTACTCCTGGAGAGAGAAAACGAAGAGGGGCATTAAAGTCCTACTGGTCTCTGACAGGATGGTATGTATGGGACTTCACTGAGTGGTCTGGTTTCAGTTTTATGGAGAACCTCTTCATGGCCTTTGTGTAGCTTGGCTGTTTGTTGCACTCAAATGCTGTAGGTTTTATCTAATGTAATTAATAAGAGAAGATAATAGCATGGGTACTGACCCTATAACCATCTGGGTTAATACTACTTCTCAGGAAGCAGATTGTGAATAGTATTTCTGATGACAGAATGACTAAAGTGCACTTTAAACCATTTTAGAGTACTGCTGTTTTGCTACTGCATTTAAATTGTTGAGTTTTGTATTCCTGCCTATTTTAAGGGCTTGCTGTTTGATTTACTTTATAAGCTGATTATTTTCTGCACTTTCAGTTTGAATTATTTTTTTATTTTGCTTATGTAATGCACTTTCAGACCATTGCAATGATTTAAAGTTAGAAGGGTTAGATCCGCACTCTAGTGTACAGAGTGGCCTGGTCTCATTCTGTGCTGAAAACCACTGAAGAAACTTTATGCCCACTGGGAGTGCTAACATGTTTGACATTGTCTTACAAACATGAGAGAACACTGTACTCTTCTAGTGCAATGTTCTCCCTGGTCAGGTTGGACCATAAAACTGTCTCCTTTAAATAAAAATAAAAACTGAGACCCCCAGCTAACTATGAAATATTTAGGAATTATTTTAAGGAAAACATCCTACTGTTAAGTGACATCCTAAAAAAAGTCAAGCCAAATCATGAGAATAGCACTGCTTTTGTAGAAATACTTTCAAAAACCCTGTACTATCATATTAATGGTGGCACATAAACAGTTCTACCTATCCAGAATAAGAACAAGGCAAACTTAGAAACAAGCAACCCTGGTGGAATCCCAACATCATTAGATTGTATAACAAAAGGAAGAAAATCATGGCAAAAGTAGGAAGTGCAATGCCAGCAAGGCAAGAGCTCCATTATCTATCTAAAAAAGCAGCTCAGAGGGCTAATCAAGTATACCTAAACCAAATTTGAGGTAAAAATATCCTCCCAGGCCAAAGACAGTCACAAGGCATTCTTCAGCAATGTCCACAATCTCAAAGGCAATACACAACAATGTGCCAAACTAATTGTAAATGGAGTCACCTATACTGAGACAGAAGACATAGCAAATCTACTGGATAACAAACTTAGCTCCAATTTTTCTCCCTTCTCCCCTCATACATTCCACAGGAAATACTATCAAACATAACTCCCCCAACTATCACTTGGGAACAAGTCCTCAGTTCACACTCCAAGGCCATGAACATTACATCAATGGGCCCTGATAATATCCCAAGATGGCTCCTTAATAGCATGAAACATAACCTATCAGGACTATTAGAATCAGTATTTAATCATAGCATTCAGAATGGCTTCATAGCAGGTGAATGGAGGACTGCTACAATCATCTCTTATCACAAGAGTGGGCCATCTAAGTATCCAGTTAACAAAAGCCCCATAAGTCTGACTAGTCTCATATGCAAATCCATGGTAAGAATGATCATGGAAATAATAAGCAATGGCATAGGAAAACTTCAGACTCTGGATTCAAGCCAGGTCATGCTTACTCAGCCCGGTGGAATTCTTCAACAAATTTACCAAAGCGATGGATGAGAACAAAATGGTGCAAACTGCCTAACTTGACCTGATGAAAGCATTTCACAAAATACCATACTCAGACATTGTAGACAAACTTATTAAATTAGGTATAATTCCCATTGTCACCCTCTGGATGGTCAGCTAGATCAAAGATAGGGCCCATGCTCAACTCCTGTGAGACTTGCTTGGCTACAAACATCTGCATTACAAGCTGAAGCTAAGTGAAACTTGTAATAGTGAATTTTAGTCTTTTGTTAATACAAACTTGCAGTTTTAAAAGTACTGTATTTTCATTTTTTCTGTTTCCTAATTGTGTGTTTCTGAACAGAGTGCTGTGTGTCCCTCTGCAGTTATTTTGCTATAAGAGCAAGTGGTGTTATCACTTCTTTGTTATCTGATATTTAATAGCCTATAGGGATTCCTCTGTATTTTAAGTGCTAGCCACAAAGTTTGAGAAATCATTTTATGCTCAACTCCTGAGAGATTTGCTTGGCTACAAACATCTGCATTACAAGCTGAAGCTAAGTGAAACTTGTAGTAGTGAATTTTAGTATTCTGTTAAGTACAAACTTGCAGTTTTAAAAGTACTGTATTTTCATTTTTTTTGTTTCCTAATTGTGTTTTTCTGAACAGTGTGCTGTGTGTCTCTCTGCAGTTAGTTCCCCACCCTCCCTCACTGTTCCTGTGTTGGTGGCTCTGGAATTGCCTGCCCCCCCTGTAAGTCTGTATGAGAACACTCCTCCTGGGTCCATCTCATTTGCTCACTTAACCGAGTACAGTTAGACCATATTCTGAGTCTAGTGTTCACTCTGCTTAATACAGAGAGAAGATTTGAGAAGGCCAGCCCACTTAGGTTCTTCCTTTTTCTCTTCTTGCACTTAAAAAAATTGCACTTTATTCATTTGCTTTTACTGTATTTGTGTTTCCTCCTAGTTTATTTTGCTTTTCTTAAAAGTACTCTATTTTATTTATTCTGCTGCATTTATTACTGCACTTTATTCATCTGCTTTTACTGTATTTGTGTTTCTTCCTACTTTATTACTGGGAGCATTGACTACAACTCTGATCTGCGATATATAACAATAAGTATCCTCTTCTGTGCTTTTAAACTGTTTTTTTTAGTGTAACTGCTTTATTTTCTGAAAAGAAAAAAAAAAGGCTTCCCGCCTTTCTAAGCTAGTATAGTCTAGGTTTCAGGTTAGTGCTGAATTCAGGGCTGTGATACAAATCTCTGTGTTTGCCCATACCTTACTTGGATAGAAGGAAGTTTCTCTGTTCACCTGTGAGAGAGGGGAGCTTTGAGCAGCCTATATGTCCCTGGAGGAATGGTTTCAACCCAGCAATTAGTAGTTTATTGGCCATTTTGGGCTAATTTCTATCTCTTTCTTTTCCCTGCGCCGGTTAGCTAGGGTAAAACTATTCCCGGCTCCACAAAGTCTCCTCTTCAATTTTTCCCTTGGAACTAGACAAACTTTCAACTTAAGCACTCAAGCCATTCACTTCTCAGCCCGGCACTTGCTCAAAACTTATACCAAGCACTTATAAACCCTAGCACTAGACCCTCTTGTACTGTACAGAAGGACAAGGCTCTCTATTCGACCTTACCAGCCATCCAGTAAAACAGTTCACTGTACCTATCCAGGCATGTCCAAAGGGCAGTTTCAGGTGTACTCTCCAGTCCAACTGGTGAATCTGGGCATTTTGAGGCAATGTTACAACTGCCTCATGTACACAGACAACCCCCTCCTCCTACCTCCAAACACTAATACATGTAAGAGATGCAGTTATACAGCCAAACTAGAGGCTAAGCTCTCTCAACCCAAGACTGGTTCAGACAGTCAAGAAGGGAAGGGAAATACTTGCATCACACCACCAGTCTTACATAGACCCATTAAACCAGCACCAACAAAAAACACACATGAATACATGAAAACATACTCAGAGGTTCTAAATAAAAATCTGCAAAACCAACAGAGACCTACAAAGCAAACATCTAAGCAACCTCCACCCCCCAACACAAACCATGAAACACATACTTCACAAAACCAGTGTGCCATGCAATCACAGCCCTTAAGGCAAAATAACATACCCAACATACTAGTAATAGGTGACTCTATAGTCAGGCACACTGATGTCCCACTCACAAGGCTGAATAAGGAAAAGGTTACTGTTAGCTGCCTGTCGGGTGCCAGGATCTGCCACATAACACAAGCACTCAGGTCACTCCAGAACAAGTACAAATATGACTCTGTCATTGTCCATGTTGGTGTGAATGACTTGAGCCATACCTCCTTGGACTACATGAAGAGAGACATGGAAGAGCTCTCTGATCACGTAGCCCAGGCTGTTATGACCCTGACCCTGAGTAGCATCCTGCCCTCACCAAGAATGATACCACGGTATAAAGAAAAAATTCTCGATTTCAACAATTGGCTAAGTTTCTGGTGTCATTCAAAGGGGATCTAGTGTCTGTCCACCTGGGATGACATGCTCGACAAGCCATGCTGCTTCACTAGAGATGGCTTGCACCTGTCACCCTTAGGCTTTCGAATACTGGCCAAGGCTCTTGCCACTCCCATAGTGCCTTTTTAGGCAAGGCTCAAAAGGCAGACCCACTGCCGTAAATAGCACAAGTAACAAAAAACTGATTTTAATACTACTCAATGCCAAAAATCTAAACCTCAAAATGCACGCACTCGAGGCACTCCTCAGTATGGAGAAAATAGATATATGTGCAGTAACAGAAACCTGGTTTAAGGCTCCAGAGAGCACCCCAGCGCTACCAGGCTACAGCTCATACCATACATTTCAGCCACAGAACCCAAACCGAAATGCAAAAGGCGGGGGTGTATCCATATTCATCAAGGATACCCACACCTCCAGGTTAGTGGCACAGCAAGATGCTTCAGAGATCATCCACATGCAACTAACAATGGGCAAAACTGCAATTCAAATTGTAGCTTGCTACAGATCACCCACCATGTCCCAGGACACCCATTCCACATTTCTGGAAACACTGGGAAACATAAAGGTCCTACCAAACACGCTAATATTGGGTGACTTTAATTACCCAAACATTAACTGGGAGAACTACTCAAGTACTAACTCCCTTGCTCGCCTTTTCCTAGAATTTATAAACTCAAATGCCCTGGTTCAACTGGTCAACTCTCCCACCAGAGGTGACAACATATTGGACCTGGTCATCACCAACATGGGCGACTGGTGTTCCACACCAGAGATCAACCCCTCACTGGTTAGATCTGACCATAAACAAATCACTTTGGATATCCATATTCCACCCCCGCCGCTGGACAAGAAAACCGCCATGAAAAACTTTTCAAAAGCAAACTTCACATTACTTAAGACAGAGGTGGAAAGTTTCAAAGCCCCCATGCTGAAGGATAACACTGTCCAAGCTGCAAAATCCTTTACTAATACATTCTATGGGCAGCTACAAGAATGCATGGATCATGCCATCCCAAGCAAAACCAAGACTCACTCCTCCAAGAAAAGGAAACCAGTCTGGTAGACTCCTGTCATAAACAAGTTATACAATAGAAGTAGGAAACTAGTACAGAAAAGAGTAAAATCCCAAGAAGGGAATACCTCCCTGATCAGCATCAGCAAGAAACTACGATCCCCTCATAAAATCATCCAAGGCAAGCTTTGAAAGAAAAATTGCCAAGGACTCCAAATATAACCACAAGGCATTCTTTAGCTATGTCAAGAATCTAAGTGACAATGCTCAGATCTGCTCAGAGTTAGTGCAGAATGGCACAAAATACACTGAACCGACCGATATCGCCAACATCCTGGCAGACAGGTTCAGTGCAAACTTCACCCCCCCTCACCCCCAAAAGGGCACATAACCATACCAGAAGAATGTAGAGTCCCTGAAATCACAGACACTCAGGTTAAAACAGCCCTCTCATAGGTTCATAGGTTCATAGGTTTATACTAGGCTATCTGCCCTAAGGCATTTATAAGCCTAGCCCAAATTTTTGTGGCTTACGCCACCCCTTATATGAAAATATACTGTGCCCATTAGTTTGTTGTGCCTCTGTCCAGCAGTGACACAGAGATGATTCCCGGGGTAAACCTACGATCTCCCATCCACAGGTCAAGATTTCTCTTGAACAGAGCCAGCGAGGTGCTCTGCCTCACATGGACCGGGATTTTATTCCACAGCATAGGGAGTCTCTGAGTGATAAATCTATCCCTCCAGCATGTCCTATTTATATCCGTGCTAAGGTTTAAGTCACTTGCTCTAGTGGTTTTGGTGGATTTGGATTTTTGAGGTGGAGCATGTCCATTAATTCCGGGTTGGACATGGCCTTGTATGTCAGGCACATGTCACCTCTGAGCAGACGGTATGCGACTGAATAGAGCTGGAGTTTCTTCAATCTGGCAGCATATGACAGATTTTGGAGTCCCTTTATCCTTTTGGTGAGGAACTTTTGGGGTCTCTCCAATTGCTGCAGATGTCGGGTGAGATACATCCCGAATGGGGCATTGTACTCGATCATTGGTCTGATAAGTGAAGAGTACAGGGGAACAATGACCTCACTAGATCTGGATGTGAATCCCTTCATGATCAGGTGGGCAATGTAGAAGGTCTTTCTAACCGCTTTAGCAACGTGAGTGTCAAAAGAAAGGCCACTGTCAACCTGGGTCCCCAGGTCCCTGATAACCTCTTCTGTGCTTAGTGGATTGCCACCTATATGGTAGCTTGGGGTTACCTTGTTTTTCCCAAAGGGTATGACTATACATTTTTTGGCGTTTAACTTCAGGCCATGGCTCTGGCACCAGCTATCTGTTTCCGTGAGTCCCTTCTGAAGGATATCCATGTCCGATGCACTTTCCACTATGGCGCCCAGTTTGCAGTCGTCTGCAAACTTTGTCAGCCAAAGTCCTCCCATGTTGGCCTGTACTTCTGAGAAGTAGATGCCGAACAATAGGGTGCCAAGGACCGAGCCCTGTGGGTTACCACTTGTGACTGGCTTGGAGTCTGACATAGCGCCAGCAACTCTAACCCTGTGGGTTCTGTCCTTAAGCCAGTTTGCAACCCATCTTGTGACATATGGGTTTACATTTAAGCTGGTAAGTTTTTCTACAATACCCGAGTGGGGTATTGTGTCGAAAGCCTTTGCAAGGTCAAGGTAGGCTGTATGGACTGCCTTTCCCTCATCAATGGCCTTGGTGACTTTTTCGAAGAAGTCGACCAAGTTCAAAAGGCATGATCTTCCCTTGACGAAGCCAAACTGGGTCGGGTCTAATGTCTGCAAGTCCCCTATATCTTTGTTTATGAGCTCCATTATGATCCTCTCCATAGCTTTGCAGACTAGACTTGTTAAGCTTATGGGGCGGTAATTACCAGGGTCCGTAGAGGCACCGCCTTTGTGGAGTGGGACCACAGTTGCCGTACGCCACTCCTTGGGCACGTATCCTGTGGTAAGGCTGAGATTAAACAGCTGCCTTATGTGCGGGTTTAATTCCTCATTTAGCTCGTGTAGCACACAGCCGGGCACACCATCCGGTCCCATTGATGCTGTGTTTTAGCTTTAGAGAGAGCAGCTTTCACCTGCGCATTTGAGATGTCTGGGAGGCTACACTCCGCTGGGATAGTTATCTCTCCTTTAGGGGGGAGAGGGGGTTGAAGTTTGCACTGAACCTGTCTGCCAGTATGTTGGCAATGGCTGTAGGTTCAGTGATTTTTGTATCATTTTGGACTAATTCTAAGCATATCTGGGAGTTTCCACCCAGGTTCCTAACATAGCTGAAAAAGGCCTTATGATTGTCCTTTGAATCCATGGCAATTTTTCTCTCAAAATTGGCCTTAGTTGATTTTATGACTGCTCGTATTTTTTTACTAATAATGATCAGGGGTGACTTCCCTTTTATGGATTTTGTTCTATCATGTAATAGCTTTTTCCTCTTATTGTAAAGTTTGTTAATGGCTGGGGTCCACCAGACTGGATGCTTGCCCTTTGTGGAAAGAGTCTTGGTTTTATTTGGGATTGCCTGATCCATGCAGTCCTGGAGGTGTTCATAGAAGGCATTTGTAAGGGCTTCTGCAGCTTGGGTTGTGGTTTCCACTGGCTCAGGGGCCTTGAAGGATACCACACCAGTCTTGAGTAGTGTGAAGTTTGCTTTAGAGAAGTTCTTCACTGTGGTCTTTTTTGTTTGGGGTGGGGCGCGATGTGGATTTCCAGTGAGATTAGTTTATGATCAGATCTCACCAATGAAGGATATACTTTCGGTGTGGAGCATTTTGTCCCCATGTTTGTGATAATGAGATCTAGTATATTTTCTCCTCTCATGGGAACAGTGACTAGCTGTTCCATGGCATTTGAATTTATGAACTCCAGGAACCGTTGGGCTAGAAAGTTAGGGCTTGAGTAATGTTCCCAGTCTATATTCGGGTAGCTGAAGTCACCCAATATGATGGTGTTTGGAGATACATTTATACCCTCCAGTGTCTTCAGGAAGGCTGTGTGGGGTTCCTGAGTTTGAGAGGGTGGCCTGTAGCATGCTACAATTTGTAGAGCAGTTTTGCCTATGGTTAGTTGCACCTGGATGGTTTCCGAAGCTTTGTGCGTTGCCACCAACCTGGAGGTGTGGGTATCCTTTATGAATATGGATACACCCCCTCCTTTTGTGGTGTGGTCCGGGTTTTGGGGCCGGAACGCATTATATGAGGTAAAACCTAATAGTGCCCGGGTGCTCTCAGGAGTCTTGAACCAGGTTTCAGTTACAGCACAGACATCGATGTTCTCCATACTGAGAAGGGCCTCGAGTGCGTGCATTTTGAGATTTAGACTTCTGGCATTGAGCAGCATTACCCTCAGTTTCTTCCCATTTTTGTTTTCTAGGGTGGTAGGTTTAGAATTTGAGCCTTGCCTAAAAAAGGCACTATGGGGGTGGCAAGAGCCTTAGCCAATATCTGGAATCCCAGGGGTGACAGGTGCAAGCTGTCCCTTGCAAAGCAGCGTGGCTTGTCAAGCATGTCATCCCAGGCAGACAGACACTGGATCCCCTTTGAATGACACCAGACATTAAGCCAATTGTTAAAGCTGATCATCTTGTCTCTATATTGTGGCATCATTCTTGGTGAAGGAAGGATACTGCTCAGGGTCAGGGTCATACCTGCCTGGGCTACATAATCAGAGAGCTCCTCTATGTCTCTTTTCATGTAGTCCAGGGAGGTACATCTCAGGTCGTTCACACCAGCATGGACAATGACTGTGTCATATTTGTACTTGCCGTGGACTGACCCGAGTGTTTGTGTTATGTGGCAGATTCTAGCACCCGATAGGCAGCTTACTGTGACCCTCTCCTTGTTTAGCCTGGTGAGTGGGACGTCAGTGTGTCTGACTATGGAGTCACCTATGACAAGTATGTTTGGTGTTGTATTTGGCCTTAAGGGCTGTGACTGCTTTGCACACTGCTTTTGTGGTTTATGTGTTGTTTGTGGGGTGTCTTGAGGTAGCAGTTGTTTGGGTGTCTGCTTTGGAGGCCACTGCTGTTTAGGTAAATTTTTACTCAGAGCCTCTGAGTATGTCTTTGTGTGTTTATGTGTTTGATTCAGTGGTGTGGTAGCATTATGTGAGGCTGGTTTTGTGGTGTGTGTAGTTGCCTTCTCCTCCTGTCTGGTCTTGCCAGTCCTGAGTTGAGAGAGCTCAGCCTCCAGTTTGGCTAAATAGTTGCATCTCGCAAGTATTTGTGTTATGTGGGAGGAGGAGAGGGTTGTCTGTGTACATGAGGCAGTTATAACATTGCCTCAAGATTCCCAGATTCACCAGCTGGACCGGAGAGGAGATTGACAACTGACCTTTGGACATGCTAGAATAATATTGGCAATTCCTTAATAATTGAAAACAAGAGCCAGTGGGGAGTGAGGGTGTAGTGCTTTTAATTTTTAGTGCTGACTTATATAATTGCTTTAGTGAGCAAGTGCCAGGTAACTTGAGTGCAATGTGTTACAAGTAACTAAATGCAAAAACGACAAACAGTAACTTTCTTTCAAGTGGAACAAGGAAATAAGTACAGTAAGCAATGCAGATATCGCTAGTTATCCACAGAAGCGCTGAGAAGCCGTGTATTAGGTGGAATTAGCTTCCAGGGAAATAACAAGCAAACAAACAACAAGCATATAAACAAAGCTAGATTCAGCAGGCCTGGATCTAGTCTATGCTAGAGCAAACAAGGTGTACCAATTTCAGTAAGATACAGTTCAAATATTCAGGCACTATAAACCTTTAACCAGAAATTCCCAGCTCAGAAGGGCAGAGTCCAGCCTCTTCTCCCACAAGAGTGCAGACCACGAACCTTCTTAATGTAAAATAACTGGCCTGAAGCCCAAGTGCCTAAACCAGAACTAATACACTTGGACACTGGGCTCTCAATCAGCAGTTCCCAACTTAGAAGGATGAAAGCTACCTGTCCTGCCACCACAGTGCTTGCCACAAACCTTCCTAATGTAAAACAACTGGTCTGAAGCCCAAGTGCTTAATCCAAAAGACTTAGAATGATAGCTACACTTTAATCAAGTTACAACCAAGCAGTAATAAATACAATTGAATACTTTAGAGAATGTCTGGACTAGTGCTCAAGTTACACAAACAAAGCTAGATCCAGCAGGCCCGAATCCAGTCTATGCCACAGCAAACAAGGTGCACCAACTTCAGTAAGAAGCAGTTCAGATATGCATGCACTATAAGCCTTTAACCAGAAATTCCCAGCTCAGAAGGGCAGAGTCCAGCCTCTCCTCACACAAGAGTGCAGACCACGAACCCTCTTAATGTAAAATAACTGGCCTGAAAGCCCAAGTGCTTAAACCAGAATTAATACACTTTTAGAATAACAGACACTGAGCCCTCAATCAGCAGTTCCCAACCTAGAAGGATGTAAGCTACCTGTTCTGCCACAACAGTGCAGACCACAACTTGGCTTTCCAAAGCCAAAAACACAGCATCAATGGGACCAGATGGCATCGCAGGCTGTGTCCTACATGAGCTCAAAGACGAACTAACCCCTCACCTAAACACACTGTTCAAACTCAGCCTCTCCACAGGCTACATACAGAAAGAGTGGTGCACAGCAATGGTTATTCCACTCCACAATGGTGGAGCCAAAACAGACCCCGGGAACTATCGCTCTATAAGCCTGACTAGCTTGGACTGCAAGGCTATGGAGTGCATCATCATGGAACTCATTAACAGAGACATTGGGAACCTCCAAACACTGGACCCTACCCAGTTTGGCTTTGTTAAGGGCAGATCATGCCTCCTAAACCTGGTGGACTTCTTTGAGACAGTTACCAAGGCTATAGATGAGGGAAAGGTGGTACACACAGCCTACCTAGACCTCGCGAAGGCCTTCAACACCATTCCCCATTCTGGCATTATAGACAAGCTCACCAGCCTGAACATAAACCCGTACATCACAAAATGGGTTGCCAACTGGCTCATGGACAGAACCCATATGGTGAGAGTTGCGGGAGCTAGGTCCTACTCTAAACCAGTTACAAGTGGCGTTCCCCAGGGCTCAGTCCTAGGACCCCTCCTGTTCGGCATATACTTCTCAGAGGTACAGGCAAGCACAGGAGGACTATGGCTGACCAAGTTCACAGACAACTGCAAACTAGGGGCTATAATTGACTCTCTGGCTGACACAGACATCCTCCAAAAGGGTCTCACTGAGACGGATACCTGGTGTCAAAATCATGGCCTCAAGCTAAATGCCAAAAAGTGCATAGTCATCTCCTTTGGAAAAAACAAAGTAGCCACAAACTACCACATAGGTGGTAGTCCTCTAAATACAGAAGACGTAATAAGGGATCTGGGGACCCAAGTAGATAGTAATCTCACCTTTGATAATCACATTGCCAAAGTGGTTAGAAAATCTTTCTATGTGGCCCACCTAATCACAAAAGGGTTTGCATCCAGAACAAAAGAGGTCATTGTGCCCCTTAACTCAACACTCATCAGACCCATCATCAAATGCCCCATTTGGGATGTACCTGACAAGACACCTGCAACAGCTGGAAAGACCACAGAAGTACCTCACCAAGAGGATCACTGGCCTCAAACAGATGCCCTATGCAGCTCAACTGAAGAAACTCCAGTTGTACTCGGTTGCATACCGCCTACTCAGAGGTGATCTCTGCCTGACATACAAGGCCATGTGCAACCCAGAATTGATGGACATGATCCACCTAAAGAAAACCTTACCCCCTCGAGCTACAAGCTCTAGGGATCAAAGCCTCACCACAACAATAAATAGGACGTGCTGGAGGGATAGATTCCTGTCCCAGAGACTTCCCATGCTTTGGAACAAGATCCCAATCTACATTAGGCAGAGTTCCTCACTAAGACTCTTCAAAAGAAACCTTGACGAGTGGATGAGAAACAGAAAGTTTACCTCGGGGATCACTTCAGTGGCTCTGCTGGATAGAGGAACAGGGAACTAATCTAAGGGGGCGGCGAAAGCCAACACATTCTGGCTAGGCTTATAAATGCCTTCAGGCAGATAGACTAGTATCAACCTATGAACCTAAGAAGTTAGTATAGGGGTATCTACCTGCACAAAAAGGCCAGTCACTAGCACCATCCCTCAAGGCTCAATGGTGGGGGTCACTCCTTTTTGGCATCTACTTCTCTGACACCAAGGCCAATGTCAAGGGCCTTTGGCTGTCCAAGTTTGACAATAATTGTAAACTAGGTACAGTCATAGAATCCCCCAAACATACAAATTTCCTCCAAGAAGGCCTGACACAGTCCAATAACTGATATTAGAGCCATTGTCTAAAACTCAGTGCCATGAAATGCAAAATAGTATCATTTGGGGACATGGCTACCCTTGGAAACTACCATATTGATAATATAGCTCTAACAGTAGACCTAGTCATCAGGAATTTGAGAATGCATGTAGACAATAACCTGGCCTTTGACAATCATTTGTCTATGGTATTAAGGAAATTATTCTATGCTGCACAACTTATAAGAAAGGGTATAGCATCTAGGTGCAAGGATATCATTGTTCCACTGTACTTGGCCCTCGTCAGACTAGTCACTGAGTAAAGTGACACTTTAGGTATGTTACTGTCTAGGCATGTGCAACAAATGGAGTGTCCACAGAGGTTTGCCACAAAAAGAATACAGGGTTAAACAACATGTCCTATATGGACCACCTCTACAGACTACTGAGAAGGGATCTATGCCTGGCCTACAAAGCATCCTCTGATCCTGCTCTGATGGATCTGTTGCACATCAGCAAAATGAATAGCATCGGAATTAACCAATCTAAGGACGTAAACCTCATCTGTAACACGAATAGCATCAGAATTAGCCAATCTAAGGACCTAAACCTCATCTGTAACATGAATAGCATCAGAATTAGTCAATCTAAGGACCTAAACCTCATCTGTAACATGAATAGCATCATAATTAGCCAATCTAAGGACCTAAACCTCATCTGTAACATAAATGGGACATGCTGGAGGGGTAGGTAAGTATCTCAGAGACTATCCCTTGTCTGGAAGAGGGTTCCACATTCATGTGAAGCAGAGTTCTTCCTTAACCCAATTCAAGTTTAACTTGTACCAGTGGATCAGATATTGAGAATTTACCTCTGGTCTGGCACCTATGTCTCTGTTAGACAGAGGCAGCCTGTAAATGCTTGATCATCTGTGTTCAAGCCTACATATACCCCTTAAAATAGCCCTAGGATATCAAGGCTTGGCATATACATTTTAGAAGTATGACTAAGTTAAATAGGCACTCTGGGGTGGTTAGCCTAGCAATCACCTATTAACCTATGAAACACTGCCATCCCCGTAGCCTTATAATTATATATGAAGCCTTATATTAACCCTTCCTCTGTGAGTTGTTCCACTAAAAAATACTTATCTTATGGTACACCATGCAATACCAAAACCCATGTTATGTAGTACTTCTGAGATACCCCACTGCACTACACAAAACAGAACTGATGCCTATCACATTCCATAGTATGGGCTGCATGTGATACGCATCACCAAACAACATATTTCATCTATGTTCACACTGCTATAGAAACATGCATCTTCACATACAATCTCAACAATGATAGTACAGTACATAGTCATCTCCAGATGCAGTACTTCCTCCAGTTTTTATTTATAGTCTGTCTTTCTCTCACACTACTGTTACAATCCCTAAAAGCTTCAAACACACCCTTATTGTACCATTGCCCAAAGTTCCACCATCAACATCTGTCTCAGACTTTAGTTCTCAAAAATAATCCAGAACCGTTTTTGGACTACATCAGTAAATCTAGTATTTCAGTCAACAGGCACGGTGCAAGCATTGCTTTATACTCTCTCATTAATAATATATATGAGTAATTGTACAAAGGATTGCTAACTGGTGTTATTTTTTGGCATGAAATATGCATTTGAGGCAGTGAACCATGCTCTTTTTCTACAGAAGCCAAAAGACTGTTGATTTCCCAGTGAGGGTAACACTTTGTTTAAAACTACCTTACTGGCAGAATATTCAGAGTTAAAAAAAATTAAAGTAAAACTACATTGATAACCTCAGCTGTCCTTCATGGTTTCAGGCTAGGCCCTCTTTTGCCCCTGTTATTGTTGAATGATCTACCAAGATGTCTTCCACAGCATAACTACATTCTTTATGCAGATGAACTTGTTATTACACATGCTGACCAAGGGGCTTACAACAGAACTTCCTTGACATTATAAATGATAACTTCCTTGTACATTTAGTTAATCGTTCTGCTATGGATCTCAGTATTGTTGATCTTATTCTCACAAATTGGACCACTTCTTGAACTACTCCATATGTATCATCTTCTTTTGTTAATTCAGACCATAAATCAGCAATCCTTTCCTTTTATATTGGTGGAACGTCCTGTGCAAATACCTCTGTGCCTCTACGTTTAGGAACTTCAAAAAATCAGCAAAAGCAAGCCTTCTTCAGTTACTTGTTGACCTAACTAAATTCTGCTATAAGCCTCTTCTGAGAGATCCCACTGCTAAAGCTGCTGCCTATGCATATGACTTCTCTCCCACTTCAGTAGTTGTATTGATAAGGCAGTCCCTATCTACACCAAATATAATAAGAATCTTAAAAATAACCTCCCAATAGAGAAATATCCATATGAATAAATTATATAACAATACAAAGAAATTACTTAATACTTATAAGTCTCGTCTCATTTACGTACCTTAAGAAGAAAAACAAACTAATAAAAGGCTTAATGGAACTATTAGGAAAATTAAAGCTGAATATGAACTGAAAATAGCGACTAAAAGAAAAAATAACGGTAATATTGTATTTAACCATGTCAGGAAGTTAAGAACTAACACCCAACAATGTTTGGTGCTACTTCAAAATGATAATGCCCATTCAGACATTAAGGAAATAGTTAACGTCTTAGCTGACAAATTTAGTGCAAACTTTACTCCATCCACTGATGTCACTATTCCACAGATTCCACAGTCACTGCTACCTCCTTTAATTACCATGAAATGAGTTCTTTCAGTCCCATCAAAAGCTAAGAATACCTCAATCACAGGTCCTGATAATATACCAGATTGCCAGATTATTAGTTCAAATATGGTCTATCTGAACCCTTACTTAACTTATTTAATTTAAAATTCTCCATTTGTTACATACCTGAAGCCTAGAAAACAGCTATTGTAATATAATTGCACAAAGATGTCTCAGCAACAGAATCTGGTAACTACAATCCCATTATTCTCACTAACTTGATATGTAAAGCTATGTGATGTATTATCCCAGACCTCATTAATGTGGACTTTGAAAATCTGTTAACCCTGGACCTTCATCAATTCAGCTTTGTCAAGAAGAAGTTCCTGCCTGTTTTACCTATTTGAGAAAGTCACTGCAGCAATTGATAGTGGCTGTGCTATATGTACAGCATATCTGGACAGGCCAAGACCCTGTGACATTATTCCCTATGCACGCATTATTGACAAACTTATACATCTGAATATAAATCCTTATGTTGTGTGGTGGAAAGGTAATTGGTTGTCTGTTAGGTGCCACTTCTAAAACCAAAAATGTTGTGGTGTAGTATAGAGCTCAAGGTTGGAACCTATTTTATATCTTATATATATTATATATATTATTTACATCTATTTCTCAAGTTTTCAGGCTGACACTCCTGGTCTATGGTTACCTAAGTTTGCAGACAACTGTAATTTGGGAGTTGTTATTCAATCTTCCATTGGCTTGCAATTATTCTGCAATGGGTTAGATCATTCTAATAACTAATATGTGGAAAACTGTCTCAAATTAAACATGAAAAAAAATAGTATTGTTACACTTTATAGAAAACCTACTTGGAAGAATACTTTATTAACCTTTGATAGTATGCATCCTAGGTATATCTTCCCAGGTATAATTAAAAGTCAATTCATTAGGTTAACGAGACTTTGTAAAGATAGTAATGATTTGCACTCTGAAGCTGATCATTTGGAAGAACTCTTTATTGAGAGAGGTTATCATCCAAATTTAGTTAGTAGCATCAAAAATAGCATCATCAAAAGCATATATCAAGACAGAACTGGTCAGATAGACAATAAGATCTCTACATTTGTGAATAAAGAAGATTCAGTTATTCAAGCAAATTGTGTTGCTGTAACTTTGAATTACACTAGCAACATAAATAGCTTGAAGAAAGTTTTTTCTTAATAACTGGAAGATCTTAACCATGGACCCAGATACCAAACTTATTGTAGGAATCAAACCTTATTTTATGTATAGGAACAGCCCAAATCTTAAACGATTATTATGTAATGACTTTCATTTTATACAACCATCATCAATTCCTGCTAATAAAAGAACAGGTACCTTCCCTTGCTATAGTTGTAATAGATGCAACTTTATTTCTGAAATACAAGAATTTCAACACCCCAGTTTGAACTATATTTTTCTGCCCAGATTTTTTGCAACTTGCACTACTAAAAATATAATTTATCTTGCAACATGTAAAAAATGTCAGGCTTTTTATGTTGGGCTAACAAAAAGATGTCTGAAGGATAGAATATATGGTCATCTTTATGATATACAGAGAAAAAATTACCTAAATGCTCTAGCAAAGCACACAATAGAGTATCCTTCACACAAGTTTTGCTTCAGAGTTTTAGAAATAGTTGCAATCAACAAGAGAGGTGGTAATAATGCCACACATTTGAGTAATAAAGAATTAAAATGGATTTTGAGATTAGGTGCCCATATACCCCCTGGTATAAATAGTTGCATTTCTATTAAACCTGTTCTAGATACTAGATGAGTTTTTTATATATGTCATATTCTATGCCTCATATTTTTAGGCATTTAAGATATATTTTATATGTGTCATGACATATATTTTTAAAAAAAACATATATTTGATACATTTTAAAAAACACACATTTGATATATTTTATTTTATTATGGCCATATTTTTGCACTCTTGGATTTATTTGTATATATTCTTTTTATGTTTCAAAATCCTTTGTCTACAGTTATATTACATATTTGATCATATTTGCATTTATACACTTGTGTCATCTATACCTACAATAAGACCATAAATATGGTTACACCTTAGTTACATTTTTATATTTACATAATTACAAAATAACATATGATATTTGGTCATTGTATCTAATTATTATACACAAGTCAAATCATGTATTTTGTATATTTATTCATTCGTTTTAATTGATAAATTGATATAGATAAAATAATTGCTCTTATTAATAATTTGAATATATATTTATTTATTCATTTATCTATGAGTAAATATTAATTATTGATAATTTAATCAATTTATTCAAATTATTTATTTAAATATATATACATCTTTATTTATGATAGTATTTAAATCAATATGAATGTGTTTCTTAATGATTTTAAAATGATGACTGTTCCTGCACATTCTATGCACACATTATATTATATTACGCATTTAATTTATTATTATTTGATATTTATAATTGGTAAAAAATGTTCTGTGCCCCTCTTTCTCGTTTTATATTTATTTTATTTTATGGTCTACCTGTTGATGAGAATTTCATTATATTACAGTGTTTTATTCACAAAGATACATTCCCGTGATTTATGGAATTTTGGATAACAGCATTTTTTGAATGAAATGCACAGCGCTAGTTAGTTGACATTTACTGTTGTCCATGTGAACTCAAAACATGATGTTTCAGCCTGACTTTAACTGAATGTGAACTAAATTTAATTGAGTTCAATTGAGTGTATTTTATTTAATTAATTAATTGCAAATACTAATTTTGGCACCCTTTTTTGGTATATAAATGTAAGTTTTAAGTAATTTTATATTGTCTGATGAAGCGTAGTAGGTACTAAGCGAAAGCGCTCACATCTCAATAAAATCTCTTTTATTGGATTACTGCTGGACGATCTTTGGATTATTACTAGACCTCTTTTTTATACAGACTTTGTTTGGATTTGGATTTGTTACTGAGACTCTGACTTTATTCGTGGTGAGAGGACCTGGTATTCATTGCATTGTTAATTTTGGTAAACAAAACATTTTTAATCAGAGACTGTCATAAGAGATTGAGACACTCCATAGTAAGGGAAGTCTCTGCGAAGGGAATCTATCCCTCCAGCATGTTCTATTCATTGTTGTGTTGAGGTGTATATCCCTAGAGCGTGTAGCTTGAGTAGATTTGGTTTTTGCTAAGATGGAACATGTTCAACAATTCTGGGTTGGACATGGCTCTGTACATTAGACAGAGATCACCTCTGAGAAAGCAGTATGCAACAGAGAACAGTCTTAGCTTTTTCAATCGTGCTGCATAGGGCAACTGTTTGAGGCTAGTAATCCTCTTGGTTAGGTACCTCTGTGGTCTCTCCAGCTGCTGGAGATGTATAGCCAGGTACATTCCAATTGGTGCATTGTACTCAATAATTGGTCTGATGAGGGAAGAGTAGAGGGGCACAATTACATCCTTAGATCTTGATGCGAACCCTTTCGTGATCAGATGGGTCACATAGAAGGATTTTCTAGCAACTTTGGCAACATGGTTATCAAAGGAAAGCTGACTATCTACTTGGGTCCCTAGATCCCTTATTTCTTCTTCAGATTTCAGGGGATTACCTCCTATGTTGTAGTTTGCGGGTACTCTGTCTTTTCCAAAGGGGATTACTACGCATTTTTTTTGCATTTAGCTTGAGACCATGGCTTTGACACCATGCATCAGTCTCATTTAGGCCCTTCTGGAGGATCTCCATGTTGGCCGGAGACTCTGTTATAGCACCCAGTTTGCAGTCATCCGCAAACTTAGTCAGCCACAGCCCTTCTGTGCTTGCCTGTACTTCTGAGAAGTATATGCCAAACAGGAGGGGCCCCAGGACAGAGCCCTGAGGCACACCACTCATTACTGGTCTGGATTCAGACATAGATCCTGCTACTCTTACTTTATGGGATCTGTCTGAGAGCCAGTTTGCGATCCATCTTTTGATGTAAGGGTTTATGCCCAGGCTGGTGAGCTTATCAATAATACCTGAATGGGGAATGGTGTCAAATGCTTTAGCAAGGTCAAAGTAAGCTGTGTGTACCTCCTTTTCCTTATCTAAAGCCTGAGTAACTGTCTCAAAGAAATCCACCAGATTCAGGAGGCATGATCTGCCCTTGACGAAGCCGAACTGTGTCGGGTCCAGCGACTGGAGGTTCCCAATCCCTCCATTTATGAGTTCCATAATGATTCACTCCATAGCCTTACAGATCAGACTGGTTAGGCTTATTGGTCGGTAGTTCCCAGGGACAGTTATTAAATTACACTTTTCTGTTTTACAGTCCCGGGAGATGCTATATAACAAGCAACTGTGTGAGTTCTATTTGCACCTGTCAACCTCTTAGTAAAATAAATCTGGATAATGCCAAAAATAATGGGGGACAAAGGCACAAAAATTGAGGCAGATTTTAAATATTGCTCCTAGAAATCCAGAAAGTTGCTAGAATAACAGGATTTGTGTTACCATGCATTTTCAGAAGGCTACGAAGTCTGAAACTCAAATGTATGCCATTATTTAATGAGGATAATCCTCAGTGATTTGCCAGAAAATCACAAATTTTCATGAAGAGACCAAAAATAAAAGGCAAAAATCTGGACATTCAATGAAAATCTGGACAGTTGAGCGGTATGGATTACATACGCCTGGAAATAACTATTTAGCAGTTTGTATGTATAGTTTATAAAAAAAATTAATACAATGAATTTATGCAAAGTTTGCAATTTAGAAATATTTTAAAGTAGTGAAATTAATTTTAATGCACCTTATACACTTATGGTGACTGAACATACCTATGCATGTAGGTGATAAGATTATAAAGCCATGTTGCTGTGTTGCATGACTAATAAAAGGTAATTTTATGAAGGGAATGTCTGCAAACTTTTGGAAGGAAGGGAGGTTCAAGATATATGTAAAGTATTCCTTTCTGTAGTCTGTGTTTCCTGTTATAGCAGGGAAATCCTCCATTATAATGTCCATGTATGCTGATTTATATTCACCTCACTGATGGGGAAGTTACCACAGGTGAGAATGCATCGACTCTGCTGATGTTTTCAGAAGCAAAGAGACAAGACAGAAGAGGGTAAGAAAGTCAGCAAGTTGTTTTGTGCAGCTGGGAGGGGAAAGTTTTTTCAGTGGATGTTTACAGAAGCAGGCATGTCTGAGGAGGAGGGGGAGTTCAGCAACTGGCTGTATTGCAGGGGGAAGATAATGTTTATTGTCAGGCAGATGTGTGAGACAGGAGATACAGGACTACTGCATGTGGAAGAGAAAGAACATTATTATTTTATGACTATAGCAACATGTGACTGTGAGTGCATGACTCATTTCCTGGGTGTTGCATAAGTGAATGAGAGCTTCACTATTCTGCATTGTGTGTCATGGAAAAAGGAAAGAGGCTTTCACTATGGTAAGTGGTGTAGAAGGGGGAGGGTTTAACTCTTGAGTGAGGGGGGGTGTTACACTACTGGATGAGGTGCAGAGGGAGAAGGATTTCACTACTGGCTGTGGTGTTGAGGGAAGAGGGTTTCAGAACTGGATGTGATGCAGAGGTAGGAAGGTTTCGCTACTGGGTGTGATGCGAGTGGGTCACTACTTGATGTGGTACAGATGGGGGAGAGCTCCACTCTTGGGTTAGGCACAGATGGAGGTGTGTTACACTACTGGATGTGGTGCAGAGGAATACGCAGAGGGAGGGGGGCTTCAGTACTGCCTGTGGTAGCAGAGAAGAGAGTTTCACATCCACATACATAAAGAGGAACTCTTTAACGTTTACCGAACTACATGTGCCTAGAGGCTTAGTTGATGAGTCTGATTCGGGGAGAGGGAAGATTCTGGTATGGTATACAGTGAGTTTTTATTAAGCTTACAGAAATATCTGATAGGTGAAGATATGGGCCTTATCTATTGGGTACAGAACAGAGGTGGTTAGGACTCAGGTACTAGATATGGTTCAAGCAACCTTTCTTATAGGTTTCCAGAAGCAGTTGTGTCAAGGATGAGACTTATCTAATGGGGAGAGACACCAATTTATGGTTCATGGTTCTTAAAAAATTAAATTCTGTTTTTAAATAATTAAATTCTGAAATTCATGAGTTATACCATGATTTTTATAAGTAATTGCTTGTTATTACTGCTTTATATACATGTTTTCTTTGTGTGTGGCTACGTATGTGTACATGTGCGCGCGCGCGTGTGTGTGTGTGTGTGTATGCATATTATGTGTTGTTGTTGTTGTAAACTGAAGCAGCTGAGACTACTAATCTTTATAAAAGTAACTCAGTTTATTGTACACAAACAAAAATAGAGGGTTATTCCAGTAAAGACATAGTAAACACATTTAACTCAATGTTACATTACTGGGAAACAGAATTTCTTGATAGCTCTGTCTGAGATGCTCTGGCATGAACAAATTCCAGATTCTTCTTCTTCAAAGTTTTCCTTCACTGTGGTTTATTCTCTCTCCTGCAGCTGCTGCTCTGGATACCATATCCCCTTCCACAAAGGGCAAATAGTCTCTGATGGGAATTCTGTCAGTCTTCTTTTTTATTTTACATTCAGTAGCTCATTGTACTAGCCAGCTCTTGGTAATATAGTCAGGAATCCTTCTTTTTTCAAGAAACAGGTAGAACTTAACAAAACATTTCCTTTAAAATATTCATAGTTTTTACAACTGACACCATTAAATGGATACATTTACATAACTACTTAAACATTTTTTGGTTACTCAAACTCTTCCAAATGGTGAGAATAGTCAATCTAATACACACACACACACGCACACACACACACACACACACACACACACACACACACACACACACACACACACACACACACACACACACACACACACACACACACACACACACACACACACACACATATAGGTTGGGAGGGTGGCCTAATGGTTAAGGTGTTTGCCTTACAAGCACAAGGTGCAGGGTTCGAGTTTCACAAGGGATAATTGGCTAGGATTACAATGGTCCGCAAGGGCAGTTAGCTTAGTATGAATCTATATATATATATATATATATATATATATATATATATATATATATATATATATATATATATATATACACACACACATACACACTCACACACATCCCATGCATCACACACTCACATGCATCACACACACACACACACACTCACACTCACATGCATCACACACTCACACACTCACACGCATCACACACTCACACGCATCACACACATACATATGTATGTAACATTTAAACAGACTGTATGTATAGTGCACTCAATAAGCAAACTTGCAGTATCATAAGGCTCATGTGAGAGTAATGCAGCCAGATAAAGGGGGAGGTCTGGCCATTATGAACATTGATGAGTATACCTATAGAATGAACATGATTTTAGACAGTAATGTTTATGTGGAGACTTCAAGGAATGAGCTCAATGTAGCAATATTCTAGAATCAAATGCATTTTGAACATGTTCATTAAGGCCAGAATTGATGTCGAATTATTTAATTTTCTGACTATGCCAGCTCCAAGGATCCTGATTCGTTTCGGGATCCCTAAAATTCACAAGTGCTTAAACAATCCCCCAATGAGGCCCCTGGTGGATGTAAGAAATAGTATTATGTGCTAAGGTGGTAGATCATTTCCTGAAGAAATATGTAGCACAAGAGAAACAAATCTGTAAAGATTTGTGGTCCTTTCTTGTGAACATCAATACCTTAACTTACAAGAGGGATTTAAATTTTATGACAGTGGATGTCAAAGATTTATATTCATCGATCCCCCATTTGGAGGGGATTGAATGGGTGAGCTTTATGTTACATAAAGGAGCTCCAGTAGCGGAAGTAGTGCTAATAGAAGATGTTGGACTTAATTTTGTCCAACAATTTTATAACCTTTAACAATAAGTACTTCCTGTAAAAAATAGGCGTAGCTATGGGCTCCCTTTGTGGGGCCAGCTTTGCCAACTTAGTATAGGTACTGGGAGCAAGAGTTTTTCCAAAAAAATCAAGCCATTAGAGAACAGATATGTCATTATACTCGGTGCTTGGATGACATATTTCTACTGTTTAGAGGGGATGAAGTTAAAGCAAAAGAACTTGTGGCATATTTCAACTCCACTACACAATTCCTTTCTTTTACTTACAGTTTCAGCACTGACAGGATAGCTTATCTAGACGTGGACTTGATTAAAGATAGGGACAACAATTGCTATGTAGCTAAGATATTTAGGAAAGAAACATATTCCAACATTTTTCTCTACTTTAGCAACTGCCATCCCCTACACCAGAAAAAGTCTGTGCTTAAGCGGCAGTTAGTTAGGGGAGCACGTATGGTAACGAAAGACACAGATTTTGTTAATGAATGTAACAACTTAAGAGACATGTTCATTAAACTGGGCTATCCACAAGGTAGGTTTGGTAGCAAATCTGTTTGAGGAGGTCCAATATAAGAGAGTAAATGGGATTTATAAACCTATTTTAGGCTTTAAGGAGGGGCCAAGTCCTGTAAATGAGAATGACAATCGAAGGGACTCTGGAATGAAAATGTATGAGTCACTTAATTTAATAACTATGTATAGTGTGAATGCCCAAGAACTATATTCAATTATTAATAAAAATTGGGGAATCATCCAACATGCTCTAATGGTGAGAACTAAATTGCAAGAATCCCCACACATCATCTTTAAACGTGGTCCCAGCTTAAACAAGTTTATTGGAAAAAGATGCTATACTCCTACTGCATAAGTGCTACATGTGTAATCATTGTAAATACATTGGTGTTGGGCAGAATTGTATTATCTGGGGGCAGAAATATAGTACAAAAGTTAAACTAGATTGCCAGTCCAAGTTTGTAGGATATGCTGTCCTCTGCCAAAATTGTCCTGCCTTCTACATCGGTAAGACCAAAAAAAGGTTTGGGGAGTGAATATATGAACACCTTTACAGTATTAATAAAATGAAACAGAAGAACACCCTAGCAGGGCATATAAGCCAGTGCCCACAACATATTTTTAAATTTAGAGCAATTGACTGTATTATACCTAGAAGTAGGGGTGGTCCAGAGACATTATTATTGGAAAAACTAGAATTACTCTTGCAATTAGATACTAATGCATGTCATTACCCTGGGTTGAATGAAACATGCTCCATTTTTTGTATATTGAAACTAAAAAGTCTTTTAAGATAATGCTTAAGAACACAATGACATACTAAGTTAATTTTTACTCAAGCAATTGTTTGATATACTGACATTGTGTATATTTTGTATGTTTTATTTTAATTTATTAACACATAGAGTTGAGATTTTTGTAAATATAAATACATAAAGTAGTAGCAGATTTTAACTTTGCTACAAGAGGTTAATTGGAAGGGGGGACCTTTTGAATTTCTATATTTTCATTTTTTGTGGAATATCACATGACTTTGAAAGGTGTATTATATGTTGATTTTAACTATGGCATTTTATCTGAAGAAGTCTTGCAATTTAGCAAGACAAAAAGCCCTTCAATAAATTGTTTTGTGTGGAGGTTATTGGAGTTCATGGGAGTCCTTCTGCAGCTTTTTTGTTTTTGTACTTAGATATGGATCAACATTTGACAACATTAATAGAGCAATTGATATTATTTTGTACCCAATAAAGCCAGAAAAGGACATCTCAGTGTTTTGGAACATTTTGAGACAGCTTCAAGTCTTTTCAGGATATAAAATTAATGAAGGTAAAACAAAGGCTAAATCTGTAAATTAAGTACACATGCAATAATTTGTTCAACAATACCCATATTTAAGGGGGGCAAGATAAGATGAAATATTTAACAGTATAGATTAAAAGGTTTATGTTATGGCAGCTAAGGATATGTGGGAAAGAAAAGAAAGTATAAGAACTGAGAAACTGGAAGCTCTTAGTTATTATATATGGCTAGTAAGATAAAACCATGAAAATATTTTCAGTCTCTTTAGTTTTACATATGGGTAAGGCATATGTTTATCAACTAGAGGAGAAGTTGTGAGTGATAATTAATAAAGAGTTGAAGAAATTTATCTCTGAGTGGAAGAGGGCAAGAGTTAAGTAGAAGAAGTTGATCCTTACAATGGAGCAAGGTGGTTTAGGATTACCTGATTTGAAGAGATATTTTAGAACTACACAGTTAATGTTTGTATATATAACACAAGCAGTAGGTTATGATTCAAATTGGAATGGGATGATAATGAAGCAGGTTGAGAGCTCAAGAAATAAGGAGATGGTGTGATTTTGGATTCAGACTCTTAAGGAGAATGATAAATGTTATATTTATAAAGTAGAACAATAAGTGAGAAGTCACACTGAAAAACAATCAGTAAAAACTAAATGAAAACTCCAGCCAAACTGGAACTTCCAATGAGTGACCTCTCAAACCTCTTCATTCAGAGGCATATGGGATATATGCAAATGACCATTATGAACACCAGGTGTTTCAGCTAATTGGTGATTCTGAATGCCCATGACTTGTTTCATCATTTTAATGGACAATGAGTGACCAATTGAAGAGGTTTGAGAGGTCACTCATTGGAAGTTCCAGTTATTGTTTGTTTCTTATTTGGGATATTTTGCAGTCACCCTAATGATAATGGATATCAGCTGGGTAAAGCAGCCCTGCATTTCTTATGCTCAGTCAAACACTCTGCTTGTGCTGTGCTGATGAGGTCATAACAAGACTGAAATATGCATCTCCACGTCTAGTGGGGTTTGGCTTTGTTGGCCTGAAATTGTCCATTAAAGTGACAAAACAAGTCATGGGCATTCAGAATCACCAATTAGCTGAAACACCTGGTGTTCATAAGGATCATTTGCATATATCCCATGTGCCTCTGATTGAAGAGGTTTGAGAGGTCACTCATTGGAAGTTCCAGTTTGGCTGGAGTTTTCATTTAGTTTTTACTGATTGGTTTTTCAGTAGAAAAGGGAAGTAATGGGTAACATTGAAATAAATGGAACTTCCAGAAAGAATGCATACAAAATAATGCTCAGGAGGAGAAAGAGTGAGGGTTAAGGTAGGAATTGAACAAATTATGTACTGTTTATTGATGATTATTATAAAGAAAGAAATGATACATGATGTCTAATGTATGTAAATGGAAAATTTTAATGTGCTTTGTTTTCTTTTCTGTTAATTTATGTCTCTCTATGTCTTAAGTGATAATTGAATAAAAGACTTTAAAAATGTAATCCTTGCCATCTAAAAGGTTTAGGTAAATAGTTCTTTATAGCGTCATCATATGACATAATATGTGCCAGGTTTGGATGCATAGCATGTGGTGTGTTACAGTGATGTTCACAGCCTGTGTCTTTTTTTGACAGTGATGGCTCCTTATCTCTTAAATATTTGTACTTTTCACAAATAAAATTATTTGTTTTTAGTAAAAGTTTGTTATCTGTGATCACAAAGCAGTTGCTACTCTGGTTTATGATACCCAATGCTATGAGGCCAGCAACATAAGTGAGACGAGTAGGCTGACCTTCAGTTTTCTTCAATGAGAAGTAAAACTTGATTTGATTTACAGTGAGTTGCAAAGGTTAAATAAAATTAAGATGTACTATCTACTGGGGTAGTTACTAGTGGGTGTATAGTGCAGTTGTCTGCCAATGACTACATAAATAAATTACATAGGTTTAAATGCATCTGTGATAAGCAGGGCTTGTGAGCATTGTGTAACACTAGTATTGACTACTCCATTCAATAATCATTTTATCCAGGCAGTACTTTCCTTGGTCATTGGTAACCCCAGTTCTCCCCTCTTACTTTCCATTGATTTAACAAACTTCAGTCAGTCCTTTTCCTTTCACCCTGTGCAAACTTCAACCATAAGAAGGCTTCTATTCAAACTAAACTAAACAACCATAGCCGCTGACAAACTTACAGCTAAATTTACAAAAATGACTTCAGCTGCACTAGCTTTTCCCACCTTCATACTAATCAGCTGGACAGTTGCAGAAGACAATGTCCTCTCCATCTGGAAAAAAATCCTGTATACCACCATTTTGTAAAGGAGGTACATCAACTGAGCTAACGAACTATAGACCCATGGCTATCCTATAACCTCTTTCAAAAATCTTAGAGAAATATATGCATGCACAGCTGATGCAACATATAACCACACACTATCTCCTCTCTAAAACCCAGCATGGGCTTAGGCCAAACCACAGTACCATAGCAATTCTCCTTAATCTTATTTGCAAACATTATACATCATTTATAATCTACTGAGTCATTGTCAAACATTGCATAGCTCATTCAAATCCTGCCTTCTTTTAAACCTCATTCCTCCCCTGTAGGTATTGTTCCCACAATTCCCATTTTTGTCTATGTACTTTGCTCCTACCCTTTTCTAAAGATCCCAATTCCAGTTGTTTTATCTCTGGTACTATATTCACTACTTTTAGTACAGTTGATTTAGATTTTGATTTCCATTTTCTTGACAAGCCTAATTATGGTGGCTGCCAAACAAAATCGTCTTAATTTCAGTAACACGGTTAATCAAAACAGAAGTGGGGGTTATTTAGTTTCTTCACTCTTCCTTGACCTATTCAAATTCTTTGATACTGGTTGCCACCCACAGGAGGTCTATATTAGTTCATCAAAAGACCTCAATCACCTGTCCATCAACACAAAACCATTGAAATTTACTTCTGCAATTCATTAAATTTTTCCCAGGGCAATGAAACAATTGTCCCATAGCACAACAGAACACATAACACAGTATATCAAACCCACACCCCTCCAGTGTGGAGAACTGAACCCCCCCAACTGTATATACCAACTCTGAGATCACACTACAGTGGGGAAAAGAGCAAAGTCTTGGAGCTGGCCAACTACTTCATCAACCTGGAAAAAATTCTGCAATTTGCAGATGTGAATTTCAACAGTTTTGTGTCGATGGAGAGGTGATCAACAGAGATGTCTTTTGACAAACTAATATAGACCCCCCCAAAGCTCCTCCCTAAACTTACCCACCTAGAGCTTTCACTCTCCTCATTTCCTGGTTCCACAGCTATCTATCCAATCAGCAGCAAGCAGCTAAATGCTAACAGGATCTCTCCCTATTTCAGCCTGTCTCTTTCGTAGTTCCTTGAAGATCAATAAGTACCTCCATTCTAGTTAACACCTTCATAAAGAAACATCATACTACTACTAAACTGGCTACATTCATACAATATGGCAATGATTTAACTGTCATCTGTCCTTCCTCATCCATAACTAAAGTATGGAAAATCACTCAATGGTTCTTCACAGACATTAAAGTTTGGCTCAAAAATTAAAATGTATATCTCAACCCCCCCCCCCCCAAATAAAATGGTGTTCTTCACCCAAAAACAATACCTAAACCGGGAACATACATTTCAGATTACCTCAGGTAACAGCACTATAATAGAAACTATAAGTCAGACAAAATTTATTGGGGTCATAATTGATGACAGTCTCAAGTTTGACATCACATACCATCACATAGTCACTCTATCTAAAAAAAGTCACAGACTAAGATCAGTCTATAGGGTCAAACACTACTTGACAGATATTTACAGATATACCTTAGCATCAGCCTATCTTCTTCCATTTCTTTAATTTGCATCCTCAATACTCACAAACATTAACTTCACCTATACAACTAAGCTAGTAGCCTGCTATAAGAAAGTAACAAACATTTCAGTTAGTCTTGCATATAAAAGTCTTGGCATTAAAACAACTAAATTGACTCAAACTTCCTAACTAGTTTAACTACTCATAATTAAGTGCTGTGGATAAACTCTTATAGTCTGCAAACAAATGAGCAGCACTGCAGTACACTCTACAAGACTATCATCCAAACAAAGACCTCTGTTAAAGCAGCAAATAATTATCAACCAATAAGATATACAACACTTTTGGAAATTCTGTCTACTCCCACTATGTCTCAAAATTCAGTAACTCAAATCCCATTTAAAGCAGATAGAAAATCTAAACACATTCAAAACCCTGCTTAAAGGAAAACTCCACCTTAGAACTCAAAAAACATATTTTATTTCATTGTAATTTTGTTTTTATGCTATTTTAATGCCTCAAAATCACTCCAAGTGCTTCTTTTACAATTGTAATGCGTTTCTCTCAAAATGGCAGATAATGGGGCCTGCCTTAGCAACGTGATCTTATTTTCTTGCTTTCCTTCCTTCTTCCCAGAATACATTTCAAATCTTCTTTATATGACTCATGCCAGACATAAAGAAGAGGTGCTGTTTTCTCATGCCATTAAAATATAATGGCAGGACTCTGAAGCACTATCATCTAAACACACCTTCTGTTAAAGAGCTGCTTCTCTGTTTACCTTACTGAGCCTCATTTATCTGTATGCCAGAGCTTGTTCTATGCTATAAATAGCTGTTAGCTACTTGCAGCAAAAGAAAGCAGATAAAAACTGTTTTTTGTAAGGAGTCTTTTGTAGTCCTAACAAACTTGATAAACCCTCCCTCATACTCTCATGCTGAGGTGTGAAATCTCTCACTGCAGTAAATAATTCTTGCTGTACGTTTACAAGTGACAAGTAGTAGGACTCTAAACTTAGTTTGTCTTCTACTTCCCAATGCCTTCAGTGGGAGGATTTTTCTCTCTCATGAATGATGCAGACTTAAAATGTGCTTTACTAGTTCCTCAATTATTTCTGTCATGTTCCCCCTTCTTTTTTCTACTTCATATTTATTTATACTTTGGTAACCAGGAAAGTGAACTGGTCCTGGGACCCTTTTCAGCCACAACATAAGCTACACTGACAAAGATAATAACAATTACTAAATGCACTTATCAATACAAGGAAAAAAAATACTGACAGAAAGACATTGACCAAGATTGCATGGGGAACACATAGCCAATGTGTGACAGTGACCAAATAACACATTGAGCAACATTTTGTATAAATTAATAATGCTTAACTATACTATGTTGTTTATTATAAATAATTCATTGTATGCATAGATACTGCACGCGCGCACACGTGCGCGCACACACACATAGTGTGTGTGTGTGTGTGTGTATGTGTGTGTGTGTGTGTGTGCATTTAAACACAGTTAAGTACTTCTGATTTCCTTTTATTAGTGTTCTTAATGCAAAGGCACATAGTAAATGTATGTTAAAGTAAATTCAGCCGTATATTATGGTTACTGTCTGACAATGTAAGGACTGACTCAAAGTCAATGGGAATCTCTTACAATGGATCTGCATGTAACAGATATGCACCCCCCTCTGGGATGATGTCACACAAAGCATAAAAGATCTTTTTATGAACAGTATCAGTGCACCTAGTTGATAGGGTTGCCACCTGACTCTCTTTCTGCAGCTCTGGCCTGGTTGGGGGGGGGGGCTTGAAAATGGTAAATGCATTTATACTTTACAAGAAAAAATATTAAATGCATTTATACTTTACAAGAAAAAATAATTACTGACCTTTCTCTAAATGTCACAGAAATCTTTGCTACTACTCAAGTTATCTTAACACAAACTATTATAAGTAACATTTCTTCTTCTTTTGGCTTTTCCTGGTTAGGGGTCACCACAGTGGATTACCTGTCTGCTGATGATTGGCAGTGGAGTTTTACAGTGTTGAGTTGCCACCCCAGCACCCAACCTGCCACAGAAGTCACACACATGCATGCACTCACACCTAGGGCCAATTTAGAGTGTCCAGTCCACCTACAGCATGGCTCTGGGCGGTGGGAGAAAACTGGAGCACCTGGAGGAAACCCACATGACCACAGGGAGGACATGCAGACTCCACACAGAAGGCACCTCAGCCGAGGATTGAACTGGAGAACCTCTTGCTGTGAGGCAGAAACGCTAATGACTGCACCACCGCGGCCACCCACTATAAGTAACATTTAAAGCTTAGAATTTCAGTACTGGATTGCTCCTTATGTAAATTTGTCAGAAGAGTTGACAATTGCCTTTAAACCACTGACTGATCTAATTGCTTTGTTTTGCTATGAAAGGGGAGTGTTAAGTTCTCCTCCCCTCTGCAATAAAAACAGTGGAAACAATTCCACAGCTTTCTGTCTTTTTTATATCAGCTGCTGTGTTCCTGACATTAGCAGGGTTAATTACACATCTAAGAGTGACAGCAGTACCTGAGAGGATAAACTACAGATTTAACTGTGTGTGTCTATGATATGTCATTCATGTGGAGACAAGTTTCTTTGCAAAGTATGTGAGAAGTTGAGTTTTAAAAAAAAAAGTATGTGGGCTTTCCCTTCCTTTGACTCCAATGCAAGGAAATAAAAGTTAAAAAAAACTACAAGCATGTTTCTGGTACATACCTAATGCTGGAACCATATTGTAGGGAGAAAAGAAACCTAACAATTGAGTTAAACTGTATGAAAGGTTGGAGCTCTCCTTTAAAGAACATCTATATACCAAACTTGACAGTGCCTTTCTTGCTGTCCTGGTTAGACTCTCCCATAGATCAGTTTTGCCAGTAAATTCAGCTTCCACATTGCTTTTACACACTTTAGTATAGCTGCCTCTGTCTATATATTTTACTAGCCAAAGTGATGATTTTCACACTTCCATGCTGACAATGTACTGACTGACTGACCACACCACTGTCTATACACCTGTTCCACTAACTCTCTTCCTATACAAATTTTCAACATTATCTCTGACTAGTACTGTTTCTTCTTATCTGATCCATCTAATACAATACTCCACTAATCATGGGTGCCAGAACCATAGGGCCAGGGGGAGGGGGACACCCTCACACACTTTTACAGCTGCAAGACCTGTCAGGAAAAAACAACAAAGTGGAGTTTTCACTCTAAGATGGATTCACACATGGAAGTTAAACTAACTCTTCTTGTTCTCTTATTGCTCTGTGTTACAGGAGTTATGCTGCCGCTGTTCTGTTGGTGCTGCCAGAGTCATGCCAGTAAGGAGAGTTTTGCTCTTTTACTTCCAGGAGTTATGCTGCTCCTGTGTGTGTGTGTGTGTGTGTGTGTGTGTGTGTGTGTGTGTGTGTGTGTGTGTGTGTGTGTGTAAAATGCCTCAGTTAGGTATCCCTGGTGGTTAGTGTTACTCAGGCTCAAACAAGAGCCCAAATTCTCTACCCATACCACCACTTGTGATTCAGGGAGTTGAGTCCATAGCTCTCTACTGTCCAGATTTTAACAGAATATTTGGCTCATACTTTTGGTCTGTTCCTTTTAAAATTTGTGTTTTTTCTGGCAAATCAGTGAGAACTGAATTCACTTAATAGTGATAGCTCTTTAAGTTTCAGTCTTCCTCTCTTTCAGGAAACACATGGTAACACAACATACTTTATTTTAGCAACTTTCTAAGATTATACAAGCAATATTTAAAATCTGTCCCTGGTTTTGGGCCTTTGTTCCCCCAAATAAATGTTGGCTTTTTCCAGATTTCTTATGCTATGAAGTTGAGAGATTTAGTTGATTGTCAAGTGATTTTACAAGGAGCTGAGAGCTTCAGGGAAAGAGAAGTTTAGTGCTACTTATAATAAGTCATTTGCATTGTTAGTAGCACAACAGGTAGTATACTTAATTTTGATGCAGAAGTCTGTGGGTTCTACTCCCATAGTATGCAGATGGATCGCTGATACCGCACTGTGTTGTTCTTTAATGGGAATGGATGCTGAAGTCCTATGAATGTCCTCCTTTCAAGGAGTTACCTAGTAACTATGAACTCATTATCAGTTTGCCATCCATTCCCCACTGCAAACTTACTAGCTTATTTTTTAATGTAGCATGGGCAATTTATTCTTCAAGGACAACGGGCACTTTATTTGTAGATAAAACAATGAAATATAAAGTCATTTGCTAGCAGCAACCTCTTCATTAGTTAAAGATCCCTTTAATGTGGAATTATTCAGATGACTTATTTCTGCAGAGATTTTGCATATTTACTGATATTGGTGGATTGTAAAGACAGAAGTTTGACTGGCCTTTTATGGTTGAAATTTTCTGAAATGGGTAGTTTTGTCATTATTGGTTCATACATTTTGTTTCATTGCTTACTAGAACACTGTTCCAAACTATAAATTTAAAACACATTCTAGCAAGTGGTGCTGTATTATACAAGGAATATAGTTTGGCATATATATCTCAAAAGTAAAAGGAAATACCAAAGTGCTTTGGCTGAATAAGTCTGAGATGACTACAAGCTAGGAGCAGCTATTGAATCCCCAAATGACTTAACCACTATGCAGGAAGGTTTGTCCCAAATAATAACTGGTGCCAGAATCATGAACTGAAACTAAACTCCAAGAAATATATTATTGTCTCCTTTGGGAAGTTATCTATTCCAGGGAACTGCCAAATTGGCAATGCCCCCTAAGAACTGATCCAGTTGTTCGGCATTTGGGAACTTGTGTGTACAGTGACCAAACATTTGACCAACATGTGCCCAGACTCATAAGAAAGTCTTTCTATATTGCACAGCTTTAAACAACTTGATAGTGACTATATCTAGAGATGTTATTGTCCCCCTTTATAAAGCTCTCATTAGGTCAATCATTTTGTATAATGCCCACTTTAGCATGTATCTGTCCAGACCTATGCAACAATTGGAATACCCACAAAGATATCTTACTAAAAGGATACAAGTCCTAAACAATAGGTCTTGCATGGACTACCTCAAAGATTTATCACTATACTCAGTATCCTACAGAGTGCTTAGAGGTGACAAGTCTGGCATACAAGGCATCCTCTGACCTAATTCAGTGCCAGCTTTACCCCCTCTCTCTCACCCTAAAGGACCAATCACAATACCGGAAGAATGCCAGGCACCCAGCATTACTGCAGCACAGGTTAAAGCTGCATTGTCCAAGGCTAAGAATACAGCTTCCATGGGACCCAACAATGTCCCTGGCTGTTTTCTACATGAACTACAAAGTGAACTGGCAACACACCTGTGTGCCCTATTCAATCATAGCCTCACCTCAGGCTTTGTCCCTACAGAATGGCACACTGCTACAGTCATCCCTCTCCATAAAAGGGGGAGTGACTACAGACCCTGGGAATTTTGCTCCATTAGCCTGACGAGTCTGATATGTAAGGCTATGGAGCGCATCATCATGGACCTAATTAACAAGGATATCGGGAATCTCCAAACTCTGGAACCCACGCAATTTGGTTTTGTGAAGGATAGATCATGCCTGCTCAACCTGGTTGACGTCTTTGAGTCAGTCACCAGAGCTGTGGATGAGGGCAAGGCAGTTCATACAGCCTACATCGATCTGGCCAAGACCTTTGATACTATTCCCCACTCAGGAATTATTAATAGACTCACCAAACTAGGCATCAACCCCTATATCACTAGAGGGGTTGCAAACTGGCTCGCAGATATAACACACAGTATGAAAGTAGCAGACTCCAAGTCAGACTGCTGACCAGTCATGAGTGGAGTCCCACAGGGATCGGTCCTGGGTCCTCTCCTGTTTGGCATCTACTTCTCAGAAGTCCAGGCCAACATGGAGGGAGTCTGGCTGACCAAGTTCACTGACAATTGCAAGCTGGGAGCCATTATTAACTTCCCAAGTGATGTAGACATCCTACAGAAAGGCTTCACTGAAACCAACTACTGGTTTTGAAACCATGGCCTTAAGCTTAATGCCAAAAATGCATTGTCATTCCCTATGGGAAAAACTCAGTTCCCACTAATTACCACATTGATGGTAGCCCACTGAACACTGAAGGTGTTATAAGAGATCTGGGGTCACAGGTTGACAGCAACCTCTCCTTTGACCACCACATTGTCACTGTGGTCAGAAAGTCCTTCTATGTGGCACATCTCATTACCAAGGGTTTTGCATCCAGGAAGAAAGAAGTCATCATCTCTCTCTGTTCTTCCCTCATTAGACCAATCATCGAGTATAATGCCCCATTTGGCATGTACCTCACTAAACACCTGCAACAGCTGGAAAGACCACAAAAGTACCTCACAAAGATGATCCTAGGCCTTAAAACATATGACTTACATGGACAGACTAAAAAAACTCCAGCTTTTCTCTGTCTCATATTGTCTATTAAGAGGTGATCTCTGCTTGACCTACAAAGCCATTTCTGGTCCACCCCTGTTAGAAATGTTATACTTAAAGAAATCCCAATTCCTCTGCACCAAATGCTCCAGAGATCTCAACCGCATTACCACAATCAACAGAACATGCTGGAGGAACAGGTTCATAACCCAGAGACTGCCCATGCTCTGGAATAGACTTCCCATACATGTCAAGCAGACCCCCTCTCTGGCCCTTTTCAAGAGAAATCTTGATGAGTAGATGGGAAATAGAAAGTTCACCCTGGGGGTCACTCCAGTGGCTCTACTTGATAGAGGCATTGGGAATTAATGGCAGCATGATGCCAGAGCACTTCTATGGGCAAGGCTTGTAAAGGCTCCAGGACCGTTGGTCTAGTACACACCTATGAACCTATAATGCAGATGGACCTACTAAACATCAGCAAGTCAAATGGCATCAGAAATACTAAGTCCAGGTATCTAAACTGAATGTTGTGGAGAGATGGATATATATCGAGAATAGACTATCCATTCGAATAAAACAAAGCTCATCCCTGTCCATATTCAAATGCAACTTGGATCTAAGGATGGGTAATAGAAAATATACTCTAGAATTGCCCCTACTGCCACTAATGGATAGAAGCAGTCCCTAAATGCTGCATCCCTTACATGGGTCCCCTCAAATTATCTATAGTGTGATCACATTTATTCTCACTAGGGCTAATATACAATTATCAGCCATGGGATAGGTAAGACCAATAAGGAAATGTTAATTCAAGCACCAACATGGAAATTGGCTAAGCTTAAAATGTCCTCCAAGTGAATCTATGTTGTGGTAGTAAATAGTTTTAAAAAATTGCTCTTTTTAGATCACTAAGTGCCCCTGTCACCCTCCACCCCCCCCCCCCAAATATTCAACAGCTTCCGGAACCTCTGCCACTAATGCTTAGCTTTTTGGAACTTCCAGTAACACTCAAGCTATTTAGCATGTAACATTTTCTGTTTGTATTTAATTTTAATTTTTTCATGAGTATAGTACTAAATGTGTAACCCTCTGTTTACTTATTTGTAAATTGTGGATATCAAAAATGATTGCTATCTTATAAATGTCATACAATTTCAATGCGGAGCTCTTCTCCCTGGACCTGAGCTGATTTTTTTTTCTTGCTCAGTCGGACTTTCCTGGTTCAACAAAGACAAACTGAAAATGAAAGGCACAATGAAAATTAACAAATGCTCCAATCATCCAATCAGCACTGTTCATCTTCCCCACAACTGCAGCCATTATCCTCCTCCCACTAGGATGACTACTGCAAGCTCTAGACAACTCACACATCTGGCTAAAACTGGCTGTTTGCTGTAACTTTGAAAGTTACTAAATACATAGCAAATGAATATAGTGACAAAACTTCAAAAATGGTACTGCAGAGGGCTACTAGGCGAAGGAGACACAAACGATCAATCTAGGTATCCAAGGTGTATTCCACAATGCCTACTTATAAAATAAAATTTATTTTATAAATGTGCATTTTTGAATAAACCTTGGAAACTTAGACCATTTGTGTGTGTCTTCTTCACCTAGAAGCCCTCTTCAGTACCATTTTTGAAGTTTTGTCACTATATTCATTTGTTATGTATTTAGTAACTTTCAAAGTTACAGCAAACAGCCAGTTTTAGCCAGATGTGTGAGTTATCTAGAGCTTGCAGTAGTCATCCTTTTTTGGTTGCTTGAGGTTTGAGTGTGCGGGTTCTGTTATTTTTCTTTTTTTTCTTTTAATAAATACAGCAACACTAATTAATTCCTTGTGCAGCACAGAAATGTATTGATATTTAATCAATGCTTATTTAAATAGTTAGGCACATGTCTCAAATACCCACTTACACACACACACACACACACACACACACACACACACACACACACACACACACACACACACACGCACGCACGCACGCACACACACACACACACACACACACACACACACACACACACACACACACATAGACACTGCATCAGCAACTCCCCCCAGCCAGAACCAGATCATGGTCAAATGGCTACCTAGGCAAGGCAATGGACAGAGCCCTCCTAGCCATACCAGTATGCCATTACATGTCTGTCTCTTCCCAGTTACCATAAAATACTGTTCGAACTGTCAGGGTGCATATTATTTTCTTCTTTACGTTTGCAATGATCACAGAAATTTGGATTTACTTTAAAATTTTTCTTGCAAGTTTTGCACCAAAAATATTGGCAGCCGTTTGCTAAATAAACTGTTACACCAAAAACAGACTTAACATGAGCAACAGTAACATTTCTCTTCCCTTAAAACTCACATTTATTGAAACTACAAGAGACTCGCTGTGATTCATAATCAAATAGCATATACTGAAATACTAATTAGTAGCTTTGGGAAGGGATCAGAAATTCAAAGACAATGCATAACACATTTGATAACAGCCTGGGACAAACTACTGAACATGAATGTCCCTTTTCAGGGGAAGACTAGGAGCACTATACAGTGGTGTGGTATGATCACACTCGCACAGTAGACAAACAAATGTTAATGGAATTAAACCCTGCACTACAGGAAGCAGCTTATTGCAGCTTATTAACAGTTCATAGCCTTACTTATCTTCACTGAGAGCTGGACAAACACTGTGCCTCTCACATACTTGTGCCTCCAAAAAACAAGCTAAATTAATAGAGTTCAGATATTACCATTAAACTTGTATACTTCGTAGTGTCCAGTTTATTTGCACTCAAAATACAAATACGCTGCCAAAAGTCAACAGGACAAGGAAACCAAATAACACGGCTCATATGATGATGTTCCTGTTTACTACAATCAATTCCTTCTTTTATGCAATAACTATCTGGAATGCAGGAAACAAATACACATACACACACACACACACACACACACACACAACCAATCAGTTGTAGTCCCTTGTATGACTATGTACACCTTAGATATTTGCATGCAATCACAGAAATGAACAAATACATAAATAATGTCCCATGACTGCATTTCTGTTGCTGTGACAAAAATGCAGTGCTACAACATTATATCTCCTCTGCCTTAACCTCTTAGCTCAATAATCAGATACAAAGACCCAAAATCAGGAACATATTTTAAATACTACTTTTATAGAATTGGAGAGTTGCTAGTATTACAAGTTTTGCGCTATCAAGTATTTTCTGAAGTGAGTCCATATATAAATATATGGATTCACTTCATAATCTCAAAAGACTGGAATCTCGAATTTCAGTTTCTCGAGACCATGAAATCGAATCCACACAACACCTAAAGCCCAAAACCGCAAAATTTAAAATACCAAAAACACAGCAAACACTGGACCACACATATACCACAACACACACACCACAAAATAAACAAAACAACTCACATCCACAAACCTGCACCCCCACACCCCCCTACTTATATACACTAACTCCAAGATTGTCCAAACAGAAAACAAAAGCAAACTCACACCACACATTCTACAGTCCCTGACACACACACACACACACACACACACACACACACACACACACACACACACACACACACACACACACACACACACACACACACACACGCACATATCAGCACACTCACATACACTCAAACTCCCACCCAAAACCCTTACAAAACACACACTTACCTGAAATTACACCTAAATCCACACATGGTACCACACACTATCCACATACAACCCCAGACATTATGTAGCGTAAAGCCATAATTGCGAATATGAGATATTCAGATTTGCAATTCTGCGGTTTCACCATTTCAAAACTTCGATTTTATAATCTCAAGATAATGAAATTCAACATTTCAGTATTTCAAGATTATAAAGTGTATATGTATATATATATATATATATATATATATATATATATATATATATATATATATATATAGGGTTCCTATCAGTATTTCGAATGCTGAAAACGCCAAAGTCAATTTCATCGAACTGAAATGTTCTAAATCTCAGAAGAGCGAACTGACGGAACATCGATTTCTTTCCCAGGGAAAGAAATTGGAGGGCCGTCACTGGAGTTTGCTATTTCCTCCACTTTGGTGCACTCTCGGAGTTGGTATATTCTTCTGTCAGTGTTTAAAGTATTTAAATTTTTTTTTTTGCACGGAACAGCGATTTCTTTCCCTGGAAAAGAAATCTTCTGAGATTTCGAACATTTTAGTTTGATGAAATTGACTTTGGTGTTTTCAGCATTTGATATGCTTATATAGACCCTATATATATATATATATATATATATATATATATATATATATATATATATATATATATATGGGTCTACTGTATTTGGTCGAAATTTATTTGGTCGAAAATTATTTCAGGCAGCTCACTTCACTGAAAGCCCATTTGACTGAAAGCACATTTGGTCGAAATTCATTTAGTCAAAAATGAAATATAGCCCCTGCCCCACTGCAGTCTGACCCTGGAGTGAGAATATTAAGTAATATGGGGTGGGGGGTGTGGGAAGCATAGCCCCCCCACATTTTACAAATAGTATATCTATCAATGTATTTTTAATAGATACACCTTCATATGATAGTGAATACACAACAATTATGTGGGGGCTATGCCCCCCACATCCCCCCCTTACTTAACACACACCCCTTACTTAATATTCTCACTCCAGGGTCACACTGCAGTGGGGCAGGGGCTATATTTCATTTTTGACTAAATGAAATTCGACCAAATGTGCTTTCAGTCAAATGGGCTTTCAGTGTAGTGGGCTGCCTGAAATCATTTTCGGCCAAATGAAATTCGACCAAATAGATGGTATCCATATATGTATGTATATATATATATATATATATATATATATATATATATATATATATATATATCTTTGCCTGTATTAAATACTCCACTTACATTCTGATGAACCAAAAACAGTTTAATGCTTTTGTTCCAATAACATTCACTAGGAACTGAATGTTATTGGAATGAAAGCGTTTAAATGGTTTGGTTCATCGGTTTATTTGTGATTTGGTGGTTGTTCGATATGTCTGTCCACTCCACTCTTTTAAACAGGAAACATCTTTATTGAATTATCACTTATGACAAAGACAATCAAACATTTATGTAAATGAAAATAAACCATATTGACATACTTTCAGTTGCAATCATTATATATCATATATCATCTTCTATATATTAATTATTTGAAAATTACATAGCTCATTCCATTCCTGCCTTCTTTTAAAACTCATTCCTCCTCCAGAACAGTAATCTGCATATATTATTCCAATTCACATTTTTTCTATGTAATTTGCTCATACACTTTTCTAAAGATCTCACTTCCAGTTCTTGTATCTCTGTCAAGAGTCAGAAAGACCCAAAACATCAAGAAAGAATTTAAATGTTTATCTTATATTCTTAGAAATTTGCTAGAATACCAAGCTTTGCATTAGCAAGAATTTTCTGAATGCCACAAAGTCTAAAATTCACATGCTGTCATTATTTACTGGCTGCAGCTAACAACAATTTTCCAAAAATTTGCAGATTTGCCAAGGAACAGCATAAAATAACTTTCAACTGTTTTGTTCAATATTTCTGATCAAGGACAAAAATAATGAAAGGACAGATGCACCAAAAGGGGAATTTTTAAATATTATTATTGTTTTTAGCGTATCTATTTGTTAATTAGGTAAACATATTGCACGACCTGCCTCTTTTCATGGGTGACCCAGAAGCCCTGTTTGGTTAAGTGAATAGATCAAAATCACACAGGCGAATAGGGAATCCAAGTCTGCATTTTGTATACAGTTTGTTAACAGTTAATTGCCTTAAATCTCTGTGCTAAGTGCCTGACAGCTCTAATTCACTTAAGAAAACATAACAAAGACAACATGCATTTTCTGAACAATAAGAACAACAAAACCCCTCAGTGATTTACCAGAAAAATTAAGAATTTAATGAGGAACAGGGAAAACTGTGAGGCAAAATGAGTGACATTCTGTGAAACTGGACACAGATGAAAGACGGAAAACTTTAATTCACTTAAAAGGTTATCAGAGCATTAGATGCTTCATAAATGTACATTTTCTGAACAAAGGGAACTATGAAACCCTAATGAATGGCATTATTGACTGACTGTAATCCTCATTGATTTATCAAAAAATTAACATTTTACAAGAGTTATGCAACTCTATTGACTGACTGTAATTCTCATTCACCAGGAAAAAAATATTTTATGAGGTACAGCAAAAATAAGAGGCAAAATCAGTGACGTCTTGCATATAATTTTCAATTGCTTTGCTAAAGAATTCTGAGCAAACCTAAAATATGGGGGGGGGCAAAATCAGGGACAACTTTTGCATAGTACTCTAATTCACTAAAACAGTTAACAGAGCAACAGGTTTTGCCTCAACACACATTTTCTGAGCAGTAAGAAATATGAAACTCTAATGTCTGGCGCTATTGACTGAAAGTTATGCTCAGTGGATTACCAGAAAAAAATATAAGGGTAGACCAAAAATATACAACATAATCAGGGATATTCTATAAAATCAGAGATAGTTGAGAGGGTTGTTTTGACAAAATCAGAGGCAGGCAGCTCTAATTCTCTTTACTCATTTAATTCTGGACAGTGAGGGGGGGGGGTGAATTAACACCTTAGTTTCCTGAGATCTTCCAAGCCAGGAAACTACTTGCTTTCTGAGAGTTTTACTCCAAAATCCACTAATGAAAACACACCATTAGATTTATAATATGTGATACATGGTGTGGGTTATAAAAGATGTTAAACATAAAATCTCTTTGGTTGACAATGTGCTATCCACTGTGAGTATCAACAGTCTGTCAGCAGATGCAGATTTATTAATGGAAAACTGTATTTTGTTTACCAAAAAAGTAAATAAATAAAATACTAGTGCTATGGTCAGACAAAATGTTATCTGTCTAGAAGTATGCAAGATAGATCTGAGATATCAGTGAGGGGAATTGTTCACCTGTTTAAAAGCTTTCTTATAATGTATGGCAAGAATTGACAGCATACTTCTGTTTTGTGATATTGCTGAATCTATGCAAATTATGAATATAAACATTTCACAATATTTCAAAGTGATATTAATCTGCAAAACCATTTGTGTTAGATGGCAGGTATCAGTGGCAACATTATATGCATTAATGTTTTGGAAAATATAGCACCATTTCTTCACCTGTAGGTCACATGTTTTATAAAATTAATGCAGTTATGAAAATATAGGTAAAAGTCATAAATGTCTTACCAAATGAGCATCTATATCTCAGAATGTCTTCACATTATCCACCATGTTTTAATGTTATTTTTACTAACACTCACTGCTTGAATACACCACCCTCAGTATGACAGTATAACACTTTATTTTTGAGTTATTAATGTAAACATGGAAATCTCATTTTTTTATTAACATTTCGTAAACAACTCCAGCTCTGCACATCCCATGCTGGCTATTTCACAATCATGTTTAGCAAATCATGTCAGCTTGTAGATGCCAACTTTGAAAACACTAATGAGTATACTCATTTCAAGACTGCATGGAAGCCTCCTATAAAGAAAAATATACTCTTGTAGGAGACACAGGAACTCTGCTTTCCTGATGACCATACCCTTGTAGGAAGCAATGAGTTAAAAGTTAACAGAACAAGAGATCAATATAAGAGCTAGGAAACTCAAACAACTTGCATTATTGACTGGCTGTAATCCTCAGTGATTTACCAGAAAACAAACATTTTACAAGAGACAGTTGAGAAGCAGAGTGTTGTTCTCTGCCTGAGTCCAAGTTCAGTATCAGGCAGTAAACTACAACAGGATTGCCCAAACAGATGTGGCTTAAACACAGAAATTCAAAACAGCATTGGCTGAGTTTGGGAGAAAGTGAACAATCTTTCAAAAATATGTGCAGTATGAAATAATCAGTTATCTGAACCTTTGACATCATAGACATGCAGAGACATCTCACATAGGCAAAACACACACACATGCACTTGCACACTTACTTAACAAATCCACAGGGGCAGGGCAACGTCATCATCACTGCATACTTCTGTTTTTTTTCTTTATAAGACCATGCTAGTTCAGTCTTGTCTACTAGTGGTCTAATTTTCTGTGTCCAGCTCCTGAAAGTCTCTCTCTCTCTCTCTCTCTCTCTCTCTCTCTCTCTCTCTCTCTTATTGGCTTTACATTTGAGCCAGTTTAAATGAAAAATGTGGAGCTGTCACACACCAAACAGGAATGGACCCAGATAAAGAAGTCCAAACTGAACTCAGGTGATATGAATGCATACTTTTGTTATAGTTCCAGCATTTATAGCCCCCCCCCCCCGAGTTAGCACTGGGCCTTAGGCAGGTGCCTGTGGAGCCTTGTGCTGAATCTAGCCCTGCTTCCAGCCCAGATTACTGAAGCCCCCAACATCTGAAATACATAGCAAGAAGTTGATATACATTAAACCATTATACACACACATTTATAGAAGAAACTGTATACCATGTTCACCCCAGTTATGCCTGTTTACTTGCTCACTTGGACAGGCTACATCTGATAAATAACATGGCCAGTCTATGCATGGATAAGCACAGAATGGTTAGGGGTTTGCATAGATCACTTTTAATCTTCTGCATATATTTCATTCTGCTCCTTAATTATAAGCCAGACCCTGCTTCTTAGCAATTGTTATGGTATATTGCACCCTCCTTCATCCAGCATGGCCCTTTCCTGCTGCTTACTCCACCAGTGTCTCCTCATCATGCTCATTCCCCACTGCCTGGTGTGGTCTGACATATTTGCCCTGCATTCATGCTCCCTGCAGTAACTGCTTTCTCAATATGCTATGCAACATAGTGATGACCCAGGCTTGAGACAGGATATCGTTGTAGCCAATGGCTGCCACTGTCAGTGGATTTCTGATGAGCTGCAGGATGTATCCAGCATTACCAATAAGATGCCTCTGAAGAAAATCACCCTGCATAGACTACTAATATAGGACACACTTGTGCCATATGCAGGAGTCATAATTGCTGCCTGGGCAGCCTGCAGACACATTGTAAATTATACCCTGTGCATTACAGAGGACCTGACAACTGATACAGTAGTAATCTTTATGGTTAACACATCTTCTTCCCAGTTCACCAGGTGCAGCCCTTATCTCAATGTGAATGCAACCTATTGTCTCCAATTTCTCAGAAAAATGGAATAGGTCATGAAATCCCCACATGCTGATGGCTCTCTCTTTTGTGGTACAAGGAAATCACACTTGCTTGCCAACATGATGCAGCATTCAGTCAAGGAACTAATGGAGTGTCCTTGACGGAGATAGCTGGGATACACCTACTGTGCTCCCTACTTTTGGTGAAAGGTCCCTGTAGTTAGTATTCTGATAGCTACATGTGCCTTGGTACCAACCTGGATATCTATTACACAAATCTCACAGGCCTGCAAAATGAGTGCAACACATCTCAAACATCTCCTGCACAATGACTCTATCCATACTGTAGCAGTCCACAGTTTCGGTGTCACGAAGGGCATGGAATGTTAAGTGTGGACAGGTGATATTGCACTTCTGATGGTAATGATGTACAACATTGTGATTACTGGCAATGAGTACAGGCAGTTTGCATCTAGACGTTATGAATGCTGTTGATACCCTAAGCACCATTCCACTATTCTCCTCCTATAACTCCAGGATTTTATGGCAGTCAATTGCCATGGAGCTAGTGCATGCAGCCACAGAATACATATGCGTTTCTGAATCACTCCTCCATATTGTTTGCCATCATTTGCATGTGCCATGTCCCACATTTTAATACTGTCACTCATTACCACATCATTATACTTTCATTCACATACCACGCAGGCCACTGAATTATTGGCCTCCACCATTTGTGCTCACTGTGTCCATAATTTGTAACTTTTAAACAGAACCTGAATCAACTATGAAAACAAAAAAGGGCAGCCATTGCGATGTGTGCCACACTTTATTAATACATTGAGTGCTTTTGTCATTCATATACAGGACTTCATCAGAATATTAAGTAAAAAAGCAAAGTGGAGATTCAGCACAGAAGGACACACCACAGCACAGTTCAAGATTTATTTAATATGAAAGTTAGCGCTTTCACGGTAGTAAACCACTTCATCAGACAAAAAATGGCTTGCATACAACATTACTTAAACCAACAATATCCAATAGGAATCAGAAATGCATTAGTGAATAATTAAACATTTAAAGAAACATTACACTAATGCTTCAAAGATCTTGCTCTCAAGAAAGGTTTCAGTGATACAGTGTCATTAATTCCAGGACTATTGTCTGCTTTAAAAAACAATATCAATTTCTGCTTACATTCCTCAGTTTTGTTTCTTAAATCACCCCCTCATACCAACTTCAACTAACTCTTAAATAAAGAACTTAAATGTATGTTCAGAATTGGTTCGCTGGACATGTTTTGCCAATGCACTGGTGGCTTTGTTGTTTTTAATATCTCTATAGTGTTCTAAGACATGTCCCTTAAGTGATCGATTAGTTTTACCTATGTAATAGGCTGCACATCTATTGCAATAACAATAATAGACTAAATTTCTAGAAGTGCAGTCAGCATAGAAAGAAAAATCAATAAAATACCCTAGTACCGAATGTATGTGTTTACATGCACTGCAGTGCCTACAGGGGTAGGTACCTTGCCTTTTGGAGACAACTATTTCCTTAGTCTTATTAGTCTTATAAAAAAGCTGTCTCTATAGCGACAAATTATTTTTGAAAGAGAATCTAGGTCCCTCAGCCACAAATGTACTCTAATGATATCGTGTTTGTTACAACTGATGTGCGAGATTTATTTTCTGTAATTCCCCATAACATCGGGATTCAGTGGTTTTTATCAGTTTTTGCGCTGCCATTCTGACTTTGGGCATACTAAATGTCTAACTCTTAGAAGTTAAATGGAGGTAGTTCTGGAAAATAATTTCATCATTTTTGAAGACCAGCTCTTTAGACAAACAAATGGGGTTGCCATGGGTGCAGCATGCATCCCGGTTTTTGCTAATATGGTAATGGCATATTGGGAAACCAATATAGTGTTTACATCTGAATATAAAAATTCATGGCCTTCTACAGAAGTTTTCTTGGTGATATTATTATTTTTTGCAAGGATGCTAGAGACAAGCTGGATCATTTTTTTTCAATTCATTAATAATTCCACCCACTTTTTGATATTAACTATGGATGTAAATTCTGAAAATATCCATTTTTTAGATGTCTGTATCAAGAAGAACCAAGTGACCAAAGATTCAAGTCAGCACTCTATAGAAAACCTATGTATTCTAATTCTCTTTTATATTTTGATGGCTGGCACCCCACTCATCAAAAGAGAGTATTGGTTAAGGGCATGTGTAAGACTGTTTTAAAGATGAGTGCAGGAAATTGTGGGAGATGCTTTCAAAGAGAGGATATCCTGACAATTTTCTCTCTGAGATTTTTTTTTTTTTGGGAAGCTGAGAGAAAAAGATTTGAGGGGATATACTTTCCTTTATTAGCTACATATAACAATTCAACTGGGAATGTGATAGCTTCTTATGACAAAGAAAATAGTTATAGGAAAGCTTTGGTACTCCTATGTAGTTTAAATTTTAAGGGTATGTGTGACATTATATTTAAAAATAGGACTTTATTTGGGACGGAGCAGAAATATATTGAAAAAGTGGGGGAGAAACCTGTTATTGTGTATCAGAAAGATGGTTGCTTTAAATCTATGATGGAAAGAACACCAAGAGCTACAACAAGGGGAGTAATGATTACATGTGGCCACTGTTCCCAGTGTAGATACATTATAGAAGCTACTGAAATTTTTATTGATGGCTTTGGAAGTATTAAATTGAAATGTAAATATTACTGTGATAGTAAGGACATTATATATGTGGCAAAATGCCAACAATACCAAGGTTTTTATATAGGAAAAACCTCAAGAATGTTTAAGAACAGAATTTATCAACATCAGTATGATATTAGTAAAAAAGATGGACATAATGCTTTGCACAAACATATTGAAAGTTTTCTAACACACTCTTTCAAATTTATTGCTATTGATCATGTCATTTTGGGACCGAAGGGGGGGGGGGTATCTGATTTGTACCTCGAGTACAAAGAATTAAGATGGCAGTTAAGATGTAATGCAGCTGACATCCCTGGTCTAAATGAATCAATTTCAATAGCAAACTATTTAAAATTGAACTTTATGTTTGCTATTTAATGTGTGTATATATATTTTATACATAAAAAACATTTAGTAGTAGCCATCGATGTCTTAACTTTCAATGGATGTAAAAAATGTTTTTTTAAAGGAACTTGGTCTCATGGATTAATTGTTTAATTGTTATTAATTAGAAATCTAGTGACATGGTTTTAAAATTGTATTTAAGCTGCTGTTTTACTTTTGGTAATATTCTGATGAAGTCCAGTATATGAATAACAAAAGCGTGCAATTGTTAATAAAGTGTGGCACAGATCGCGGTGGTTGCTCTTTTTTTGTGTCCATAATTCAGGTACACCCTGACTGGGGCCACACATTATTGACAATTGTTGAATATGACACAGAGAATGTTTCTAAATCCCAGGGTATGTGTATAAACCTCAGAAGAGTTTAATTTGAGGTACCAGTTAACTTTTTGGAATAAAGTATTGTTTATTTTTTTTTTTTGCTTGTGTAAAAATGTTATAAATAAACTATACAAGATGTAGAGCATTCCTAGAAACATCTTTAATACCAGCTTGTCTTCTGGCCGTACCATTGTTTATCTGCTGAGATTGTTCTAGAGTCGATTTTGAGTTCATCTGACATTAGTGTACGACTCTTGCATTTCCAATTTCTCACTCTTCTTCTGCTTAGCTTGAGTTACAGTGCCTTCATTTATTTGACAGCTGTATCAATCTCTTGTCATACTGTCCGTTTGTCTGACCCACAGTAAAAAAAAAAATGCCATTTAGTTTGAAACACCTTTTGAGACTTCAAATTCTTAGTTAGTTGCTCCACGGTGCTGAAAAAATACCAAACAGAAGTGGGGTCACCAGTGAGCCCAGATAAAGATGGCTGCTTGACCCAGAAGCCCCAGTTAAAGGCAGAGAAAAAGAGAAAACAATACAGGTTCACAGAATGAAAATCAGCAAAATTTAAGAAGTTAAATGAACAAGAAGAAAGGGAAGACCAGATGACCAAATGGCTGCATTTAAAGCAGTAGCAAAGGAGGGGCAGCTTTGTATTTTGTCCAGTAAGCAGAGATCATAGCAGGAGCAAAAAAACGAAACAGTATGTCAGCCAAAGAACATACTCCAGAAACTCAGAAACAAATTTCTGAATTTGGAGAATGATAAAACAGCAAAGAAAGCAAAAATACTGGACTACAACAAAAGGATTATCAAAAATGGAGGAAACAATTACTAAATAAAATACAAAAATGGATGCTATAGATAACAAATAATACAGAAAAGGTAATATAAGAATATCAGCTATGCAGGAAATAATACTATGAATTGATTTAGAAGTATTTGTGCTAGATCTGCTACAGAAATATGTTATGTTACCAAACACCACTGAACTGATAATACAGAGGACTCAAAGAGATGGAAAGAAATACAAGGAGGGAGAAGAACCACCAAGACATGTGCTATTCTGTTATATGTATTTAAAATAAAGGAGGTAATGCTTACAATGGAATCTATATTACAACAGTGGAAAATTATTCTGACACCCTGGTGAAGCAAAGGAGGTCACCTCTACAGAAAACGCAGGAGCTAAAAGTTATGGGGATAGCAGCATAAATCAGCTATCCTGCCACCTTGGTAGATTAATAGCAAAGAATGTGACATAGGCTGAACATCAAGAAAGGCATAAATAGGTTTGCAGAAAAGGTGTCCCAAAATGGAAGCCACAGAAAATAAGGAAGTTATGGGAATTCAAATTCCTCATAAGAAATGGTGGCAAGTAAATTTATGCAGAAAGGAGGTGGACCCAAAAGTAACATGAGGTTATAGCATTGTTCAAGTTTTAATTTTTGAAATGCCTGCAGGTTAGTAAGGATGAGAATGCCATAAAAAAGTGTGGGTAGGAGGTAAGTAGTGGCAAGTGTAGTTTTATTTGCGGTGGTGAGAAAGTTTTTGGCTCTGTAAAGCATCCCTAGTTTTTGATGTGTTTTTTTCTTATGTAATTTTGTATATGTAGGCTGAATTTAAGATTATCATCCACTAACATCCCTAATTTGCTATGAGAAATGACTTCAGTGGTTTAAATATCAATAAAGAGAACTTTAAATTTTGCTTTTTCATGACAGAGAGGTTTGGAGAAAAAAATTGTAGTGTCATTTTTTTTAGGCTTCAGCACGAGTTGTGAGTTACAAAGTCATGTTTCAGTGACTGTTAAAATTCTTGAATAACTTTTTAGGTGTGCCATGTTATCAGATATACAAATGAGTGTGGAGTCATCTGCGTACTGTATTAGGGAGGTCTGTTGCATGGATGTGTGGAGGATGTTGGTGAGAATCTTATGGAGAATGGCATAAAGGATAGACTTGTGGTACACCGGTGGTTACTGGGAGGTATGGAGAGATGATGGAGTGCTATCTTACTGACTGATAGCTATTGGATAGGTAGCTTTTGAACCATAGAAGGATGGCCTAAGAGAGACCTAATAAGGACATTTGAAGTAGAATTTTGTTGTGAAAAACTGGGTCAAAGGCTTTAGACAAGTCTAGAAATAAGGAGGAGACTAGTTTGCCATTATCTCTAGGTTTATTGACAGTATCTATATAGGTTAGAAGTGCAGTGCTATTATTATGGGAAGGACAGAAGATATGTTGTGTGGGGGATAGGAGTAAGCACCTGCATAGCCTGTGCCCTGAATGAAGGGATTGTTTAGAAGAGAACAGCACCATGTACTTCCCTGGCTTGGAAACAATTAGGGTATATCCTGGAACTCAGATAGCATTGCTCTGGTAGGATGAAGCTGTACACTCCAGGCATAGGAAAGAGGATGCAGCCAACAAGTACTTTGACATAGGCAGTGGCAGTGGAACAAGTTGTATGTCGGTCAGCTCATTAATATAATTTCCAGCAAGCAACCACCTTGCTGCAAACCTGGCTTAAATTATTCTATTTCACTAGCCCCCTTTTTGAACCAAAGGGCTGCAGTGGATTGACCTGATGTATCATTGAATTTATTTTAAAATTTATTAATGTTCCATTTTATTATATGTGATTGTTTTGTTTTGTTTTTGGTTTAAAGATTATTTACTAATAATGTGATGTCTTGAATTCATTAAGGATTAATATTATTAAAGTTCTTAAAGTTTTTATTGTAATGGTTATATGTACCTTTAAGGTTAAGTCAGGGTAAATTTTATTTAGAGTGTATGATTAATTAAATTATCAGCAGATTGGTTAGACTATATAATATCAATTTAGTCTATTTTTCACGTTATTTTACACCTTGTAGATGTTCTGTTTGATAAATAACAATATTTCTTTTAATAATGCTTTTTCAAATGAAATATGGGTGCATCCTTTTACTCCTTTGTATGCAAATTTACTTATAGGATTATTTCATGTTGAAAGTGTATATGTTCTTTCTTTTTTTTTTTTAGAAAATAAATGTTCTTAATCATGTTTTTGATAATATTTTTGACAGAGAAAAACAGCACCCAAAGCCAAATCATTTAGGGATATTTAAAACAAAGGATTTGGTATATGTTTTACTTATAATAGTAAACAACCATGTAGTATTTTTATATGTCAGTTTGATGTAAATGGTTTGCCTATTAGTTTTAAATTGTTTTGCAAATCAGGTAGTTCCTTTTTTATGGTACTAGTCATCATCCTGTACATACTATAAACAAACATCCTTGTGGTGTATATTGCAAAGCAAGATGTTTGTGTACTAAGTAGCCTGATTTTCACCACAATTCTACAGAATCTCCTTAAAATGTTATACTGGAGACATCGTCATGCAGATAAGGAAGTGGTGTAATGGATAGCTTATGATAAAGAAAAGCTTCAGTCCAGGCAATCACATTTTCTGAACAAAAAACAGACAATAGAAATGACAATAAATTGTGTTATGGAATATGACTTATTTTCTGGAGATTTAAAACTCTGATAAATCTTGAAGTATTATTTTAGATGATCTATACTTGTAAAATGTATTTTCTGTTAGACCTTTCTTTTCTTATAAGAGAGACAAAACTATTTATGGTTATTTAATGCATAGTAGTTTCAGTGTTCCTAATAATTCCAAAACAAGTGTTCTTGGGTATAGAGGTATGTACCTTTGTGGAAAATGTATTGGTTGTGGTTTTCTTACAACTAAAATAAATGGTAATACATTTACAACTACAGGATGCGATACTTGTGATTTTGAAAGAGTAATGTATGCCTTTAAATAATTCTGCAACTTAATTTATATTGATGAAACAAAGACAAAAAATTAAAAGGGGTTGCAGGAATATCTTCATGATATCAGTAATGCTATAGAATACAAAACTGTTGTTGTTCATTTTAGATTAGAAATAGTCTTAATGGCAGTACAAGTGATTTATCAACATAGTTTTATGTCAAGTTGGAGTCAATGTACGAGAGGATTATTTTTAGAGAAGAAAGAAGCACATAATTGAGAACTTCAATACTTTAAGACCTAATAGTCACAATACTGACCTTAACTGAAAATCATCAAGTAATTGTCTTATTTACTTATTTATTTGTTTATGTTGTTAATTAGTGTTTTATTAAAGCCTTATTGGTTTAGTGTTGTTAACAGCTTTAGAGTTCTCTTGTCAGAGGCAGTAGGTGGTTTGCAATAAAGTTTTTGGCTGTATTTTGTCATTATTATTTTTTTCATCAATTTGTTGCTATATCCTGTATAAGTGTACTGGTAAGGTGTCTATCATCTTTAAAGACTATTTGTAAACTTTTGCTGCTGCTTTGTTCATCAGAGTGTGTGGGCAAGCTGGGAGATGATGTTTCTTTTTAATTTTGCTTTTAAGGTTTTTTCATGCACCGAAATTTGATGCTTGGTGCATGCTTAATAGCATGTAGATATGCATAAATTTGATCATTTGGTGTTGACATTATTCACTTCAATATTTGTGCCTTCAATAAAGGTAAGTAAATATATGGCTCTACTTCAGAAGAAGCTCAAAGATTCAAAATTACAAAGTTCAAATGGCTGAGAACATAAGCTCAAAGTTCTGAAGCTTCGAAAATGTAATAAAAAAATAAAAACAACATTTTTTTTATGTTTTTTGCAGGGAGCGAGCCCCTCTGTACCCCCACACCCCCTGCTAAATAAATATACCAACTCTGAGATCACACTACAGTGAGGAAAATTGTGAATTTCCTGTTCTATGCTGTACAGCGATATCCATTCAAAATGTTTGTAGTTTCAAAACTTCAATCTTATGGTCTCAGCTATTTGAAATTCGAAGTTTTGAAAGTTCGAGCTTCTGAAGGGGATCCATATAAATATTGAAGTGAATAATGTCAACACCAAATAATCAACTTGCATGTCAACATGCTACTAAGCATGCTCTGAGCATCAAATTTCAGAATAGGCAAAAACCTTAAAACAAAATTAAAAAGAAACATCATTTTTTTAGAGGTGGACTTACACAACCTGCCAGTTATACAATCTGTCTCCAAGACTGCACAATTCTTGGGGAAAAAGCAAATTCCCCAACCCCAAAAATCATCTGATCTGCTACTTTTGTTGACAGGTGTTGACCATCTGTTTAGTTAACCAGATTGTGTCAATTAAACAGATGTCAGCAAAAGTGCTGTTCAACAAAAGTAGCACCTTCTATATATATATATATATATATATATATATATATATATATATATATATATATATATATATATTGTTTTCTTCATTCATTCCTTCCTTCTTGACCAGGTTAGTCTCATTAGGCCAACAAACATATTTATAGGACTGGCCCAATTTATACTGACTAGGGGAAATTTGACCAGACTACAGGTGAACGTCTACTCTTTTCCATTAGTACTGCTGAATCTGTAACATCCACCTGATCTATCAACTCAGGCAGATGGGAACTTGGTTTAACATCTCTTAAAGATGATCATAACTCCTTCTCTGTGGATAGTGGACAGGCTTTTTCCTCTTTGCTCAACCTCAGCCTCAACCAGGTAGAGGAGATACTGTGATAGCCAAGGATTATGAGTGCTTAATTTTTTTGTAACTTTCTGATTCTAGTGATGTACAGGCTGATAAGCAGAAAAGAGGTCAAGAGCACTGTAAGTCAAACTGGTATGATAAAGGGGAGAAAGAAAGAAAAAAATGATTTTAAAGAAATATGGTTCAGTATGGATACAGAAAATTTATTTTTTTTGTTTTTGCTAATTGAACATTAACATTCTACTGCAAAGTGGTACAGGTGCAGACAGAAGAAATAGTACAGTAAACCTGTGCTGGATGCAAGCAGGCTTGTCACTGGTACCATAGGAGGAGTTGCAATCCATATGCATATCTAATTTAGGTCCAATTGTCACTTCTGCCCTAACCCAATTTAGAAAGAGGAAGATGAATCCCGAGAGTTAAAGTTGTTGGGAAATAAATAACCTGGATGGTGGAATGAGAGAAAAAAATATTTTTCTCTCCAAGAATTTGAGAGGGTTTGACACCCAGTGAAGAGGGGAAGAATTCCCTGGAAATGAGACAAAGAAGAGTTATAATTTCCTTCCAAGAAACAAGGCTGACACAGAAATTACAGGGATGAGGGGTAGCTATTGGAAGTTAGCAGGGCTCTATTCAATTACCTTGAAGAATTCTAATGACAGTGGGAGCTGACGTGCTACAGCTGTATTTGGTGAACTATTTCTGATGTCCCCACTTGCTTTGTTTATTTCTATGAACATTGGCAAGAAAGTACCATACAGATGCAAACTGGATAATTGCTGGGAGGTTTGGTGTAATAGTCAGACACCTTCTAGATCCCACACAGCTGTGAACCACACAGAAAGGCAAGGAATGTTTTAATGGGTTGGAAAAGAGAGGAGAGGTGGTCAGATGCCTGCAGGAGACTACATCAGTTGAAGAGAGTTTATGTTGTAGAGATTATAAAGTTGAAGCAAGCAGGTTGAATTGATTTTTAGTAATGAGCTGTTTGCTATTGGTTGTAGTGGAAGCTGATACAGGGAAAATATATCCTGCACCCTGCCTGTATAATGAAGACATTTGAGGGAATGCATATGATGGAAAGGTGGTGAAGTCAGAAACCTTGAATGTGAGGGATAGGAATGACTAGCTTGTGCCAGTTCACTAGTTTGTAGAGAAGGTCATGTGGCTTCCATTTAGCTGATTGTCCTTGTGCAAGTGGAGCCTTACATGATATCAGTGGCTACAGGCCAGGGAATGGGGGCTTAGAAAATCACACGGGAACACATGTGTGTAAGTATGTGTGTGCATCTGTGTGTGTGTGTGTGTGTGTGTGTGTGTGTGTGTGTGTGTGTGTGTGTGTGTGTGTGTGTGTGTGTGTGTGTGTGTGTGTGTGTGTGTGTTTATGTATGTGTGTGTGTGTGTGTGTGTGTGTGTGTGTGTGTGTGTGTGTGTGTGTGTGTGTGTGTATGTGTGTCTGTATGTCTGTGTTTTTGTCTATGTGTCTGTGTGTGCTTCTGTGTGTGTGAGTGTGTGTGTGTGTGTGTGTGTGTGTGTGTGTGTGTGTGTGTGTGTGTGTGTGTGTGCGCCTCTGCATCTGCATGTCTGTATGTCTGTGTTTTTGTCTATGTGTGTGTGTGTGTGTGTGTGTGTGTGTGTGTGTGTGTGTGTGTGTGTGTGTGTATGTGTGTGTGTCTTGTCTGTGTGACTATCTGTTTGCCTGTATGTGAGTGTGTCTGTCTGTGACAGTATGTGTATCTAGAGGTAGGACGTAGGACACACAGAGGTGATGCCACACTCATAGGACACACAGGGGTAGGGCTAGTAACATAAAATAAGCACCTGCATAGCCTGTGCCCTGAATGAAGGGATTGTTTAGAAGAGAACAGCACCATGTTCTTCCCTGGCTTGGAAACAATTAGGGTATATCCTGGAACTCAGATAGCATCGCTCTGGTAGGATGAAGCTGTACACTCCAGGCATAGGAAAGAGGATGCAGCCAACAAGTACTTTGACATAGGCAGTGGAACAAGCTCCTCCTTGGCTGCCTGGATGATGAACCTCTCTGGTTGGCTGTTGCTTGATCTAGGTAGGGCACTGTTACTGAGAATACATGGATTCAAGAACAGTGGAAAGTAGCTAATGGTAGTCAGGCACAAAGAAAGTACAGTGCAGAAAAAAACTGTCTGGTTCTCATTAAGACCTGAGATGAAGCAAGTTGCCACTCCAATTCTGGCATTGTTATACTTCAGGCTATGAATGGTGTGGAGACATGGATAATTGGATGCTGCAAGATACAGATTTTTTATTGCAATTTCCCAGGTTATGGCAGCAGAAAAATACAATGAGACATCAATCTATGACTTGGGTTTTGATGAATAGTTTTGCTGTAAACTTGATCAAATTATGATTTCTATCCATGCAAACACGACGCTCATACTGAATACTCCAGTTTCTGGTGATAGATAAATAACTATTTATAAGCCACAGTTGTATGTCGGTCATCTCATCAATATAATTTCCAGCAAGCAACCACCTTGCTGCAAACCTGGCTTAAATTATTCTATTTCACTAGCCCCCTTTTTGAACCAAAGGGCTGCAGTGGTTTGACCTGATGTACCATTGAATTTATTTTAAAATTCATTAAGGTTCCATTTTATTATATGTGATTGTTTTGTTTTGTTTTTGATTTAAAATTTATTTACTAATAATTTAATGTCTTGAATTCATTAGGGATTAATATTATTAAAGTTCTTAAAGTTTTTATTGCAATGGTTATATGTACCTTTAAGGTTAAGTCAGGGTAAATTTTATTTAGAGTGTATGATTAATTAAATTATCAGCAGATTGGTTAGACTATATAATATCAATTTAGTCTAATTTGATTGACTCTGAAGAAGCCATTAGTGTTTTATGGTAAAAGCACTTAGTCGTATTGGTGCTTAATAAACTGCTTTTGAAATGCATCACTGCCTAGGTGGCTAGTTTTTTATTTATTTATTTATTTTTGTTTCTAAATTTTTATACATAACTACTGCCTGTGCAACCCACTAAGTTGCATGTGGGCTTTCTCATTAGTACCACCTCTGTAAAATCTTAGAATGTATAAATGTAACTACTGTTCATGTATAAATGTAAATAAAAAATGTAACTCTGTGTTTAACTGTAACTTAGTATAATGCCATGTAAGCAAACAGAGCTTTTGCCCTCGGGCCTCTGCTGAAAATGGATATTACCCAGTCAGACTTTCCTGGTAAGTAAGGCAAATAAATAAATAAAACAAAGGTGTAGAACTCTAACAAAAGTCTTATTTTCACATAAAATTATGGTTTTATGTGAAAATAAGACCCAAACAGAACACTACACACTACTGAGAGTTCTCATAAAGCAGAAATGTAATGCTTATGCAACATTCCGTTTTGTACCTTTGAACATGATCTTCAAGCTCTATGTCACTGCATTTCCTGGAAGTCTCTAGTCACATGACTATTAGACTAGAGATTGTGGGCAAAGCACTGTGATTGGTTACTGAGGGTAACTGATCATAAGCACTTAGGCTGGATAGTTCTAGTCTCTAGTCATATTCATACTTGGCTACATATTGCCAACTCAGAAAGCATAAAATGCCCTTAGCAACTGATCACAGACACTTAGACTGCATAGTAAAAGGAGTCAGATGACATCACTCTTCAGCTGTTATGCCTGGTTGCATGTATTGGTAGGATTTTGCTTGTTTTATGATAGGCGATAAAATTATTTGGTCTCCATAATATCAACAAAGGAACAGAGATACTAAGTTTGGGGATTCACAAAATAATAGCCATCAATCTCGACATTGCAGTTAGTTGCTTTATCCTTTATTCTTTTTTTTACTCAAAAATTTTCTTATTGAATTAGTTCAAAAGTATTAGAATTTCAATTGTAAACATTTGTGCTATTTCAAACAGATAAATAAACTATATACATTATATACATAAGGCCTGCGTCTGAAATATTAGCTATAACCATTTGAGTTAGATATTATATATGTTATGAGTTGAGATGTTTTCTTCAATTTTCTTCTTTTAAATAGAGTCCGGGTTTGTTTCTAGTGTCTTAAAAAGAGTAAAGATCTTTCCCCAAAAACTGTTAGTCCATGGCTTAGGCGAAATTCTTAGTTTCTTTACATTGAGTTCCATTGTAGAAGTTTCTTTTAGTAATCCCAATGATTCTTCAAATGATGGTTCTGAAGTGGATTTCCATTTCCTAGTTATACATTTTCTAGCAACTGCTAGAATAGTCCATAACAGATATCATTTTTTTTATTCATTGTAGATTCTTCATTAACATTCAACAAAATTAGTGATTTAGCTAAAACAAAAGAATCAGTCAATATGGTTTGGAGAAAAATATCAATATCTTCCCAATATTATTTAAGTTTACTACAATCATAAAAAATATGTATCCAATCTGCTTTACAATTTTGCAGACATCTCCAACAAGTAACATTTTGTGAGGGATTAATTTTAGCTATTCTATTGGGTGTAAGAAAAGATCTGTGTAGAAATTTCCATGTGAAAATTCTCCAGTATTGAACGTTTGATGTTAGTTTTATAAAATAGAGTAGATCCATTTTACTCACCAGAGTTAAGTTTAATGAATGTTCTTTGATAATGAAATCCCAAAAGTTTTGGTTAATAGTAGTCTTATATTTCATTAATAATTTATAAATTTTTGAAATTATATTCTTCTTATTTTTATTATCGTAGATAACTTCATATAAATAACTTATAAATTTTGGTCTATTTTTAAACGGAGAGATATTAATTAACCTATATAGATCTTGTGAGTGAAGTAAAATATCTTGTAAGACAAGCCAGTTTGAAAGTGAAAGATCATATGTATTTATTATTAGTTGACCATCCATTACTCCTTGATTGTCTATACTTTGTTCCCAACAAGAAAAATTTCTTGCTTCCCATAAGGAAAATATATTCCTTTGAAATTTATTAGAAAAATTCTTAGTAGAACCAAAAGGAGTTATTAACTCTATTCAAATTTTTATGTCTGAATTATTTATAACAAACTTTCTAAATGTGTTAAATATATTATTTATAAAGTCTAAGTTGGTTGGTCTTGTAATATTATATTGGATTCCTATAGATAAAATATGCCAGGATTTATTAATTTGATTGTCTAGCATAAGATTATTTATTAAAGAGTTTTCTCTGGAGTAGATGATGGTGTGTAAGGTTTTCCAATTTGAAGAATAATTAGGATCAATCCAATTTAAAATTATTCTAATTATAGAGGCTTTTATATATGTCTCAATGTCTGGAAAATGTATTCCTCCTTTTTCCCATGATCTGATATGATGTGTAAGAGCTATTCTATTTTTACTTGGATACCATAAACATTTTAATAAAATTGTGTTTATTTCTTTTAAAATATGTTTATCTGGTATCATAGGAATGGCTTGTGCTATACATAACATTTTTGGTAAGAGAATCATTTTTATTAACTGAAGTCTATCTTCAAAGGTTAGATAAATTTTATTCCATTTAAATATATAGATTTTTAAATTATCTAAGATATTTTTGAAATTTATAAAAAGAGTTTCTTTTATATTATTACATAAGGTAATCCCCAAGTAAGCTATTGTAGAGACTTGTTTGCCCATTATATAATTCCCTTCTATTATTAAGTCTTTTTTTTTGTTTAATAACATGAAGTTAGACTTTGACTTATTAAAATGGAGACCTGAAATCAAATAAAAATGTTCTTCTTCCTTCTCTAATTCTTTTAGACATTGTTTTGAAGCAGTTAGTGTAAGCAATATGTCATCTGCAAATAACATAATCTTAGAGTTATCTTTCCCATATACATCAATGCCTGTTATTTTTGTATTAGACCGAATTGAAGAAGCAAATAGTTCAATGGCGAGAGTGAATAATATAGGGGACATAGGACAACCTTGTTTTGTTCCTTTTGTTATACCTATAGATTCAGAAGTAAAAGGTCCTCATTTTACATATGCTAGATTATTTTATATATATATATATATATTCTTTATTAATGAGACAAATGTAGGAGGAAAGTCATATAGAGTTAAAATCCTGAATAAATATTCCCAATTTAATGAATCAAAGACTTTTTCTATGTCTAGAGTTATTAACAGGGCTTCCTGATCTTGTCTATTTAGATACTTTATAAGTGTTAATACTCTTTGAATATTGTCATAGGTATGTCTATTATAAATAAAGCCCATTTGATCTTCATTTATTATGTGTATTAAAGATTTTTTAAATTCTGTTCACTAAAATAGACATAAAGATTTTATAATCATTATTGAGTAATGAAATCGGTCTATAAGAATTACATTGTGTAGGATCCTTATTTTCTTTTATTATGGGTATTAGTGAATACTTCCAGGAAGGTGGAATTATATTATTATTTTGAACTTCTAGCAAGGCTTTGTGAAATAGTGAGGCTATGGATGGTGGAAACATTTTATATAGTTCTATTATAATACCATCCATTCCAGGGGCTTTATTCATTTTGCTTTCTTTAATACTATTTGTAAATTCTTTGTATGTAATTTGATTTTGTATATCCAATTTCATTTTTTCAGGTAATTTCATTACTTTGGTAAATTTCAAATCTAGATTTAGGTGATTATTAGTGTTTTTGTCCAAATCATAATGCTTCATATAATGAAATTTGAATTCATCAAGAATCTCACTTGTATCAGAAACCTTTTTGTTATTTTCTCTTCATGAATGATATTCATAATGTTGTTTAGTCTAGATTGTTTCTTTACCCTGGATGCTAAGTTATGCATGTATCTTGGTGATGTAGAGTAAGAATTTAATTTTAATCTTTCCAATGCTAGATTTGTTTTATGAGTAAGAATTTCATTATATTTTTTATTTAAATCTGTAATTGTTTTTTTGTTATCAGTGTTGTTTATTAGGTCCTTATTTTTAAGACTTATGATCTTCTTTTGTATATTGTCTAACTATGATTCCCATTCTTTTCTTTTATTTCTATACCATGCAAGAATTTTGCCATATATATAGACTTTTAAAGTATCCCAAATCATTATTATATTTAAATCTTCAGTATAATTAGTGTCTAAAAAATTGTAATTCTAGATTTAGCCAGGGTTTAAATTCTTTTAATTTTGTAATATAGGCTGGTATTCTTATTAAGAAATTTAGTTTTTTAAATTCCGTTTGAATTTTGAGAAGAAGAGCATTATGATCTGAAACAGGAGAATTAATTATTTTAAAATTTACTATTTTTGTGTTTAAATCATGTGAAACATAAATGTTATCTATTCTAGTATAAATCTATAGTCTTGATGAGAAAATAGTAAAGAGTTATTTTCTTTAAATTTGTATGTGTCAATTAAATTATGAATCTCAATCCATTTAATGAGTAATTTAGCTATTGGCTTGAGATGTAGGTTTCTAATATTTATAGTTTCCAAATTATCTAAAATACAATTAAAATCTCCAGCCAGTATCAAATTGCCTTTATATGTGTTACTTATAAAGTCTAAATGTTTTTTGCAGTTCCGATACCCATACCAGGAATCCAGTATAAGTTTACTAATGTCCAAATTCTATTATTATATTTTATTATGACTATTGTTAAGAGACCTTCTTTATCTTCATAACTGTAAATAATTTGAGGATTAATAATACTCTTTTCCACAAAGTTATTACTCCTCTTGTTTTTTTTATGTGAGGAATGGGCTAATATTAAGCATTCATTTGGATTCCAGATATGTTTATCAATTGTATTAAAATGAGACTCTTGGAGAAATATTACTTGTGCTTTATTAATTTTTAGATATCTTAATAAATTAGATCTTTTCTTAGGGTTATTCAAGCCATTAACATTTATAGAAAGCAATGTCAAGTCCATGTAAGTTATTTAGTTCAGTAAGATTTATGGTTCAAACCCAACCCAGTACTCTATTTTGATATATAGATTGCTCATGTGACTCTTCATTCCTATCTTTTTCTGTTGTTAGATATATGTTGTAGTCCAACTCAGGCCCATAAGAATGAAAAAATCAACTACATCTAGTAATAAAAAATAGTAATACCAAAATACTCCTACTAGACATGGAATGATATACATTCCCAATCTGTTAGATGAAAAAAATCCAACAGATTGTCCCTCATACCTTAACAGCAAAGAATTTTCTATAAGCTCCATAATGATTTACCAGAGATATGCTAATCTTAGTGGTTTTAATATGAGAGCAACAATAGAATGCCAAATAACTTTAATTTCCCATCAGAAATCATTATAAGTCAGTCTTTTCTATGGGTTAAATAAGTTTTGTGCACCTTTGAACTGATTCATAAGTCATGCCATATTAAGTATTACACTGATATTCATACATACATTGCTACATTTGTTATGCTCTATAGTGCATTTCCCATGTCAATTTATATGTTTGAGAAGTAACTTAGTAAAAATCTTTAAAAGTTTTTTATTAGACCCGATACTCAAATATATACAATATGTTCCATGAGGTCATCACCTTAGAAATTGTGTGAAATGCAACATTATATTATACCATATGTATCGCTACACATACATATTCCTATTAAAACTGGAGATGCATTCCAATTCTATTATCAAGATCATAACAACTTGTGCACAAATCAGAAATTATTACAGCATGCTTAATAACCTTGAATATCTGTTATACTGTGTTATATTTGCACATAAGATGATGTTAAAATGGAAAACCAGTGAATGATTCCATGTGCAAACTACAGATGCTGGATTTGAAATTTATAATAAGAAATTACATTACTATGTTCAGAACTGTGAATCATGTTCTATTTTAACCTTCATGTATAGAGTGAACACATGAAATATTGACCATAGTATGGCATGTCTATAGTATTTCAATATCTTGAAGTTGGCTTGTACTAATACATAACTAATAAAGACAGTCAGCTATAGTGCTTATGCTGGTTGTTTCAAATATTATCAGATATTTGTGTTTTACTAAAATATTCTTTTTGCTATAAACTTTATTTCAAAGGTATATAGAAGATATCTATCACCTTGAATTCCCCAATAAAAGTTAATAACATAGATGCAATTATCTGTGAATAAGTAAATAACCTAATAAGAGAAAATTTATTGTCAGTTTAGTTGCATTTGCTGCTAAATGTTAAAGATTTTACAAGTTTTGTCATAAACAAATTGGCAGCTACATGTGATTAAGAAATAATTGACACTATGTCTGTGTGCCATTAAAGTGCAAATGCTATTTACAAATTGAAAAAGAAATCTGAATTTACAACAAGCCCAGAGTCTTGTGATTTCAGCAGGTATAGATACATCTATGCACCATCTGTTCTATGTGTCTCATCTTCTATCTTAATAAGAATCCTTACCTCTGTCCTCTTAAACGACCATATTAGTCTGCTCACATTATTTTAAATTGGGTTTAGTTTGCTACAAATAAATGGATTGCAAGCGACAATCTACAAAACATGACACTGACTCAAATAACATATGTAAAATGGACTGAATAATTTTTGACAAATGAATATGTGATATACATTGCTTATGGTAAAATAAGAATAAACTGAAAGAAAACAAAAGACAGGTAATGTGGAAAGAAATGCTGCATAATGCTTTCTTCAGTGTAGTTATGTGACCTAGCAATTTGGAATGTACATACCCTACAAAGGCTAATAAAAGACCAACAGAGAACAAATAAAGACTAAATTCAGTAAATACTCTGATGGGAAATCGAATAATTTATATTTGGAATATGTTGTGAGATTACATTTGTTCAAGTTGTATCTACAAGAAATTCTATTATAAAGTACCCCTTTAGATTTGCAAGCATAAACATTATAGTAGCACCTCTATGCAAGGCATAGATAGAATCTTGCAAATATAATCCCATCACATTTACTATTGTAGAATAGCAATAAGGAACTCATGGTGATGTATATATCAGTTCAGTTCTATCAGTTAGTTGTTAGGAAATAACAATCAAAAGTAAATATGTGAAAAATCTATCTTTCTGGTGTTGAAATTTAATACCTCGGCATCATAAAAAGTTGCTACCAATCACCAGCTAACCAAAACTCCGCTGTGATTATCCCCAATCGTGAAAGCTACAACTGCTAATCATTTTTCATGAATATAGCCTATCTAGCTGTCTGACATGGTACAAACTGTGTAAGACCTGTCACAGAGTCTGTGATGCAAAACAATGTCTCAAACTGCCCTACTACTACACTGTTATTCTTGAAGCATACATATATTTCTACACTTAGCCATTTTAATTGCCAATACTATTACCTGCCAACATCCCCAAAGCCATTAAATACTGAGTAATTCCCTATGTTCACCTCGACCCTCCCCTTGTCCTATTTCTACTTCTCTCGATCCTGTTACAAATGGCGTATTCACTTATTCTCCTCATTATACTGTCCTAGCTAATTTACCTAACATCTGACTCCAAAAAAAACCATAGACAGTCTAGCTATAACAACACCACTAGTCTACAACAACTAGCGTATCAGAGCTCTGTTCGGACATTGATGAACAAGCTCAAGAGCATCCATTCATCAATTAAAGATTAAATCTAGCAGATAAAGAGAAAATTTGTTATGTCAAAAATATCTGAAACCAAATTAAGCCAGTGGAATGGAAATTCTTTACTTGAGACCAATATAGCATACTAATTATGATTTTAAATTCATTGTTTGTGAGGTAAGGAATGTAAAACCAACTATTTCTACTTATTTGAAATACAGATGTCCTATCGTTTTTTGTTATAAAAAGATATATAGTAGGCTTGCCAATATTTATTAATCACATAACACCTGTTAGGCATAATATGACATGTCATCACAGAAAGTCACTGTAATTCCTGATCAGTATCAAGACAAGTATATCTGTAAATAACCAGGGTAATAAATTGTAAGATGTGTCTGATTTAGCACAGAAAGCTGTGTCAAGGATTTAAACATGTGCACTAGTAAGCACTGTCCTTCATAATACATTTTGCATTCCTTTTTTTACTGAGTTGTAGAGATGCTTTATAGAAAGAAGTATACATTAGCAGCCAATTTTAAGACTGATCCATACATACATACATGGAGTTAATTTCCTTTTTAAGTGCCCAGAATGCTGCGAGTGATTTGGCGCCCTCAGTAGCTCACAGAAACTCTTCTAAACTATGTTGTACATTCGTGCTCCGCCAACGAATGTTAAAATTTGAAAAATAGTCTGTTTTACAAACTAGAAGTAAACTAGGCTTTAAAACAGACATTATTTATTGTCTCTCAACATTTTTATCCAATTATTTATTTTAAAATTAAATATTTTAATAAAAAAAAAACTTTTAACATATTTGTACGATCTAAACTTCGTACCAATCTCACGCCTCTATATCATACCATACCTTCCCTACCTTTCTATCTCAACGAATCATGTCAAAGTAAGAACAAAACTATACACAACTGTTAATCAGTGTTATTTATCAATAATATAACAATTAGATTTACTTTGAGGTCATTTAAACTCATAAAAGCATTTATAGCGTAGAGAAAGGAGATAGAGAAATATTAAAGAGCAGGGAAAACAATGAAGAAAACAAAGAGTGATAAACATGAAGAGAAATATAGTAATAAGCAATATAAATCAAATGTTATACATACACTTAGTTTATTTTAGAGTGTGTTTCATTTTTTAGTTGAATCTTTGAGAGAACTTGTAACTGCTGTGCTTTTTGAATCAGTTTTTTGTTTCTTCTTCTTGACATCAGTCCAAGAATTTTTCTCCGGAGATCTTTTTAAAGACAAAGATGATGCCCAGTCCATTTCCTCTGGAATTGTTATTATGTTATTATTTTTGATAAAAGAAGTTGCCTCTTCTAAATTATTGAAAGTTCTCATTTCGGTTAAGTGGAGGATCTTGATTTTTGCAGGATACACAAGTTGTGCTTTTATTTTATTTTGTTTAAGCAGTTTAACAAGTGGCCATGTTTTCTTCCTCATTTCTAGGACTCTGGAAGAATAGTCATTATTGAATCTTATTTGATGTTGATTGTATTTTAAAGGACTATTTCTCCACGCTGATTTAAGTACAAGTTCTTTATCAATATATGATAAAAATTTTACTACTATTGATCTAGGAGAAGCATTGGGTGAGGAAGACATAGCTTTGCCTATGGCTCTATGAGCCCTTTCTATGCCACTAGATATCCCTTCTTTTAAGTCCAAAATTTCAGGTAGCAATGAGTTTAAAAATAAAATAATGTCCTCACCTTCAGTTTTTTTCTGGGAGACCAAATATTCTGATGTTTGTTCGCCTTTCTGTGTTTTCTAGGTCATCTATCTTATTGATAAGCCAGTTGTTCTGCTGTAAAAGGAAATTGCTTTGAATTTCTTCCTCTTTCAGTCTCCCATCTATATCACAGAGAGAAGTCTCGATGTCTAAGATTTCTGTTTGTTGTTGCTGCAATAATTCTCTGTGAACATCAGTTTGTTTTTGACATTTTCACTTAGATTTTCAAGGTTGTCCTTGAAACCACCCATTTTCAAGGATAGTTCCTGTAGAGTGGAAGATATCAATTGAATCTCTTTTCTCAAGGGTGTTTCAGAGTGTGAATTCTTTGAGTTGCTTGTATCCACAAGTAATAGTATTCTCCAGGTCGGTTTGACAGGAAAATATTGAAGAAATGATACCAAAATTTATATCCAGTTAGTATCAATAGTATTTGATTGCTTTTATTTGATAATATTAATTTTTTCCTGTTTTTTAAAGCTGATTTTGTGGAGCTCTGAAAAAATGCTGTTACCAGTTGGCCATCTAGGCTCCGCCCCTTTTTCCTTTATTCTTATTTTTAACTTGACTTGAGGTTTTTACATAAGTATGAGTTTGGTGGTTTAATCTTCTAAATGGTGTTTCTAGTGAGAAAATGTGTGTGTGTGTGTGTGTGTGTGTGTGTGTGTGTGTGTGTGTGTGTGTGTGTGTGTGTACACATGCTTTTCTATGTCTGTTTCTTTTGAGGGGGCACATGTGAGTGTTACAAAATAAAGACATACTGTCACACTCCTCTTAGCTGATTTACATTATTTTAAACATAGAATAATATTTATTTAAAACTAATATCTCTAAGAATTTTGTGTTAGAAAGTTATGCTCTTTACAAACTTGAGAAATATTCCTCTTGCTTTTGGAAAATACGCTGCTACTTCTCAGATTATCGTTCGCTTGAAAATGCTACATTTATTCAAAAATGCAAGTATTTATGTCCCAGCTAAAACATACCTGCAAGTCTGTCTCTGTGATGAATATTTTTGTTTGCTTTCTTACACTGTTACTGCTGAACTGGATTTATATGTAGTTTTTCTTAGCTGATGACAGTTCAAAGCAACAAACTCAGCAGCATTTAATATCAGCATCAATGAACAAACTTATGAAGAGAATGTCGTTCCTTAAATTTGAATTATATATGCATGATAACATACTGATGAAGTTACAATGTTTTCTGTAATGATTTCAGTAACTGTCACATTATTTTATGACACAATTCTGTACCTTTCTTTAGCTATTCCATTACTTAAGAAATGTTCATTTTGTGATGCCAGGAAACCGAGAATTTTATTTTACTGAAGAAGGATATTCACCATCACTGTATGATATTCGTAACTGGCAGCTGCAGCAAATTGGATACTTCAGTATACGTATAGTTGGCAGTTACAATCCAAGTGCTCTTGATGACAAAGGTTTTTCAATTTCATCTAATAGAATCATGTGGAACAGTCAACAAACACAGGTTAGGAAGCAATTTTATTATAATATCTGTTACAGGCAATAATTTGTGTTTAGTTACATATTTTCAATTGAAAATATAAAACCTTAAAATAAAATAAAAAAAATGGCTATGCTTAAATAATAACAAACATAGAATATGTTTTGACTCTGAAATAGTTATGGAGAGGTAATGACCTCCCCTGACAGTTTCCCATCCACACCTGCCCCATACTATCACTTCCCTCTACCCTTCTTGAAAATATTAAAAATGGGGATTTGTTTAACAATATATACATACACATCCTTGTTCCTCCCCTAGCAGTTTTCATTGCCCCCCTGCCCTTCTGTGTGCTCCTGTCCTTGCTCTTTCTCTTTTCTGACTGTCCTGTACACCTTATTTCCTTCCCATTTTTATAAAAATATTGGGGATTTTGCTGTGTCCCCCTTATCTGGTTTCTAAGCTCTGCCCATAGCAGATCATTATTATATATATGTATGCACTTCATTACAAGCAATTCTACTTACATGCTAGTGCACATACAAGGTCATGTGACCTGGCACAGCACTGTCTAGGTTATTATGTGATGTGGTGTCTTTTTGCAAGCAAATTGCCTACTTATTCAGACTTCATCACAGAATGACATTCCTACTGCATAGATAATCAATATTGTAATGCATTGCACTTACACACTCATGTAAGCAATTTTTCTGAATTATGGTCTATGTTTTTTTCTTATAATTTTAAAAGGTATATAAGCAGTTTATAGTAAGAAGTATGTTAATGCAGGAAAAGATGACACAACAGTTACAGAACATATTTCAATGAACATTGTGTCCTGGATGTGTCCCAGGTCCGCCTGTCAGTGATCCATGCCTGGTACATCTCTCATGGGAAGAGCTTGCTAACAAGGTAAACAAACTACCTCAAAAACAAACTACCTCAAGTACCTCCAGATTGCCGAGCTCCTCACTCTGTTACAGAGAGTGAGCTCAGCTACTTAGTGAAAAAGCCTTATTTTGTTGCTTATCTCTCAGCTCTCCTCTTTCCAATCACTTCACAAAGGTTATAACGGCAGGTGATGATGAAGACGTATATTGACTGGTATGCTGAAAACATCATCCTAGGACTTAGGTCTCACTTCACCACCACAGGTTGGCACAATATCTGTAGTACTGCTCTGTTTCAGCCATTTATCAGTCAGTTATCTGTTCTCCTATACCTTCACTTGTGATTAAGTCCTCAAGGTTCCTTACCTGCTCCATATGAGACAGCTGTTACTCAATGAAGAAATGGAATCATCATGCATTTAAACTAAAATACAGTGAAGAAGATATAACCTTAGTAGACTTATGTTGATATAGTAGGTCTAAAGGCAAATGGGAATTAATATTTAGACTACCCAAAAATCACATTCAACCAAGAGAATACAGATTTACATTTCAGATGTCTCATAACAGTACATATATACATGTATTAGTAGATCAATCGGTTAATAACCAGCCACATCCAGCCTTTGTGGTACAGAGTATGAGGCTATACTATGTTTTCCTTATATATGTCTCATATCGTGTAATGAGTCAATATGAACCATTTTACTGATCTTAAACTCAAGAATTTAAATGTAGTTTATAGCAAGCCTGAGCAGCTGCATGGCCGATTAGGTACTTACATATCTGATGTGTTAACTACCTGTAATCACAGATGCCTATATTTTTCCTAAACAGAAGATTCATCTAGTGAAAGAAATGAGAAGATGGACAGCTGGGAACATCAGCTCTGATCTGTTCCATTCGGCACCTTTTCCCAAGGATATTTACACATCTGTGGATGTGGATAGCTGGTCTCTCCGCCTGTCACATGTAAGGAGACCACCGCAGTGTCATCACTACAAGAGCACTGCTGTATTCCCCCGATTATCATTAATATTCCATTAAAGTGTTGGACATTGACTTGGACACTAACCACAGGTACCTGAAGGTGGAATGCCTGAAAAACCTTGCCTGGGTTGTTCATATAATAAGGAATTTATACTGCTCCATTTGTTACTGCTCATCAGTCACTGACAATGTCTTATATTTTTCACTAGCACCTTTACATGCATTCTGAATGCTCTCATCCTTCTCAAATCATTTAGGATAAACAATCCCATCTAAAATGGATTACAGAAGATCTTAAGGCAGCTACGAAGGAAAGGAACATCATCTTTGTCATTCAGAAACAATGTGGCCAAGATGAAGACAAACCTTTTGTTTACCATGCATATGCAATGAGCACACTAGCTAATTAACAATGAATGTAGACAGGCAAGGTTCATAATGAGCAGCACATTAAAAATACTGGCTGTAGCCACAGTAAGAACTTCAGGAAGGGATGTTAGGACTATGGTGTGGCCACAAGAAAGTACGAGCAGCAAGAGTACTTGTGCATTGAGTACCAGCTCTGAGGGTGTTTGGCTTGATCTCATGAGCACAGCTGCAACAACAGAAAGTTAAGGTATGTGGCAGCCCCATGAGATCTTGAGGTGTGTGTGCTGATCTTTTTTTTTATGATGCAATGATATTTATGCAGAGAATATAACTTAAGGAAGTTAGTAAGATTAAGCTAGCAGGTCAAACAAACAGACATACAACATAGACAAGAGTGACTTTAAAGGGAGGTGGTGACACATTCAGGGATGTGGAAGACAACAGATAAGGGGGCAAGAAACACACAGATACAAATGTCAATTAACTGCAGATAAAAAAAACATAAAACAACACATAATGGATGGAGTAGAGAAAAAAGACATGTACTATATCAGCAGATTCTGACAACTATACCTGTGCTATAACACAAATGTCAGGAAACAAGCACAGTACTGTAACAATAATGCACCTACATGCAACCTGTGGGGGATATGAACCCATAATCCTCCCCACTTACATTAAGCAAAGCATTTAATTTATAGGTTGAGCTACAGAAGCAGTGTGACAAGTATCATCAAGAAAACATGTAGCAGTTGGTTGTGACTCATTTGCAGAATGAAAAAAAAGATGAAAAGCATACAGCCAAAGAAATTTGAACCCATAACCCACCCTACTTAGAATATGCAAAGCACTTCATTTACAGGCTGAGCTACAGAAGCAGTAAGAGAAGCAGTGCCATGGAAACACACAACTGGTAGTTGCACACTTGCAGAATGAAATCAAAAAGACAAAAAGCATGCAACCCTGAACGGACTTGAATCCTCAGCCCTCCCCATTTGCAATATACAAAGCACTTCATTCATAGCTTGAGCTACAATAGCAGTGACATCAACACTCTAAGGGAAGCTTACATCATTTGGTGGTGACTTACCTGCAGAATGATAGAATAAGAAAGCTAAAAACCATCCATAAAGAAACCACCTTTGGGGTCTAATCATCCACAGGCATAGCTGGCACTGTAATTCATTGCAAGGGGAACAAGTCAAATGCTGACAGTTGTACCCTATGTACTATGTGAAAAACTGCCATACAACAACACTTAACTGATGTGCATGGCTGGTGCTGGCTGAGACCAGCACATATGTACATATGGAACATGGCAGCCCAGCTGTTTGCCATACAATGGGCAGTGGCAGTTGTCATTGGTTGTACATGGGCATCAACAGTGCTCTTTGAAACCCACCGTGTAGAGTACAATCACTAACATAAGTGGTTTGAAAGCCCTAGATATGCATGTGTGAGGTGTGTTTATCTATTTTTGACCAGATTAATGGTTGGAAATGGGAATATATGACATAGATGAAAAGGGGTAGCAAGCAGAGGGTACAGCTGAAGGTCAAAAACTAAGGAATGAGCAGGATGGAGATGGGACAGGTGGGGTAATATTTTGTGTGAATCAGGTGCCCATTTTCATGCATAGAGAAAGCAAGCTGGGGAAGGAAGTAAAATGGTTAGGAGGAAGGTGAGAGGGTTAGGTGAAGTTGTATGAGAAGACAAACACAATTGACAAAGTGTGTGGTAACACAATGAGGGAAGAAGAACACAATAGTGAAGGAGATGTCAGGCAAACAGAGAAGACAATGCTGAGGTGAGGACTGAACAACAAATGGGAGGAGGGACTGGGTGCATGGACACATGAGGAAGGGGAACAGAGAGAACAGGTGATAAGACAGGATAGCCACAGATGCAGACTATGCTAGCTGTGACCCATGAGAGATTACTTCCCACTTTTGGTACAGTTACCATTGGACCCTGTCACTAATGCTGGAGACAGTGCTAGACAGGGCTATGGCTCAATGAGTCACCTGATAATAATGTCTGCCAGCTGCTGAAGGAAGACAAAGGTGTCACCTCCATTGACCCTGATACAGCAGGTATACTGTTACCAGCTTCCAATGCAGGGCTACCTGAAGCAGGTGGTAAAAGTAGGGCAGAAGGTATGGAGGTGAATGTGACAACCTGGAACCCTGATGTACTGAGTGCTGCCACATGTGTGGGGGGGTGGCAGGCTTTCTGGAGGCATGGTTGCAGGTTGTGTTGCTATATAATAGTAACATAAATAGAAAGAAAAGAAATAAATGAAATGTATGTTATAGACCAGGTAGCAATAAAGATGGTGTGGGGAAGAAATACAAACATAATGAAAAACTGAAGCCAATATATTATTTTTTGACTATGATACAGTTAAACTTAATATACTTGAATGACCAATAAGCACTTCTCAATTTAACAAGACTGTTAGCATAAACAAATGAGGGAGGCACTTGAACTAAAAGTCATCATCACCTGCATTTGGACAGCTAGAGGATTAATATGGTAAGCTACTTTGACAAGCCAACAGGGGTCTCTAGTTTGAAACACAGTAATGATGTCCGAGACAAATGTACAGATACAAGGAAATCATGCTGCTCTGATGTACATTTCCCTTACAGGTTATGAGCAAAGGAAACAAATATATTGACAAATATTATCCATGATACGGATGGTCATCATCCCCAAAAATGTTGCTCATATGTATTTCCCCATCTAATGATGTAGTTAGTTCAATGAGACAGAAATCTCAACTTAAATATTTTTTATTTTATGATAACACAAATGGGGGGTTTAAACTCACTGACATTCTCAGAATGTGGGAGCACAGACAACATAGTAACCCACTTGTCCAAGTACATAACAGGATGTGTGCACAAACACAGTAAAAACAGGAATCCTCACCACTGACACTGAAAAGGGACATTCACTTGGAATACAAATGGACACACTCTGTATTTCCAGATGCAGTTCTCTGCATCAAGCACAATTTCTAAGAGCACACAGGACACACACTCAGCCAGGGTCTGGATTTCTCGCTCTGTCTCTGCCTGTATCCCAGTAAGGCTCCCCACTGGCACAGCTACAGAGTTAAGTCCTCAGTCGAGTGTCCAAGCCAAGTCTTTCACCACTCTCTCTGTGAAACCAGTGCTTCATGTCCCTGCTACAAGTTGCTGACACACACACTCTTTGAGATTTAATTTTCACACAGACACACACACACACACACACACACACACACACACACACACACACACACACACACACACACACACACACACCTGGAAAAGGCTGGTACAGACTACCTGGTCTACTAACTTTGCCCAGACTATAAGGTAGAATGACTGCCACCAGTCAGTTACTATAAGGCTCTTAAAAGGATATCCAATTTTACTGCCTGAAGTTAATATTAATATAAATGGTAATGCTGACCAAACAGCCAGGCTTCAGGAGTGGCCACAGTGTCACCAATAGATATAAGTACTGTCAAAAGTTAAACCATTTTCTAAAGGACCTGCCACAATGAAAAGTTTAAATATGTTTAATAATAAATAATAGAAGAACATGAAAATATGAAATATCTATTTACAGTAAACACCAGAGATTCAACCACATGAAATATTAAAATAACACAGATTAATAGATTTACACAGATACAGAAAAACAGCTTAACTAATCTCACTATATTTTCCTGACTAATCTACAGAGTTACTATTCCCTGGCTCACTTACTAGAGCAAGGCAAGATGAAGTAAGTGAGGGATCCTTCTATGTCAGTTTCCAAGAAACAGACTGCCATGAAACTTCAGTCTCCTCTAATATTAAAACATTATTTCTGTACAGCATGACATCACATACATCTGGTCATCTGACTTCTGGTTCCCATGAACCCCCCCACCATTACCAAAAGCTGTTAGGATTTCTCACATACGTGTCAATAATACACACACACACACACACACACACACACACACACACACACACACACACACACACACACACCTGGAAAAGGCTGGCACAGATTACTTGCTCCACTAACTTTGCTCAGACTATAAGGTATAATGACTGCCACCAGTCAGTTACTATAAGGCTGTTAAAAGGGTATCCAGTTTTACTGCATGAAGTTAATAGTAATACAAATGGTAATGCTGACCAAACAACCAGGCTTCAGGAGTGGCTACAGTGTCACCAACAGATATAAGTACTGTCAAAGGTTAAAACATTTTCTAAAGGACATGCCACAATGAAAAGTTTAAATATATTTAATAATAAATTATAAAAGAACATGAAAATATGAAATATCTATTTACAGTAAACACCAGAGTTTCAACCACTTGAAATATTAAAATAACACAGATGAATAGATTCCCATGGATATAGAAAAAACATACTTAACTAATCTCACTATATTTTCCTGACTAATCTAAAGAGTTACTATTCCATGGTTCACTTACTAGAGCAAGGCAGGATGAAGTAGGTGAGGGATCCTTCTATGTCAGGTTCCAAGAAGCAGACTGCCATGAAACTTCAGTCTTCTCTAATATTAAAACATTATTTCTGTAGAGAATGGCATCACATACATCTGGTCATCTGACTTCTGGTTCCCATGCAACACCCCATTACTAGAAGCTGTTAGGATTTCTCACATAGGTGTCAATAATACACACATACACACACACACACACACACACACACACACACACACACACACACACACACACACACACACACACACACACACACACACACACAGCCTTGCTAAGATCCCCTGTAGCTCCTGGAAGTCATAAAACTATTTCAAACCTCCACCCTTTCAGAGTAGCAATTAGTTCACCCCAATGACAATGCAGGATGCTTCCTAGTACAGACTTTTTGTCTCTGGCTGCATTCAAAACTGTGAGATAACATCTTTATGGCCTAGGCCTAGTAATTTAATTTTCTTACAATTTCTCATAGTCAGGTAGATTGAGATTAACTTATTTTCTTCCAGTATCCTCTGTTATAATAAATGCATTTAAAAATTTATAATAATCCATGTACATTTCTTTGCTGCCCAGCAGGGCACACTGTTGATACATTTTTAACACAAGCAGCTTTACAAATACATATTTCAACACAAGCATCGGTACAAATCAGTTTCATATACAAATGACATATAATTTTTTACAAAATTCCAGATAGCTGTGCTGGCATATTTTACACATTCACTGCCCTCCTTCTCCTAGCATAGCTGGTAGTCCCTCTTATTGTCACAGTTTATTGTTCCTTTCAACCTATGGCAGTTATCTCAGAATTGGCAGTGGTGTACAAAATGTACACAGTTTGGGAATTAATCCTACTACTGTTAATATGAAAAGCTGTACTGTCTGAAGCAAGTATACATAACCTGATACTCTCTTAGACACTCTAATCTTCTTCTCTGCAGTTGCCTATTCACTTCAATGTCTTCAGGGACTATAGGAATAAAAAGAGCACTGTGGCATATTTAGAGATGACAAGCACTGGCAAGTTATATGTTTGGCTAAGATAAATTAAACTTATGGCACCTAGTCAGTGACGGTACCTGGGGGGTGATGGCACCTGAGTAGTGACTCCCATTTAACTTCATTCTCTCATCAGTTGAGGTCAGGATTGCAGTACCTAATTTCACTGTGACAGTGGCAGCACTGTTCCCCTGTGTATGGGATTCCAGTGGCATGAGTGACAAGCTGGGCTAAACTATCCCAGGCTTCAGTCTTTTACTGAGGCCCCTTATAACCCTCTATCTAGGTCTTCTGGCTGTTATCCTTAAGTAAGAGGTTGAGAAATATTTTGGACTCCTCCTCACAATGCCTCTGCACTCTAAAAGGAGCACTACCCCCTCCTTCTCCAGCCATGATGTCTCACCTTGAAGAATCTCAGTGAAAAATGTCAGAAAATCATCACCCAAATTAGATCTACTGTGTCATGTCTCACATTGATAGGCATCAATGGGCATCTCATTTTTATGATAGCTGGTAGGCTAGGATAATATAGGTACTGTATTATTATGATGCACAGTGGTACTTTAAGATGTGAAACATGTCAGCCATGTATTCATCTGTATGCTAAGAAAACAGGCACTACAGTGACTTCTTTTACAGATGGTTCTATGTGGAATTACAATTTTTCCCCTAAAAGCATGACCTGGACCATGCATGCACAGTACTGCCCACAGGGACTCAGGCATGTGCATTACATTAATTATAATTGAGCACAATTCTTAGCAGGTTTTCTCATTGTACAAACTGAGTGACTCAGAAACAATAAAGAGTTGAGTCTTAATTAGCATAATCATCTGACCCATTTGGGTGAATCTGCTTGATTTAAATGTAAGGGTGGGCAAACAGCCTCATTGTAGTATAAAAGAAAACTATAGAGTACAAAGTTAAGAATCAGAAAAAGGTGAATTTCAGAAGATTTCTTCAGAAAAATTACCTCTGCTCTTAGGGTAAGTACTACTTTTTTTCAAGTCTATTCATTTGTACTATGGCTGCTTTTAATTGCTATTCACCCTGTTGACATAATATTCTGTTTGTGAGTACTTCTGTTTATATTATGATAGGAGTCTTGAGAGGAGAATTGCAAGGGTACAGCAATTTGCTTGTCTGGGGGAATGTTAAGCTTATTGGGAGATACATCCATGAACACATGCTCAGAGGACAGTTCAAGACATTTGTACAGTGCATTTGAAAACATTAGGCTGTCGTATACATTACACATATCTCAGGAACAAAACCATTTTTAATGCTGAGAGCAGTCACATCTCCCTGGTTGGTTGCAATGGCATGTGATTGTTTTGTAAGGGACATGTGCTCAATACATCCATATGCCTGACATTAATTAAAGAGTGTGGATAGAGATTCTTACCTGTCATGCACACAAATAGCATGCTATATGGTCAAGGAGGACACTGCTTCTTGGCACATACATAAGTACTAGGCAATCAGGCTACAGACCATTACAACCATACCCAAAAAACACTGTTCAAAAGTCACCACTACCCTCAAGGAGGGCAAAACAAGATAGAATGCGGGGAGAATTTGAGGATGCCCATCCAATTATCTAGGTTTGCCTTGAAGGTGGCAAGGGAGCTATTCTGCAGGATATATAGTAGAAGTTTGTTCCAGAGCTGAGAGATACATTGAGGTATGAATGTATCATGCGGTGTGTTTTATTTATCTGCTGATGAAGGTTTGGTTCCTTTAACTGAGTATTTGATATAACATTAGTTCTGTGAAGAAATAGGAGGGTAAATAGGGTTGAATCTTTCATGGCTCAAAGGATTAGGTACAGATCTCCATGGAGCAGTCTGTAAGAGACTGAGTACAGAGGAAAGAGTGACAGCCTCTCGTGGCAACTAAGATTTTTGAGGTTGCTGATCTTTTTAGTCATGAATCTCTGAGGTCTGTCAAGTTGTGAGAAATGTTTAAACAAATACATGCCGAAAGATGTATTATATTCAATAATAGTTCTGATCATTTTACTTGTAAAGGGTAATTAAGACTTCCTTGCATATAGTGGAGATGCCTTTGGAAACAAGATGAACCAGAAAAAAAGACTTGGTCAGATGATAAGGAATTATCAACGAGTACCTAAATCCCTTGCAACAGTGTAAAGTGTTAGGATTTATCAGGACTGTTTAGGAACAAGGCTGGTATTTCCACTGCTTTCCATAACAACAGAGCAATGCCTAAAAATGGGCAAGCAGAAGCACACTGCTGAATCTGGTGGGACATCCACACATAACCAAAAAAGTGCGCACAATGTATGGAGATTAGCCAACACCTCTTATTGAAGTAGATACTGATGCCCAGTGTATAAGACAAAATGCTATTTAATCCACTCAGAAAATCAAACACTTTCACAAAAGTTTCCACTCAGAAGATCAAAAACTTTACCTAATCTCCACACAGTGTGTGCACTTTTTTGGTTACTTGTTTCTTTTGTGCACCAAGGGTCCTTCCTGGTTGGTTATATCTGCACATAAGCCCAATTTATTGGATGCAGAGAATGAGGGGCTACTCAAGGCCATCCATTTCCATGGACAATGGCTCTTTGCCCTGATTGCAGCTGACCAGGCTTACCGGGACAGTGCCTGTGATGATGCTGTGACAAAGATTAATGTGGCTGGTGGCCACAACCACTATTAAGAAATAGTGCATCACAGGGCCAGTGACATTATAAATGGTGATCAATAAAGAGCACAACTCTTGGCATGAGAAGGTAGGGCAATGGGTGGGGGTGGGGTGGGGTGGGGTTTATTGAGTGTAACACCTCTCACAGATATGGAGAAGTTCCCGGTCTTTTTGAAAGGGAGTAACACCTCAACAGTGTCCCCAGTGGTGTGACTAGATGTTGCAACAGAACTAGACAGGCCCCACATCCCAGGAAATATAGACTTAATTTGGTGTGTCAATAACTATAAGTCTTCTGCACTTCTTAGTAACTATCAGACTTATTAAAGCTGTCTGACTTATGGACAGATGCACTAGGGGTTCAACATCCACAGCCATCTGCACAGCACATGCAAACAAAGTACTACTTTTAATCATGCCTATATCTGTAAAACTCAGAGCATGCGTACGTCTGATGCTGGATCATACTTACTCTGGATATTTTGTTAGTTGGTGTATTCCTAAGTGATTCCTTATCTGGCACTAGCACTGTGGATCTGACTGTGCCTGATGTTCAAGGATCTGCAGCATCTGATAACGATTGTGGGGATGAGCTGGCACAACCATGGAGTACAGAATGTGTGTGTGTGTGTGTGTGTGTGTGTGTGTGTGTGTGTGTGTGTGTGTGTGTGTGTGTGTGTGTGTGTGTGTGTGTGTTGGACACAGGAAATGGGACCACTATATCCCTAGCATAGGCCATGGGCACAGCCTCTGTCCCTATGGATAACCAGTCTACAAACATCTCACAGAGAGGACAGGTTAATGGAAACATTATCAATCAGGGAAGTGTACTGACCTCTAGTAGGCAAATGCCAAAATCTGTCCCTAGGACTCATCAGCAGAGGATTCCACACAGGGGGATGGGTAATGGTGCTCACTGTAGACATGGTTACCACCCTCCCTCTGAGACTGATGTGTCAGTCATTGTAACCCAGCATATGTGCAGGTCTATCATGGAGTTAGAGGTTAGTACCACCAGAACAATGGTTGAAGTAGGAAGGCTGATGTTAAGAGTACTTGATGACTTACAGCAGTGCATCTCTCGTATGTGTGATTATTTGGATGAACTCAGTCATACACTGGAATGTACAATTTCTTCTCTGACTCACCTTACAGGGGTGGGAGGGGGGCATCCATGGATCTGATCAACTGCTATGTCCACAGATGGTAGATAATGTATCCATGGAAGATCAGTCCTGCTCCTGCACTGCTAACACTTCCATGGTGACATCTATTGTGGAAATGTTTTCTCACAGGGTCATGGTTCATGCAGTGCTATTCCTTGTAGAACCAGCTCTTGTGGTCAGTGGTGTACATAGGATGCTGACCTATCTGACATACATAACTAGGCCAAACCACAGTGCCCAACTACAGCATAGTTAGGATCAGGAAACACAATCAGCAGATACGTTTTTTTTTTTTTAATGTTCCTCAGAAAAGAGAGCTTCTTCCTTTTCTTTTCTCTCACCCAGAGCATGAGGGAATAGTGTGTTAGAACTCAGCATTTCTCCTTCTAGGGATCTCTCTGTTTTTTTCCTCAACTGGCATTGAAGGGTGCCAGACCAGGGAGCAGCACCAGGTGACAAATTAGCCAGCTACAGCACTGTCTGCAGTGACTGCTGAGGCGCTGTCACTGCAGACCCACACATACACACCATCCCAGCCCCTAGTATACCAAATACCCCTAGTGGCCCCCACACAAGTGCTACATTAAAGTTCACCTTCCTCCCAGAACTGACATTTCATAAAAAAAGCACAATTGACTTTTGTTCTCCTCAGAACTCAAACGTTGCCAGTGAAAGACATCCCCTCTTGTGCTCCTTTCCCCACTTATGCAATTGATGATAACTGTACCCTGCCCCTGCTACACTGTTATTTTGGATGTCTTTGTCTGATGCACAATGTGGCCAGCCTGTGCATACTGAATCACAGCCTGGTGCTGGTTCTGCTTGCATCATGCTTACTGTAGTGTATCTGCTTTACTGTTGCCTACAATGTTCTGAACCTCTGTGCAGCCCACTGCCTCTTTGCCAGTGCTATGCATACTGCAGCCACCTTCATCTGGCATGATCATCCCCTGCTGCTGGCTCCTCTCATTGACTCCTCTTCTGACCAGCTTCCACTGTCTGGTGTGCTGGGGACTGTTGCCCTGCAAGTGCTGTAACTATTTCCTAAATATGATGTCTTGTAGTGTTACACAAACACTCGCACTAAGAATATTTTTGCACATGTGCCAGGGCCATACTGCAGGGCACCATTGCATGAAACCAGTCAGTGAAAGCATCCCTTCAGCAGACCAAAGACATTCTCAATAATGTTTCTTGTTTGTGATTGCCCACAGTGGCAATCAGGGTCTATTTGATTATTGTGAATTTCTTATGCATGTCTGAGCCAAGATTTCAGGGCATATCCAGCATCAGCAATAAGATACCCCTGGGGGTGGTCACCCTTCACAATCCATTGGTAGAGGTCATGGATGTCATATGTGAGAGTCATGATAACTGCCTGAGCAGTTTGCACACACATTGTAGATAATGCTCTGAGAATTGAAGACCACCTGGCAGTTGATGGGGTGATGCCCTTTGCAGTTCATGTACCTCCTTCTCAGGTCACCAACGTGACTATAGTTTATAGCCCTCGGTACCTCACAGAAATGAGCTATATCATAGAAATCCTGCATGGAGTTCAATCTTTCTACTGTCATAGATGGGAACCACATATGCTTCCCCCACCCCTTGCTGAAACATGACATTGAGAAAATGACGGAATATTCTACACTCAAATGCCTGAGATACCCAACTGTGTCTTCACTGATCCCAGTATGCCACTGAAAGATTCCTGTTTATAATATGCATGAAGCCACACATACCTTAATATTTACTGGGATAGGGACCCCATGACACCCACAGGGTGGCAGAGGAGGCCAACAAATGTACACAGTTTTTTGGATGGTGTCCCTATCAACATGACACCAGTCCAAATGCTGGTGTCGTGGAGTCCATGACCAGCCCCTCTGGTAGAGATGTTGTACACCATCAAGCATGGCAGCAGCAGTAACAGCTCCTCACAGATATTCATTCACTAAAGCTGCAGCCACCCCTGACATGACTTAGTGAATCTGAAGACCTGAATGCAGCCAAATTCAAATATACTGTGGCTCCAGCTCCATTCTGCTGCATTTATACATTTATGACTTGCTCAACCATCTTACTTTGCTTCAATGGCATACACAAAGAGGCTTCTTTCAATAGTCACTCATTACTGAACAATTTTGTAGCCATTAGGATGTACCCAAATGAGCTTCTTGATTTGACCCTATCACACAGCTTATTTTATTGAATCACAAATACCTTGTGTATGGTCACTCATCAAACAACTTTGAGTATAACAGTGTGGAAAAGTTTTCTGAACTCTAGCAAATTTTGGGTAGTACCTCAAGGTTTGACTTTTTCTTCCTTTGCCTGCATGAACAACATAGGGACTTTCTAAACACTCAAAAAGGCTTTGTAGAAAGAGTTATTCTACAAAACATCTCTCCACAATCTCCCTATATTAAGACTAAAGATTTCTGGCATGGTATCATACTGTTTCTCTAAACTCAATACAGTTCTGTACTGTCTTCCATATCAATGCCCTGTGGTAATAGCATGGGGGAGAAATTTTTAAATTATTTTCAGTCTACAGTTCTATTTACAAGTAGTCGAATTCCATTGCAGATTAAGAAACACTGAGGACACAGATTACCGTGTAAAACACAATAATATGTCATCATTCGTCATGACCTCAGTCATTTGAGTCAAGTTGAAACATTCATAAATATGTCAACATAGAGTTTCTTTAGCATATGAATAGCTGTAAGCTGTAGGCACACATTTATATAACATGAAACAAAAGAATCCTAATGAACTCACAATGAAAGTACTGGAAAATGAAAAATGTAGATTACTGGTGTCTCTGCCACTGGTAAAGATAAACTTATTCCTTATTCCTATCTGTCTGGAAAGCAAGGTGTTCATCTTTTTGTTTTTAAAGGTAACATTTGCTTTAGCCATCAATTTGAAAATAGCTCAGAATGTTGAATTAGTCTCAAACAGAACAGCAAGTTCGCTTTCTTTTCAGGTGAAAATCAAGGCTGATGCTCACCAGGAAAGGAGCTAAATGCAAAGAATTAGCTACCATACTGTTGCAACTGTTTTGAACATATATTGTCAGCTTTTCTAAATCTCAATATACATTAACAAGGCACTTAAAAATATTTCAGGGAAACATTACATTTGGAATTCATTTTGAAATATAAATGCACTGGTGGCACTTTTAGCATTAAGCTAAACTATTATCCTTATAATAAAAGCTGTAAAGCTGGACATGTATTGGCAGCTGAATATTAAAAAGACATTTTGGTGAAGTATAACTTGAAAAATAAATGTTCTTCTTCTTTTATTTTCTGTATATTGTGATGTTTGCTTACCATATACAAATAATGTGTGATTTAGAAACTGCATGTGTCTGAAGAGTTTGCCAAAGTACTGGTGTTTAGAAAATACATTTAGCTCAATGATCAATATAGCCTGTCTCTTAGGTTTAAAACTCAATCTAACATGTGTAATATAGACATGAAAGAAAAACGTACATGCTTGATCTAAACTGAAACCAAATCTATGTTAACTATTTTTAAAACTGAAACCAAATCCAGTTTTAACTAGCTTTATTTTTTATTCATAGCAAGCATTCCTGTTTAATGTTTCCAACAACATATCTAGTTAAAAAATATCCCGAATAACTTCTTATTGCCCAAATACCTTGTCAGAGAAGCATGTCTTAATCTTATAGAAAACATGTATGAAATCTACACCACATGTGACTTTTTGTAGTTCAGAATAATTAGAAAGCAGTATTCTGGTAAATTCCCTTCTAATTTTTGAAACACTGTTAAATGCTGGCATAAACTTGCACACTGTTACTATTATAATGAAGTGTGCAGTTACAAAATAACAAGACTGATATCAAAGAGTGTCTTTACTGTCTAATGCCACAATCACAAAGTCCTACAAAAACAAAGTTCTGGATTATAGGCCAGACTCAGAAAACTTTATCGCATTGCACTAAGCACATTTACGAGACAAATAAGCATGCACATGCTGTGTGTGATTCAGAAAACTTATGTATATGTTGTGGATTGTGTGGTTGTTCTCAATATATGCTAATGAGTGCATAATGAGGTACCATGCATGATAATGAGCCAAAACAATATGGTGGAGAGACTCATAAATGTTTAAATGCCATGTAATGTGTGACACCTGCTGTAGTTTGAACTCAGCCCTATGCCCATATTCATAGAGTAGATCATGGAACAATGTTAGGGTTGCCTTACTTATAGTAAATGTGCATCTGGCTGCACTTAACAGTTTACGCTCTCAACTGCATCAACATAGTGAACCTATATCGTGCTAATATGGATACCTTGTAACAAAATGTGCACATGTACTGATCTCTTCTGCAGCCCAGTGATAGTAGTGGAGTACCTAACCCAGTGCATACCAAAGTATGGATTTATTTATATTATCTGCAAGGACCTTTAGGTGACCTACTGGAGACACAGTGGAGGTATCTCTGGCATCTGTTTCCAGAGTATGGCACCACTTGTTCAATGCCATGTTTCAGCATATGTGATTTCCATGAAACCCAAAGAAGAGAGATAAGATCATACAAGATTTCTATGATGTAGACTGTTTCTCTGGGGTATTGTTGGCCATAGTCTGTATCCACTTTGAATAAAGGCCCCATCTGGTGACTTGGGAAGGAGGTACATGAACCACAAAGAGTATCACTCCATCACCTGGCAAGTAGTCTGTAGTACACAGGGTATTATCTACAATGTGTCTGCAGACCACCATGGCAATTGTTATGACTCCCATAAATGGCACAAATGAGAGCTATAGCAGCATTTTACAAGGGGTGACTTCCCATAGGGTTATTTTACTGGTGATGCCAGATATGCCCTGCAACTCTGGTTAATTACATCTATCAGAAATCTAGACAATCAAATAGTCCAGGGGTACAACTGTGCACTATCACAAACACAAAACATTATACAGCATATGTTTGGGCTACTGAAGTCATGCTTTTGTTGTTTAGATTTATCCAATAGTGCCCTGCAGTATGACCCTGCCATATGTGCCAGAATACTACGTATGCTGTGTTACTCAATAGTATACTGAGGCAACAGTTCCCAGCACTACAGGCAGCAGAAGGTGAGACATATGAGGAGTCACAGGAGGATGCTGCAGCAGAGGAGGATCACGTTAGACAGAGGCAGGCACAGTATGCTGTGGCATTAGCAAAGAGGCAGCAGATTGCACAGAGCTTACTGCTTAACTATACAAGAGTTAAGTAGGTACACTACAGAAGAAATGATGCATGCAAAAACACTAGCCTATGCTTGCTCACACTTAGGCTGGGCAGACTGTGCATCAGACATAGGCAACTCAAGTAACACTGTACAAAGGGCAGGGCACAGTTATCATTTCTACAGGTGGAGAAGTGAGTACAGGAGTGCATGTCTTTCACAGGGAAATATGTGAGTGCTGATGTTATAAAAAGATAAAGTTCCTCTGTGAGAAGTATCAGAACCAGTATGGGGGTTAATGTCAAAATGGGCTAGGGTCACTGGATGTGTGTGATGTCCTGGGGGCTATGGTGGTAAATATGTGTCTGCAGAGCCGCAGCCTCAGCACCTGGTGCATCACTCTAGACTAGCCTACTGGACAGGTTGAGGGCATGTATGACAGAGGGTTCTGCTTATATGCCTACTCATGTCCATGAGAGTTGGCTCTGCCAGGAGTTGCACTGGCTGTACCATGATCCTAGCTAGATGCTGGTGTGCTATTTGACCTTGACCAGCATCTGCTAGGAGATGTGCCAGCATGATGAAGGCAATGACCATAGGGAGTCTCTGTCCCAGGAGTAGTCACTTCTGCAATAGATGTTGCTGCAAAAGTGTTAATACTCTGGGAGCAGGATCTGCACATTCTTAGTCATGTTGACTAACAACTGTAGATGTAGTAGATGAATGGCTGCAAGGGCAGTCTGTCACAACACAACAGACAACACAGGGAACACATTGCACAGTCCAGTGTGTGATGCAGTATTTCAAAGGAATCATACATATGGGACATGTAATCCTGTAGATCAGCATGCTCACCATGGATCACTTGCACTATCTCTTCCATAGCTGATAACACTAACCTGTACTAATTCAATGGCCCTGCACATCTGCTAGGTTGCAGCCACTGACACACCAAGCTCAGGAGAAGAATGGTAACCATATCTCAGTCACGCACCATTACCAACCCCTGTGTGTGGACCTCCCTGCCAAGTGCTAGGGTCAGATACAGACATCTGTCTACTGGGGACCAGCACACTTCCCTGATATATACTGCCTGTATCAACCTGTCCTCTATCAAATGTTCATATATCCTTGGCATCTACATGCAGAGAGACTGTATCCATAGGTGGTGGTCACACTCCCTGTGTTAAACATTCTGCACTTTCTGTGTCATCCCATCCCTGACAACATTATCAGGGCTACAAATCCTCCAACATCAGATGGGGTCAGTTTCACAGTGCTGATATCAGATGCAGAATCATCTGTGAACACACAAAAGCACAAAATATCCAGTGTAAGTATGACTCAGCACCACAACTGCACATACAACCGATATGTTTACAGCTATAAACATGAGAAATCTAATAGTCCTGGCCATACCTTGTGCAGATGGCTGTGCCTTTTGGACCCCTGACATTCCTGTATACCATATGTCAGACAGCTTTAATGCAGTTTAGAGAGACTAAGAGTTAAGGAGGACTTGCAGCTATTTATACAATGACACAGGACTATTTATCAGCACTTGAAACTCTCTGGGGCCTGTCCAGCTCTACCATAATATCCAGCACTGCACTGTGTGAATCTGTGGAGCTGGTTCTGCCTTTAAGAGATGCTAGGAACTCCACTGTCTCCATAAGAGGTGGTTCAGTCAATGACCCCTTATCTGTTCCTGTGCCATGGCTTCAACTCTGTGGGAGATCACTAGGCACAGGGTCATCTGGCACATCATGCAATCCACAAATATTACACATTGGTCTCTTTTTGTCTGTTGTGTCAAAATATATCAAAGTTAATAGGCAGCTGGACAGGAGAAGGCTGGAGCACTTCAGAGAGTGCTGGGGTGATAATGTCTTGCTTTTAATATTAGCAATAGTAAGGTTTCATTCAAAAACTGTATAGCATTCATACTCCAGTGTGCCTTTTGGCATTACTGCCATGACTGAAAGGTAACAGATCATATCCATGGTCCTGTGGTAGACCATGTCATAGTTTGCCATGCAGACAGAGGGCTTGTAGTCCCACATTATTCTCAGCATCCTCTAAATTTTTGCTTGGGGATCGATGTGAATTGGCAGATGCAGCTCTTTTTTTTTTCAGGCATAGCTCTGTTAGTATGGAAAACAATGGAATCATCAACCTTGTTCCTGCATGACTATTTCAAATCCTTACACTATCCAATTTGGTGAGATAGTATGCTGGATGTGTGCCTGATATTTAGATATGTGTATCCACAACCTTTATATTCATGTCAGTCATGGTTGTGTACTCAGCACATAGTCCACAAAAAACAAGCATCAAAGTGCAACTGAAGACAAACACCTGGCCACTATAATATCAGCGTTACAAAGGTTGTAGTTACCTACATATGTGTAAGGCATGCAACACAAAAATAGTACTGAACAATACTCTGACAATGAATATGAGTTCAAGGGTGTGTCTCCCATCTACCTTAACAATTCATGACTACTACATGGAGTACACTTGCAATGTACCTCTTAAGACACTTTTGGCTAACCCATTTAAATATTGGCAAAATGATATCCCTTATAAGCATCATAATAAAACAGCAATCAAAAGCTCCTGTTGTACAAAGAAAATAATTTTTAAGAAGTAGTATTTACTTTGTACAGAAAGATATCTTAATCCAAAGGAAATACCTCAGCAAGAGCACCCTAAGTAGGAATCAAAGTCCTTTACAGATGTTTCCTTCTGTAGTGTGATGAGACTATGGGCTTCTGGTTGTACTTATACTGTATAGAGTCACTCCTCTGTGCATGATGATTATGCTAATTAGGTCTCATCTCATTATTGTTTCTGAATCTCTAAGTTTGCATGATGAACACACTTAGTAAACATCATGCAGATTTCTACTTGATGACATGCACACATCTGACCCAGAGCAGTCAACTCAGCATGCATGTGGTCAGCTTTCTTTTAGGAATATGAGATTGTTATGACATACTTAATCATCTGCTGGACATAGATACTGTAGTATATCTTTCTAACAGGTGGGTTGGGAATTGGTATAATGGTTAAAGTGATTACCTCATAGATGAGCTGTTTAATCTCAGCCTGCCCTTTAAGGCAGCTGTTTAATCTCAGCCTTACCCTCAGATGTACTCCTGGGCCCACAAATTGCCCCAACCAACCCCAACTGTCCTAAAGCTACACAAGCTGGTCTAGTCTGCCCTGCCCATTGCAGGACTAGTCTAGTCTCCTATGCAAACATATAACCCGACCCGAGACTTTGGACCATTGGACCCTTGAACTTTTCACCTTTGTGCACGGCTTTTTGACTTTGTGAGCTTGTCTTCTTCTTGTCACCAAAGCCATTGATGAGGGAACAGCAAAGGCAGTCCATACAGCCTACCTTGCCCTTAAAAGTTACACAACCACCTAACTTATTAGTGAATGTAAACCTAAATAATTGTTCTGCAAATTAAAAACCAAGATGGAATGTAAAGGGGCTCAGGACAGAACCCCCAGGGTTAGACAGGACAGAGCCCACAGGGTCAAGTTGCATGGGCTGTCAAGCTGTGTCCTATTGTTTGGCATTGGCTTTTCAGTCACCAGGTGGCCCATGGCAGGCTTACATTGACAAAGTTTGCTGAGGGAAGAGAACAGGCGACTGGGCAACCAAGGAAAGTGTGGAAAACACGGATATCCTTCAGAAGGGAGGATAGAGGTCAGGGCACAGAAGCCAGAGCCAGCTCAGAGAGCTGAAGCAGAAAAAAACGCCAAAAAATGTATGGGAAAACAAGGTAAAAAAAAAACACCACAACCCCAACACCAAGCTAAGCCAGCAGTGAAGCTACACTCAGGGACCTGGGACTAATGGTTAGGAGTGGCCTATTTGTTTGACACCGCGTTGCTACAGTGTTAGGAAAGACCTCTACATTGCTCACCTGATCAGGAAGATGATTGGATTCACATCCAGTGATCATGAAGGATTCATCTCTGTATTCTCACTTTTCAGACCTGTATGATCGAAGCATGCGAGTACCATGATGTATCTCACCCCACACATCTGCAGCATCTGAGAGACCAAAAGTTCCTCACCAAAGGGAAAAGGGGACAAGGAAAAAGGATAAAGGCTGCCCAATTGAAGAAACTCCAGCTCAGATCAGCTCTATTATACCGTGCTCAGAGGTGGTGCATGTGCCTGACATACAAGGCCATGTCCAACCCGAATTAAAATGGGAATGCTCCAAACAAAAAATCCAAATCCACCAAAGCCACACCTAGAGCGACTTAAACTTTAATATAATATAAAGGACGCGGAGGGGAGATAGATTTATCACAGGAGACTCCTCCTGCTGTGGAATAAGAGATCGGTCCATGTGTGAGCCAGAGCACTAGCCCTACTCTCAAGAAAAGAGAGACCTGTGGATGGGGAGTGGTAGGTTTACCCCTGGAATCATCTCATCTCGTGTGCTGGACAGAGGACAGACAAACAAAAAATGGGCACATTTTTTTTTTTTATAAGGGGTGCGTGGCCAAAAAAAAAAATTTGGGCTAGGCTTATAAATGCCTTAGGACAGATAGCCTAGTATAAACCTATGAACCTATGAACCTATGTGAGGTACAGGGTTTGATTCTAAACCTTGAAAGTGAGATTGACTAGACTTAAAATGGCCCACAAGAGCAACTAGCATAGTATAGAATTGGGGAGTTCACCTCTACAACGAGGCCTGTCACAAGTGGAGTCCCACAGGAACTGGTCCTGGGACCGCTCCTTTTTGGCATATACTTCTCTGAAGCCAATGTCATTGGCCTATGGCTGACTAAATTTGCAGATTATTGCAAATTAGGAGCTGTCATTGAATCTCACATTGACACAAAAGTTCCCCAGGAAGGGTTGACACAGACATAAAACTGATATCGGAGCAATGGGCAAAAACTACATGCCAAGAAATGCATAATAGCATCTTTTGGGCAGTCATCCACCCCTGGTAACTATCATATTGATAAACACCCCTTAGAGTTCACCCAGTAGTCTAGGACTTAGGGACACACATAGACAGTAATGTAGCCTTTAACCATCATACGTCTACAGTAGTGAGGAAATCATTCTATGTTGTGTAGCTTATAAACAAAGGTATGGGATCTAGGTCCAAGGAAGTCATTTTTCCACTGTATTTGGCATTCATCAGACCGGTCATTGAGTATAATGTCCCCTTTGGCATGTACCTAACTAGGCATATCCAACAACTGGAACATCACAGAGGTTCCTCAATAAAAGAATACAGGGTGCAAGTAACATGTCCTGTGCAGACTGCCTCAAGGCTGTACCCATGCAATCTGTCTCCTACAGGTTGTTGATGGGAGGTCTATGCTTGGCATATAGGGTATTGTCAGACACCACTCTGATGGATCTCCTGCATATCCACAAGACAAACAGCCCTAGCATTACTCATTCTAAAGACTTAAACCTTGTCTGTGATATAAATAGGACCTGCTGGAGAGACAGGCATGTATCCCAGAGACTGCCCCGTCTCTGGAACAGACTCTCCAGCTATGTGAACCAGAGTTCCTCCCTAACCTAATTCAGGTGTAACTTGGACTAATGAATTGGGAACAGGAAATTCATCCCTGGTTTAGCATCTATGTCTCTAATGGACACAGGCAACATGTAAATGGTTCATCTCCCAGGCCCCTGCTTGTAAATGTTTCATTTCCCAACTCCCTGCTTACATTTATCAATGGTACCAGAACTTGTCAAGAGATTTTGAATGCATGGCTAGGCTTAAAAAAGACCCTTGTGGTCGTTATCCTAGTTAACACCTATAAACTTATGAACTTATGAACAGCATACACAGAGACAGAGAAATGTAATCTCCCACTGGGTCTCATTTTACAGAGACTGCAGCTGCAAACACCCAGTCCTATTCTCCAATTTGTTGATACACTCCCTTTTGGGAGCCCTGTTGATCATTCAGTCCTGCTCTCACCATTGTATTCTTTCTTTCTCGCTCTCTCTTTTTCTGATGCCTCCTTCACCATTGTGTTCCATTTCCTCATTGTGTTTCCCCATACTCTTGTCAGTCATATCTATCTTCCCCTGCTACATAACCTACCCTTCTTACCTTTCTCTTAATTATCTTCCTTCCTTCCCCAGCTTACCCTTTTCCTCATAAAAAAATGAGCACCTGACTTAAAAAAGTATCTCCCTCCTACCCCACCTCCATCCTGCTCATTCCTTATTTACTTATCTTCTGTTCTACATTCAGCTTGCTTCCCCTTTTCATCTCTCTCTTATACTCCCATTTCCAAATGTTAATCAGGTTAAAAACTAGATAAACACAACACATAACTTGTGTCAGAACCATGGCCTAAAACTCATTGCAACAAAATGTATAATTATATCCTTTGGGAAGACAACCACCTCTGCACATTGCAACATCAATAACCCTCTTCTAGGGGTAGACGCAGTGGTGAGGGACTCGGGGACTTAAGTTGACAGTAAATTGAACTTTGATCACCATGTGTCCATTGTAGTAAGAAAATCCTTGTATGTGGCACAACTTATAAGTAAGGGCATGGCATTCAGATGTAAGAAAATCATAGTCACACTATACGCAGTCCTCATTGGATCAATAATCAACAACTCATAAATAAGGGCATGGCATTCAGATGTAAGGAGATCATAGTCACACTATATGCAGTCCAAATTAGATCAATAATCGAGTATAATGTACCCTTCAGCATGTACCTGATCAAGCATTTGCAACAGCTGCAGTAGCCACACAGGTTCCTCACTAAAAGAATGCAGGGTATAAATAATATGTCTAATGCAGACCACCTCAAAGCCCTATCCCTGTACTTAATTTTATACAGATTATTGTGGGGAGATCTATGCATAACATGCAAGACATTCTCCATTCCAGCCCTGATGGATCTGCTACACATTTGCACAACAAATAACACTAGAATTACCTGATCTGTGGATCTAAACTCTGTCTGTGACATCAACAAAACATGCTGGAGGGACAGTTATGTATCTCAGAGATTGCACCTTTTCTGGAACAGACTCCCTATTCATATGAAACAGAGCTCTTCCCTAAGCCTGCTTGGACTAATGGATGGGAAATTGCAAATTCACCCCTGGCTTGTCACCTGCAGCCCTTATGGATAGGTGCAGTTTGTTGATGCCCTAAGGCACAGGCATATACCAAACTCATTGTAGCGCATGGGCATTGATAACTGGGAAAATTGTGGCATGAATGGCTGAGTTTAAAAAGGCTCTAGGGTCATTACATTAGTAACCTCCTATGATCTTACACACACACATGCCCATATATGGCTTATAAATAAGTCATCTTTTTTCTGGTTGTACAGTGCAGAATGGGTCACAAAGAGCTCCATTGATGCCCATGTACAACCAAGGACTGGTACTGCTCATTGTATAACATTTCGTAAGTCCAGACACTGCCACCTGCTATGTATATTGACCTCAGCTGCCATCGATCTTGCACATGAACTTTGTATCATTATCAGAAGTTGTCAAACATGAATTACAGTAAATCTCAATCTTTCAGTCTGACTGCTTCCATGCCTCAACTTGAAAATCAAGTAATTTCAAGAGTGCAAATGAAAACAGCTGAGTGTTCAATATCCATTTAAGTTGAAAGCTTTTTTATTTTTACTTTTAAGCTTCTACCTGGTGAATGTGTACCACTCATGCGATATATGCTTCCCTGATGGTCTCCTACTTGAATTCCTCAATGATTCACCTCATTAATACAGTGCTTGGTCAATAGACTAGATGGGCTCAGTTCAACTAAGGCTGGATTTGTATTTCTGCTTCCAGTCTGTGAATGCGCACCACCACTCACCAGATATGTGCTTCATATTAGATGTTCCCCATGGCTCACTTTATTAATGCAGTGCTGAGTGAATAGTGTAGATGGTGCTGGGTTCATTTCTCCGGATACCTGTTTTTATTTCTGCTTTTACACTGTGAATGTGTAACACTCACCTGATTTCCTTACGTGACACCCTCCTCTATGAATGGTTATATGGCTCACCTTATTAAGGAAGTCCTGATAACGATATATGGTTCATATTTCCTCAGGGTTCCATATTTGCATTATAGTACAGATACGCTGCTCTAGAATGGCTTGCCAAGTTATACAAGCAAAGCAGAGAATTTGAAACTGTTCAAGATGTTATTAGATGAATGGTTTGATGACAGGGGATTTGATTCAGACTCAGCTGGTTCCAAACTCTTAAATGACCTGTAAAGAGGCACAAAGTTTGAGCTTCACATGCATTGAATATTGAACATTGAACTTATATTTGTGGCCTGTTTATTATCATTAGGTTATGTCTGTGCAGTATATTACACTGCCATCAGTGTAACTACAGAAATGCAGCTGATAAACACTGGCAGCACTGAAATATTTCAAAGCAAAAAAAACGATACAATGCTGGTGTCCACTATTGTATTTTAGGTAAACTTAGTCATTAGATATGAGTACCACATATGACTGTAAGTACTCTCTTCATAAATATGGTATTTATTATTTATAGTTATGATGAGACATCTAAATGTATGCCATGAAACATTTAGAAAGCAAAGTAAGTAGCCTACAGTACCACAAATCAAGGCAGACTGATCAAACGCCTGAATGGAGAATGATACATTCATACTACTGATTTGTGTGGACTGCTAGGGTAACTTCCCTGCTGCATATACTGCCATCCGCAGTTGGCCCATCTGTGTGTAAGCCTATGGCAGGAAAGCTCTCAGGACTTCAGTACAGTATACTTATGTCAAATAAATGGGAAAGTTCACATGTAGCCTACCCTATGCAACATTTTTTTATCTTTCTGAAATGCAAAATCTCTAGTAAAAAAAATCCTGATACATGCCCAGTGTAAGAAGTGACACATTTCTTTATGAAGGACAGTATAACATGTATGTACACTAACACATCACATCAAAGTGGTAGAGGAGGTCTTGTTTTTACTGTACTATGAGAGCGAAGCATTCATGCTACCTATTCCAGTTACTGCTGTACTAAACAATTAACTTCACAGGGTTTTCTCCCTTTGCCTTATGCTATTTTCCGCTCTAGAAGTCTTTCTAAATAGTAGCATAGGAGTTGTGTCTCTAAGAATACAGTGAAATACAGCTGCCTGAATATTTTCTTGTAGGTTCATGGATATTTACTAGGCTATTAATCTGTGAGGATCTTGAGAAGCATCACCTTAGATTCCTATGGTAGTTCCTGACCAAGAGGTTGGCAGAACAAGGACGTGTTGGGACATTTACTTGTTGCCCCAGTCCATAAGGGACATGGGTGCTAAATTGGGGGTGAATGTGAAGTTTCCCCTCCATTCATCCAAAGTATATTTAAATAGAATAAAAGAAGTACTACACTTTATATGGAGTGGAAGATGGTTTCATGGAAGAGGTATTCGGTGTGAAGCATACCTATCCATCTAGCATGCTCGATTTATATTGCAAAAAGAAATTAAAATCCCTTGAGTGGGTATTCAGGCTACCACTGGACTTGTGAAATTATAGCAGATCTGACATGGTAGGGTCTGCTGAAGTTCTATACACGAGGCAGAGGTTATCGCTTAGTAGCCTGTATAATTGCAAGCAGGGAAAAAGGCTTTGAGATGGCCTGCATCATTTTTTTATTATACCCTTGATTTTTTTTAGTGAGAAAGAGTTGTGGTTACTCCAGTGGTCACACATGTTTGGACAGATACATACCGAATGGGGCATTATATTCAACGATCAGCCTGACGAGAGACATACCATAGAATAATTACATCCCTGGATCTAGATGCCATGCATTTAGATTTAAGCTATGCAATGAAAACAAATTTCATTACAACAGTGGAAACATGGTGAATAAGAGATCATTGTTGTCATAAGGTTGCAGATTCTTGACTATGGGATCAGCTTTCAGGGGTATGTTGTCAATGTAATAGTTACAAGGGAATTCACACTTGTCAAAGGTTGCAATTATACATTTCCTGGCATTTAGTTTTAGTCTGTAGTTGTGATACCAGCTGTTTGTTGAACTCAGCAATTTCAGACTCACAAAATTATTGCTCAAAGGGCAGTGCCTTACCACTGGACTATGGGAAAGGCCTTCTTACAGAATTTTTGTATCTTCTGGGGAGTTTATGATGCCATCAAGTTTACAGTTGTCTGCAAACTTGGTCAACCATAACCCTTAATATTTGATTTAATTTGATTTGATATCAGAGAAGTAAATGCCAAAGAGGAGTGGCCTAAGAACTGAACCCTGGGATATACTACTAGTGACATGTCTTTAGGAGCAGGTAGTGCTGCCCACCCTAATTTCTTGTGTTCTGTATCTGCCCTTCCCTAATTTCCTGTGTTCTGTTTTGAGCAAGTTTGCTAACCAATAAGTTACATGGGGATTTACATTTAATTGGAACAGTTTATCTATGATATTTGAGTGTGAGATGGTAGAAAACGCCTAGTGTGGGATGGTGCTGAATGTTTTTGTAAGGCCTAGATATGTAGTATGCAGTGACTTGCAATAATGCATTCCTTCAGTAACATTCTTGATGATGTTTACCAGGTTAAGTAATCAGGATCAGCAATTGATGAAACTGAACTAGCTTGGGTCTAGAGTTTGTATGTTACCTATGTCCTCATTTATTAATTCCATAATGACCCCTTTTTGGGGTGTGGACTGATTGGTCCAGAGATTTTCTACTGATGAAATCGAGAGATTTCTGGGCATACGTGTTTGAGGATATATATGTTTCCCATTTAGTGGAGGGGTACTTGAAGTCTGCTAGGAGAATAATGTTTGGATGAATGCACAGGAAGTCCATAGAGGTTAGGTAGGAAGTATGGGCAAAGGGGGACATAGAGGTGATCCTATAGTTAGCTATGATATGATAGGGGTTTTGTTAGTAGACATAGAGGAGTTCCATGTCATTACCTTGTTTAACAAGTCTGGAGGTGATTTTTTTTTTGTAATATGGACACACTGCCATGTTTAGTGCCTTCATCTAATGTAGCAGGTCTAAATGTGTGGTAGGCATTGAAACCCTACACTGATGGAGAGCTCTCATTAGTCTTGAACCAGGTCTCTATGATGATACATACACCAATATTTAAAGGATAAGGAGTGCTTATAGGGAGTGGAGTTTTTTGTTCAGGCATTGAGCAGCAATACCTTTATGTTATCCACATTCTGTTTTGTTATATCAGATGTTTTGGAAGACTGACATTGCCTAAAAAACACTATGCTAATGACTGTACAATGAAGCAATGCTTATTCTAATGAGGCAAAAAACAACATGGTGGAGAAATTCTGAAACGTTTAAGAGCAGTGCGGTGATGCTGCACCTGCCTTACATTTGTACATGGACAGATGCTTGTGTTCAATCAGTGTAAGTTGCTGAATAGTGTAAGGGGTTGCCAGGGATATTGTAAACTAGTATCTGTAAGAGGTTCTGTAACATAACTTTACAAGATAAGCTTTGCAATATAAATATACAACAGCTAAGCAGATACATACAAAGTAAACAAGTTGCATAAAAAACACACTGTGCTCCCTCTTCCGTAGGCAAGCCTCACTGAGCATTAGATATAGTAGCAATGTACACAGGGTAGGGCACAATTATCATCATTTGCACAGGTGGAGGAAGGCGTTTATTACAACAGCTGAGCCAATATAATACAAACAGTAAAAAATGATGCATATAAAAGTACCAGACTGTGCTTATGCAAACATAGGCAGGCCACATTGTGCATTAGACACAGGCAACCCAGGCAGCAATATACAAATGACAAGGCACAGCAATCATCATCTGTACAAGTGCAGAAGAGGGCACTGAGGGGAGTGTCTCTGTAGGAGAGTATCAAAAGTAGTATGAGGAGCTTAACGTTGAGAAGGGGCAGGACAGCTAAGCGCAGATTTATGTATAACTCTACTGGGGGCCAACACACTTCCCCAGTCCACTGTGTTACCATCAGCCTGTCCACTCTTAAGATGGTAGCATGTTCTAGGTATTCACAGGGATAGAGACTGTGTCCAGATTCTGAAGAGGAGATGTGGGGGTGTTACATTTCCTGTATCCAACACACACACTTTGCATCCTCTGATGTGACAGCTCAACCCTACCATCATCATTAGAGGATAATAACCCCCCCCCCAACATCAGATGGAGTAGTTCCACAGTGCATTCAGTCAAAGTTCCACCTGTAAATTCACTGAAAGAAAACAAATCCTGAGTAAGTATGACCTGTCACCAAAATGAGTCATGCAACTAATATCAGTAGAGCTATAAATATACATGATATGAGGGTGTAACTATGCCCCTATCTTTTGCGGGAATATGTTAAACCTGGATGTCAAAAGTACCTACATGACACAATTAAGACAGGTATTTTATAAACTTTAATGTGATTAACAGGTAAAGGTAGGGGCATAAAGAAATACTTGGATAAGATACCTGGCCTATCATCAGTGGAAATTCTCTGGGGCCTATCAGTCTCCACCCTGACATCCAGTACCACACTGTGGAACTCTATGGAGAACTACTTCTCAGTAAGAGGTGGTTCCATAGATGACCCACTGCCTGTCATCCTCCATTCCTATGCCAAGGCCTGTGCTTTGCAGATGCCAACACTGAGCATATTGATCAATCGGCAGTAGGCCATTGTATAATTTTGATCCTGACCAGCCATCACATTTATATTGGTGACAATTCATGCCAGGTATGGTTACAGAAGTTCCAACTAGCAGAGGTAGAAATGATGAGCCATCCACTATGGACACGAGGGTCCTCTAGTACCATCTCATTTTCCACCTTGGTAAACCTGGGCTTCTGGGTGGATATGGATTTCTTTGCCAGTTTCTTCAGCATATCTCTGTTAGCATGAGTATATACTGGAATTAACAGCCCTTGCCTCACATTGGTAAATGGCACACATACTGTAAACCTATTTACTTGTATATATAAGTAGCTCTAAAAAGGGCAACACACATTATACCACCTAGCACTAAACACTAAAAAAACTAAACTAATGATTTTCACTCCCACCAAAACCTCCCAACTCAACAAAGACTTATTTTCCATCAATAGCCACAGTAACACCCCCCCTAGAGATTGTTCCCAGTGCTAAACTACTTGGCATTACCATAGATGAAAACCTAAAATTCAACTCCCACATTCTCTCCACAATCAAAAAAAAACAACCAAAAAATTGGTCTTATCTACAGACACAACTGTTACCTCATCCCCTCCTCCCAACAAACCCTCTCATCTTCCTTTCTTCTCCCCTCTCTCCTGTACGGTGCCCCCCTACTCTCCAACATACAACTTGGCCTTCGCTCCAAACTTGAATCCTGTTACAACAAAATCTGCAAATTCGAAACCAATTCTAAGAACTCTTCCCATCACTGCCACCCTACACGCCCTCAACTGGCTAGAACTCCCCAACCACCTAAAATACCTCCACCTTACAACAGCTCACAAACTTATCTTCAAACCAACATTATGCCCTTCTCTCGCCAAATATCTAATACCCTACACACCCAGCCGCTCCTTGAGATCCAAAGGTCAAAGCCTCTTACAAGTGCACAAACCCTTACATCCACCTGGCCAATTACTACTGTCCCACACCATAGCCAAACTGTGGAACTCTCTGCCCTCCCCACTATGTAATTTACCTAACCATAACAATTTCAAATCCACACTTCTCTCCCATTTGTCCTCCAGATGGGAATGCCCTTCACATGCTCCAACCTAAAAAAAAAAAAAAAAATCTCATGTTATAAACTTTCCACAAATGTTATGCATGCTGGCCTCTGCCCTATCTTGCACATACCCTTATATCATCCTCCTAAATGTAATGTAACATATACCTTAGTGTAAAATTTATACCTCTGTACTGATCATTACTATGTAACCTATTCTGTCTATTGTGATGTTGGCCAAGTACTTTTTTTTTATTTAGTGTTTTCCTTTTTTGTAACTTTGCAACTTGTAATTTTCTGTGACATCCAGTGTGTGTTTTACATAATGTTGTTTTACTATGTACTGGAGCTTTTCTCCTCGGGTCTCCACTGAAAAGGGGCCACAAGCCCAGCTGGACTAACCCAGTTAACAAACAATAAATAAAATAAAATAAAATTACAAATCCTAAAAGAATAGTTCAGCTACTACAAATTAGTGGGGCCTGACACTCCAATGCATTATGTACAAAACAATCTTATACCTAAATGTCAGCCATCGATTGCATTCTAAGCACAATCTGCCTACTACCTCCAACACAAAAATACCATCACATGACTGCAGGTTAACAAGTATGCAGACATTTCATAAACTGTAAGCACCACTTAAAAATAAAGAACACAGCAATACAATGTTGTGTGACACACTTTTTATGTTGCTGCACCCCACAGTAATGTGACTGCTTTCTGTTGTAAACACTACACTTCTAAATTACCCTATCAGAGATCATGGACCAATACCAGTAGATGCACTGAGAAAAACAGAACCGCATTTCTAGGACATACAGTAAATGGCAAACATACTGTAAGCCTATTTACTTGTACATATAAGTAGCTCTAAAAAGAGCAACACACATTATTGAAGGAGATAGTGGTATTATGTAGTAACAGGTATTTCCAGCAGAACCCACTGTTTTCCAACAAAGGTTCATCTTTTGTAGTGTGATGATAAACGGTGGCTGCAGTCATGCTTTTATCATGTAGATTACCTCTCTGGCCACAATGAGTATGTAATCAGCATGACAAGTAAACCTGTAAACATTATGTTCAGTTCTATATAATGCCACACGCATGTCTGAGCACCTGCAGTGAGCTCTGCGATCAAGTGGGAAACTCAGAATACAGGGGTAGGGAAATCATCATAGTCATGCTGCTCAGGTGTACCTCATAATGCAATAATACAGTATCTATATTTTATTATTTTGCCATCCATCATGCAAATGAGATGAACATCATTGCCCATTGATACGAGAAGCCTGAAGCACATGACAAGTCATTAGGGCACTTATTCCCTTTAAGGAGAAGTCCCAGATTTTTCTGGGCATCCTCTAGAACCAGTTCAAGTGGCGACTCCTGTAGGAGGGCTATACTGGATCACAGTGTAAGGCTGATGCCTGGAATACTTTGGAGAAAGCTGTCACAAGTGCTGCTGTCATCCCACACATGGGGAAACAGTGTTGTCACTACTATAGTGACTTAAGTTGCCAAAAGCCTGATCTCCTTTGATGATGGGAAGCTGAAGTTAACAGACAATCACCACCTCAGTACTGTAAGTATATCCCCCTAAAGCTAAATACATAACTTACCTATGCATGCCACCACCAAATGTGTCATCAAGGCCTTTTTATATCTCCAGCCCATGAGCAGATTGAAAGGAACTGGGAATGCATGCAGACAGACTGGAGCACATAAGAGAGTGTTGGGGTTAAGTATAGCTTCTTTTGTGAAAGATGCGTCTGTTTCCATAGTGACAGGTAGCAATAAAAATGGTAAATTACATTTATAGAGCAGGACAACATCTTTCAATACTGACACTCCTTACTGAAAGTAGTATGACTTTGCAAAGTTAAACTTTTTATCTTGCATGCCCCCCCCCCCCCATATAGCTGGAGAAGTGTCTCGTCATGTTACATCTATGTGTACTGACATTGTTAAGATGTCTGCCTGTTCAATTCTCACCCAACAAATACAAATTTATAAAAATATATATATTTTCATGACCCAGTAACTATCCTTCAGTGTATTGTTTTATTATGATGAAATAATTAAGAATGCACTTTCATTATTTTTGTATGTCTCATCCTCCACCCCTTTTGTCCCTATCTTCTTCTATTTTCTTTGCTTTTTCCCCACCATTTCTTTTACTATTATATGCAGCAGCACTGAGACCTGGACTGACCACTCCAGCATGTCCAGTTATCCCCCCACATGTGGCTGCAACTGCACCACCAGCACTATCAGAGCTGTCCAGCATATCTGGGTGCTAACCTGTGAGACTTGCCTCCATTCCTCCTGCCCTACATGCAACCCTGCATCAAGTAGCCCTGAACCTGAGGCTGGTACATTGGTGCCCATTGGTAGCAGTGCAAGTGGAGGTGACGATTATGTCACCAGTCAGTAACTGGCAGACCTTGTGGCAGAGATACTGGGCAGGAGGTTTATGTCAGCATCGGCCAGATGCAGACAATGCTCCAGCATTATGTCCCTCCCCAGCACTGTCTCCAACTCCTGAGGTAGGACACTGTAGTGACAGCATCCAGGGTGAGGAGTAATTATCACTGCATCATAGCTGGCAGAGACAGCATCTCCAAACATTCACTCCATCCCCAAACCCGGTGTTACCCTCCCTTTTGTGTGTATGCCAACCCCTGTATGTTATATCGTTCTCCCCTTACCATTGTCTTCCCTCTGTTTTTCTGAGGTCTCCTTCACCATTTTGTGCCACCCTCATTGTTGACACCTCACACTCTGTCATTCATATCAGTGTTTATTTGCAACCTACCCTCCCCTCTTACCCACCTCTTACTTCCCCTGACTTCATTCCCCAGATTTTCCCTCTCAAAAAAAAAAATAGAAAGGGCACCTGTCCTACAAAAAGTACTCCCACCCATACCTCTCACAGATCTGTAAGCAATGTCTGCATTATTGGCTCCTATAGTTCACTATACAAAAAGTGTGAGTATATCACAAAACACTGAGTATTTTAGTCTTTAAATTATTAAGATATATTTATGACTACACAGGATTATTGAGTTAATAGTTTGAGAGGTATGCTCCTGTCCTACCTCCATCCTGTTCATTACTGATTTGTTCACCTTGTGTCGTACCCTTTGCTTGCTTCTTTTTTTCAATTCTATCATATACGCTCATTTCCACCCTTTATCTGGTTGAATAATGAATCAACATACCACACACACATATGCCCTAAAAGGGCTTTTATTTTAAAATCATTTTTCTTTGCTCATACATGCATAACAGTTGGTAGAGAACAATGCAGCTGCCAATTTATATGCACAGGGAAATGCTAGTCCCAGTCTTATGGCAAAAACTGTAAAAAACATCCATCAAATAAACTAAGATATTGGCGTCTATCAAGCAAATGAGCATAGCTTGGGTGTGTGTCACTAAGCAATAGAGAAGTATAGTAAAGTTAATAGTTTCCCTTTTAAAGGACTCTGTGCTCAACACAAACATGATGTAATTAGTCTGTCAGACCACTGGGTACAGGGTTCAATTCCCCTGAGAGGGGGGATGTTTTCATACATCATTATGCTGTCAGTATTTAACTGTGCAATGTTTAATGTTATTTCTAATACCTTCCCTATAAGTGTGCCGTTGACATACGTGGCTAATGCTTTAGTGCAGAGGGGAATGAGTCACACAGGCATAGGTTCAAATGCCATCAGGTGTATTTCTCTTTCATTTTTATTCAATGTTCTGTTACCCCGATAACATATTTTAACAACATCTTCCTATGTCTGATTCTGCAGTATACCCTGCCAGTGCTCTGTTTTGGAGAATGTGAGTGACAAAGGGATGGTATGCAAGTGCAATAATTTTGTCTTGGTAAACATGCATACCTTTCTCCTAAAATGAACATGAGTTTTATCATTGTGTACTTTCTGTTATGGTGTTTTGCACTGTCATCCATCACTGCTGAGTTAAAAAGTTAATAGATATGCTCCTAATCTAAATCCATCCACCTCAATCCTTACTAGCTCAACTTTTGTGATACTCTTCTAGTCCTTCCTCTTTTAATCTCAGTTCTATATTCCCATGCCAACTGTCCTAGCTGGCTCAAAATCAAACGCAAAACACACTTTTTGTTAACTGGGTTGGTCCATCTGAGCCAAGAACCCATTTTCAGTGGAGACCGGAGGAGAAAAGCTCCATTATGTGTAAAAACATACATGAATATATAAACATACAAAAGATGTAAAATAACATAATGGAACAAGTACATTCCTGTAACATGAGGAGACAAGCCCCAGACTACAGCACTAATACTCATTAATCCAATGGAAAAGATACCATTATGAATGCATACAATGTAAAAGAGGTGCAATCAGTATTTTGACAAAATAGACATAACAGAGGTATAAGGACCATCTGTGTGATGTAGGAGTATGACAACACCATTACAGGTCAGAGAGTAAAAAAGAAAAAAGGAAGGAGATAGGATTCTAATGGAATAGTACAGAAAAAGTAGAAGCAGATGAAAGTCCAATGAAAGGGAGAGGAGAGAGTACAATAGGGGGGATGTAGAAAAGAACAGTGATGTCATGTAGGAGCTTTGCATGAGCAGGGGCACGTACTTTGGAGATGGTGTTTTAACTTTCTTTTAAACTGGTGTTATTAGGAGATAGTTCTTATATTAATCTGGAGTGTGTTCCAAGCATGTGCTATTGGGTACTTGTAAAGGGACTTGCCGATGTTCTTTTTGGGTTTGTAGATGTCAAGAAGATTTTTGTCAGTTGTATGGAAGAGTCGAAGGGGTGTGTAGCAAGATAGTAGGTTGGAGAGAGAGGGACAAGAAAAGGGATTGTAGAGAACAGAATGTGTGATATGTAATTGAGAAAGTAGTAGTTGATGAGATAATTCAGGCCATTGAAGCTTTTTTAGGAGGACAGTGATGGGTATAATGTGGAAGGTTAGTGACAAATCTGGCTATTTTATTATATGTTTGGTCTAGTTTGGACAATAGAGTAGATTGAATGTTAATGAGACTCGGGGCAGCATAAAGTAGATATGGTAAGAGGGGTGACTGGGCTAGAGAAAGTTTTTAGGTATAAGGAATTTCTGGTTTCTGTAAAGTAGTCCAAGTTTCTGGTGGGTTTTCTTTATACACTGTTGGATGTGCAAGTCAAATATTACTTCATCGTCGATTATGGTGCCAAGTAGTTTGGTATGATGTTCAGCTTTAATGATGGTAATATTAAGGGAGGTGGTGACAGAAGAGGATTTGTGATGTGCCAGTGTTTTAGGAAAGAAGAGAAGGAGTTTTGTTTTTTAGGATTTAATACTAGCTGATTATTGGAGTGCCAGGTTTCAACAGATAAGGTATCCTGAGTGAGTGTTAAAAGCTGGGGAATAATATTGGCAGTAGAAATGGGTGTGGAATCATCAGCATATTACAGTATAGTAGAGAGTTTACAGGCAGTATGTAGTTCGTTTGTGAAAATATTGAATAAGAGGGGGCCCGGGATAGACCCTTGAGGAACTCCTGTGTTGACTGGAAGGAAAGGGGAGAATATAGTTTGCCAGTGAACAGATTGTTGCCTTTTGGGGAGGTAGTTGGAGAACCAGTTTACTATGGAGTTGGATAGGTTGAGGTTTGACAGTTTATTTAGGAGTTTAGAGTGGGAAACCATAACAAAAGCCTTTGAGAGATCAAGGAATAAGCAGGAGATGAGCATATTGTTATCACTGGCCTCAGCTACTGTTTGGGTGAAAGAAAGTAATGCAGTGGATGTACTGTGGTGGGACCTAAAGCCGTGTTAGGTGGATGTCAGTAGGCTATTATCAAGCAGATGTTTGAGTAACTGAGTATGTATGCATTTCTCCAGAATTTTGGAGATTAGGGACAGAATGGCAATGGGCCTGTAATTAGAAGAGTCGGTGGGGTTTCTGCCCTTATGTAGTAGGATTGTAAAGAAGGATTTCCATATGTGAGGGATGCAGGCTTCATTAATTTAACTATTTATTAGAATAGAAACAGGGTAGACAATAGACTCTGCAGCAATTTTGAGAAAGTAAGAAGGTATTTTGTCAGTGGAGGGGGGAGCAAGGTTTAAGCATGAAAGATTTGATATCAGTAGTGGGTACTGGTTTAAATAAAAAAGCTATTGAAAGGTGTTTTATTTGGGGATGAAGGAAGGGTAGAGGAAGTGTTGTTATTTTGAGTTAGTTTTTGGATAGTATCTATAAAGTTGTTGTTTAGGAAAGTGGCTGTTTCAGTAGCAGTGTTATGAGGGAAGGGGTTGGGTGTGGTAGGGTTGCCAGGATAAAGAAGGTTATTAATGTTTCTCCAGAATTTTTTTGGATTATTCTGAGGGTTTGATTGAGGGGAGCAGAAGAAATTCTTCTAATTATTGTTAACCATTTTTTGCCAAGTTTCTGAGCTCTTTGTACTGTTGAAGTAGGGGAGGGATTTGTTTTTGACCCAGGCTTTCCATACACCATCCCTTTTATGCATAATGGAGTGGGTATGTTTAGTGAGCTATGGGGCAAAAGTAGATTTTATTCTGATTTTTCTGGTAGGTGCTAAAGAATTTATTATGTCTAGGAAGATCTGATTGAATGATTTAACAGCTTCATTAAGAGGGAGGTGATGAAGGAAGGACCAATTTATGCTGGAAAATTTAGAGATAAAAGTATCTGGATTGAAGTTTGTGAGTTTATGACAGTCTCTATATAGGTGGTCTTTGGGTGGCTGTTAGGAGTATCTTTGGATATAAGTAGGGAGTTGGTCACTTAAAGAGTTTGGAAGTGTCTCAGGGTTATGGTAAAGTCTGTGGTCTGAGGTGAGGATCTAGTTTAGGGTAGGGCCAGTAATGGAGTTTTTGTTAAGGTGAGTAGGGAAGGTGATGAATTGGTGGAAGCCATGAAGGTTGATGTAGAGATTAGGAGATATAGTGGTAAGTTTAATCCACTCAATGTTTACATCACTAAGGATGATGGTTTTGTATGTTACATGTTGAGGGATCCATGAGAGTATATCCTCATCGATAAGAATATTGTTCCCTGGGGGGATATAGGTAGACGTTATGGCAATTTTTTTTGTGAGAGTTAAGGTGGCAGCTTAATATAAGAAGTTGAGCAGGCTCAAAGCTAGGTATAGAAATAGAAGCTGAACCAGATGTAATAAAGAAGTAGTGTGGCACGATATAAATGTCATGACAGCATTATAAGAACCAGCACACTTATCAAGACTGATAAATAAGAAATGACATTCATATGTGACAAACATGAACAAGTCTGATGTCAGTCCACAGTTAGCCATTAACTATGGAGATGATTAGATTAAGTTCAATTGTTAAAGAATATATGACAACAATACTGTTATGTTTAATATACTAAGGGCAGTCCAGGTATTGTTTATGAAATGCTAAGGATTCTCTTGTGCTTCACAGAGAAAAGCAAGGTACAAGAAAAGTTAAAAGTAAGAGATTGCATGAATCAGATGAAGTCTTAATAAATTCATATAATTTCTGATATTATCTAAAGTATAAAATATCACAAAAATTGCATATAACTTATCCATTAAACAAGAACATTATGAAAGTCTGCAATATGAATGCAAACAGACCTAAATCCAAGGATGCCAAGAATTCAGTACAATAGATGAATGAATGTACTATATAAAAGTGTTGTTTATTTTATACATAGAGGTTTCATTAGAAGCCAAAATGTTATTATATAATAAAATCTACAGTTTATAACAACAATAACAATGTTTTCATTAACCTGACTGGATGTTGAAACAAGTGAAGTTTCATAACGCACTGTTGTGTTCACAGCAGAAAATATGAACCTACATGGATTGTGTATACTGTACATGGGGTTCGCTACTAATACTAACAGTCATCTTAGTTGTATATTAAATCTGGCATAAAGAAACACTAAAAAATGGTTACCTGGTATACACATGGGCAAAAGGATATATATATATATATATATATATATGTAAGCAATGGTTATAAATGAAGCAAGAAATGCATGGATAATAAAGCTTTGTCTAAATAAAATGTTGGCAATAGATACTGTTTTTGGTTGAAAGACATTAAATAATACAGTGACATAAAATATAAAATGTACATACTAGAACAATGTTGTATTTAAAGTTGGTTACACTGTGTTATTTAACTACGGACAGTAATATCATATAACACTCTGTATAACAGTGTTTAATTGAATATTATACAGTTCAATAGTTGCAAGTTTGATAGTGCACAAGCAATAAGAATTTGATGCTTTTAGTTATATTTGTTGTTGGGAAAGCTGAGGGAAGATGCTGAATAGGGATGAGAGGGGTCACTTGAAAGGTAAACCGATTCAAGGATGGGATGTTTTCTCCCATGAAGGGAATGATTGGTTGTTTATATTTTGAAAACCACTTTTTACACAGACAGTTTTTATTTGTAACTTTTAAATGGATGTCTATGCAATGCATTTATAACATATATGAAATGAATGGTAAGACGTTTTCAGCACACATACAAGGTTATGTAGAAACACAAAAACAGCACAATGGTTAAATACAAAGGTATAGTTAGTCCAACTGTGAAATGCATCTCTATCAATGTCAATGGCTTAAATAACAGCTGTAAAAGAGGAAGCTCACAAAGACATCATAAGCTATGTAAAGCACAAGTAGTATTTTTACAAGAAACACATCTTATACAGCAAGACATTAATAAAATGAATATGCATAATTACATATTACTAGCAAGTTCAGAATATAATAAAAAGCAGAGAGGTGTGGAAAGATTATGTAGAAAGACTACCTTGATGCCCAAGATCATAAATACAGTCAATGATAACTCAGAAATGCTTTGTTTAGTGTCAATATTAATGAATGATTTGGCTTATACCATGGTATACAACTATTGGATACAGGTATGGGTGTCAGGGCAGCCAAACAACATTTAGAGAACATTATACAACATTCTGAAGGTAATATAATAATTACAGGAGACTTTAATTGTATAAGGAAAGAAGAGGAGACAAATGCTAAAAACACATGCAAGAAATCTCCATTATCAAAGTTACTTACAGACTTTACTGGCTCATATAATTTAATGGGCATTAATACATATGCTGAACAAGATTCATTGATATTCACACATTACTTCCAGACATAACACCTCTTCCAGAATAGATAGAGTGTATATAACAAAAAATCTTACCACAAAAAATAAGCAAAGTCAAAACAATCACCTGCCCCTTCTCAGACCACAATGCAATAACTTTTGAAATAGATTTTAACTTTAAGACAAAACTTACACTCATACGAATTCCAGCCTATATAGCAAATCTTAAACAGTTTAAACAATACTATATTGCAGAGATGCAAGCATTCCTAGACTTAAACATCACAGATGAGGTAGCAGACATATATATATATATATATATATATATATATATACATACATATATATATATATATATATATATATATATATATATATATATATATATATATATATATGGGATGGTGGTATCTTTGTATTAAAAACAAACAAAAGCTTTGGAATAAAAAACTGGCAGAACTACAAACTAAATTAGACAAAATGAAATTAGATATTCAGAAAGGCAACTTAGCTTCAGAAAAAGAATTAGAAGACCTCAACAAAAAAAATACTTAGAGATATTGAACCTAGAGAAGATCAAACTATGCACTTACTCTATGAATCCAAAAAATCAAAAGGAGAATAGCTTACAGGAAGAAAAGAATGCTAAAGGCAAATCAGATAAAATAAATATTCAATATAGACAAAAAAAAGTATCAGATTTAGAAGGAATTCTAGAAGCCTTTAGAGTGTATTTTAATAAACTCTATAGTTAGGAAAATAAAGTGGAATCAAGTGAAGCACTTAGAAAATTCCTTAAGGAAAATATAACACTCAGATGAACACAAAAAAAATAATAGCTAAAGATATAATTATGACAGAAATTAAAGCACAAATCAAGAAACTAATATTAAACAAAGCCCCAGGTAATGATAATATGACATCAGAGCTGTTTAAACTACTATCTAATAATGCTTTAAATCTATTACTAAGTGTGTTCACACCAGTTAAAGAAGGCAATAAATGCCCGCCTTTTTGGAAATACACTCAAGTATCGCCAATTCAGAAACAAGATAAAAAAACAGATGAATGTACCTCATACAGACCCATAAGTTTATTAAATATAGATTATAAAATATTTATGACAGTTCATGTAAATATAATAAAATAAATATTGCAGTTATTGATAGAGAATGATCAAATAGGATTCATTAAAAACAGAAATACACATGAGATTATAAACAGAATTTTGTCCCTTACTGATTTCATAAACAAAACAAAAAATAAAATGAATGTCATCTGCCTATATGTTAACAGTGCATTTGATTCCATGAATTGGGAATACCTTTGGTTTGCACTGGTGGAGTATGGCTTTTCGAAAAATTTTACTTCACTAATAAGGTCTCTTTATGATAAATCTTCGACATACATAAAAATAGGATCCAGTTTGTCAGAGCTTATTACCATTACAAAAGGTACAACATAGGGTTGTCTACTTTACACATTGTTATTCACATTAGTAACAGAACCATTGGCAAATTTCATACATGCAAACCCAAACATTCAAGGAATTCAACTACATATTGACCTTGAGTTAAAGATTTAACTATTTGCAGACAACATTTTATTGACTTTAAAAGAAGATAATAACACATTAAAAGAATCATGAAAAGCAGCAAAACAGTTTAAGAAGATTTCTGGGCTATCATTTAATGAAAATAAAACCAATATGTTACTAACAAATATGGACAAAGAAGTATTAAATAAAATAAATATCTATCTAAAAATGATACAATCAAATACTTCGGAGTTAAAATTACAAATGACATAGATACAACAGTACAACTAAACTATAAAAAGATTTTAGATAATATTGAAGAACTCATGCAAAAATGGAATAAGCTATTGTTTACCATGGAGGAAAGACTATATATAATTAAAATTATTATATTCCCGAACATTCTGTATTTTATAGAAGCTTGCTCACTACCTCTGCCTAAATCATATTTAAAACAATAATAATAATAATAATAATAATAACAAAATTCGTATGGTACCATAAAAAACCTAGAGTTGCCTTAAGACATCATTTTGACAAATGGGAAGAAGGTGGAATAGGATTACCAGATTTGGAAGGATATATACAATTTTCAGCTTTAAAAACAGTTTCTCTATGGTTAAACAAAGAGTATACTTCCAAATAGAAACTAGTACATGAAAATATCTGATTAAAAACCAGTCATGATACAATAAATAAACATATGGAAATAGTACAGAATAGCTTACTTTGGCTATTGAAGAACTATATGGCAACAGGGAAGCAGAAATATATAAATTCTAAATATGTTACCAATACCCTAAACACTTTTATGCACTTTGTAAACAAAATTTGGATATAAAAGCATGGTCTTTTTTCATATTCCCAATAGCATATTCACAAAATAATATTATAACTCAGGACTCAGTAGCAGTTAAAACACTTAGTAAGAAAGGTCTAATTTACTAGCATCAGTTGATAAACCCTAATAAAGTACTAATGATAGAGCAAATTATAAGTGAGTTCAACCTTGAAAATAATATGTGGCTAATGCTGCAGGGATTAAGACAGCTTTAAACCAACAAGCAATAATGCAGAAGTCTGTTAGGGAAAAGGTTCCTAAGTTCATAGAGCAGTTAATAATGCTGATGGAATTTCCTACAAATGGGAAATTAATTTTACCATTATTGTACAAATTAGTTAAAGAAACAAGAGTTCATAATAAAATATATGGAAATACTATGAAACAGTCAATAGTAAAATGCCAGATGATAAAGATAAAAAAATTAATTCTTACATCTCCAAAACTAACATCTTTATTACTATACTGGCAACTTTTCACATGGCAATTTATACATAGAATATACTTAACACCACACAAATTAGAACTAATATATAATAAAGAAAATAGATACTGGAGATGTAAATCACAATCAATAGCCAATTGGCAACACATGTTCTATGAATGCAATTTACTTAATATTGGGAAAGTATTAACCATTTGTTACAGGCACTTTTCACTGATAATTTTCAACTTACAAAATCTCTAGTTTTGTTGAATACACCTGTGCCTTCTTGTATTCCAAGGCAAAAATACGTAATTTTGTGGACTCTCCTTGCTATTTCAAGGAAAAATATTGCACATAACTAGAAATGTGTAACTCGTCCCAATTTTAAACATTTCAAGAGCATGGTTTTATCAGTCTTGTAGTTGGAATTGAAAACAATCAGGGGAAGAACAGAGCAACCTACTTCCTTAAGCACTGCACGGCAGAATGTAAACCAAGTGCTGAAAACAGAAAACTGTAGTAAATTATAATCTAATTCAAAGACACATTCAAGAAAACAAAGTTTTTTTTTCAAGTATAGACATCCTATGTAAATGGTTGGTTTTGTAATGTTTGTTTTTGGAATTGTTTCTTCATGTTAAGCTTTGACTATGTAATTATTTCTTTGATATACATACTGTATATATATTTATGTGTATGAAAATCAATACACATTTATTCAGTAAAAAAAGAAGAGAAGAAATAGAGAGTGGGGAGATATTAAGTTGGTCAGAGCAGAGGATGGCAATGCCTCCACCCCTCTTTGTGGTTCTGTCAAAATGAAAGATATTATAACTTGGGGGTAGGATTTTGATGTTTGTGATGTGTGGTTTTAACCAGGTTTCCAACAGAATTATGATATGGGGGAAGTGGAAGCAATCTAAAAATGCAGTTCTGTGATTATTTACAAGGCTTTGAATATTTAAGGAACAGATGTTTAATGATTTAGGAGAGAGAGGTGGGGGTAAGAAGATGGGGAGTGAGATGTTAGGTACATGGTTGTGAGAGGTGGGAGTAGGTGTATCTGTGTTGGGATGGATGTCACCATCCTGGAGAAGTGTATCTATGAAAGTAAAAAAATGTGTGAAGAAGTCAGTTGAAGCAGATGTTCTAGACTTCAGAGAAGAGGAGAGTGAGATGTTTAGACAAGTGTTAATCTTGAAGAGGTGTGAAGGTAACAAATTGTAGAGAGATGGAGAGATTAGATGTGAGTAGTGGGTGATGCAGTTAATGTGAGTGATGGAGAGACTGGGTGATGTTTTTTGAAAGAGAGTGCAATGTGGTAAGTGGTTGATAGAGAGGAGGAAGAGAAGAGATGTAAAAAGATATGCACAGAGCATGATGCAAGATGAGTGGTGTGTTATGTAGGAGGAGTGTAAGTGTAAAAATGGGTAAGGGCATGTATGAATGAGAATATTAACGAATAGTTGCTTGCATATAGTAGGGTTAATGGAAGATATCTTTGGAAGTAGGATGCTACAGGGAGAGAAGAGATGTATGTAGTGAGGCTAGGAGGGAGGAGAGTAAAGGTAGAAGCAGGAGAGCAATGATGAGCCTTATTGGTGGAGAAAGCAGATGGGCTAGAAGAGTATGAAGAGGTGTTGTGTAGAGTGTATAAATGTAGAGAAAGTTGGGGTGGGTGGGAATAGGGGTTGGGTAGAGGAGAGGATTGAGCCCAAGCAGAACAAGGGCAAACAAAGCAGGTTGAGTGGACTTCAAGGGACAGCAGAAATTCACCACAAAAGATATCAGTAAGTACTATTGTTTTTTTTTTCTTTTGTGGTAAAAAGTGAGACAGATGGCTAGGGTTGAGGCATTAATGAGGAGGGACAGCTATAAATGTTTGTTTGCATAGTATGCGCAAGTAGCAGAGTTTATTAGAGTGGGAGGGAAGAACGGAAATTCATGTAGTAGCTAAAGGAAGACAGAGAAACAAAATATATTTGTAAGAATGGTCTTTTCACTTGGAAAGCTATTTCAGGAAAATCAGGGAAAATGTATATGTGTAGTGGCATTAATTGTGTATGTAATGTGTTTTCATAATTATAATCATTTACACTCTCATTATTAGCTTTCCACATCCCTCCTTCTCTTTGCACCCTAAGAAGCTTACATTTTTTTATAGCTATTATTTCTTCTTCTCCAGAAAACAGACATTGTGTTAAGTAATTAATTTTGTCATGTTCTGTTGTATACAATTTTTCTGTATTATCTACTTTTTTTTCCTTTTTTTTTTTGCAACTATATGTAAAGTTGTGGAACTTTTCTCCCTGGACCTCCTATGAAAATGGATTTTGCATGGCTCAGCTGGACCATCTGGTAATCAAACAAAAGTAAACAAATATATATATATTTTTTCAGTTATGTGAATTTTTCCTCATGTTGATTTTTGAAATACTGACATTAACAAACCATCTTTCTATGTTTGTGTATTTTGACAAAGTAACATATACTCAAACAAAAATATATTACTCAAAATCAAAGAAAAAAGAAAAAACACTGTGCCAAACAATAGTCTGTTGAGGAAAATATTTTACAGATTTCATAATCAAAAATGCTGAAATTTCACTAAAACAATTGCTTTTTGCAGGCAAGCAAGCCTCTCTCCACTCTTGCAACCCCTACCTCCATGATTATAATATGTATCGGTTCTTTGCTAGCACAACAGAAGGGAAAATGAAAAACGTCCTTAATGCTGCAGTTCACCAGTCCATATATAATTGCCACTTACACAATAAGAGAATATGAATCAACCAAATATGCAGATAATTACTTTTTTGACTAAACCAGCATACAGACACACGCACACACACACACACACACACATATATATATATATATATATATATATATATATATATACATATACATACATACATAAGCATGTTCAACACACACATACATACACATTTGTGTGTGTGTGCTAGGCCCATCATAAAATTCAACTCCAGGCCCTTGAGTTTCTTAATCTGCCACTGAATTTGATGATTAGTTATACAGTGGATTATGTATTTTTTGCATGTATATGTGTGTGTGTGTGTGTCTGTGTGTGTGTGTGTGTGTGTGTGTGTGTGTGTGTGTGTGTGTGTGTGTGTGTGTGTGTGTGTGTGTGTGTGTACCTCACACAAAAGGCACACCTTTGCTTCACATCAGTCCCTGGTTTTACAGAATACCCCTAACTTCCACCCAGATTTTGCTATCATCCACATAAAATCTTTTATTTTCTGGTAGACCAGCAAGGATTGCAATCAGTCAGTAATTCCAGTCATTAGAGTTTCATAGTTCTTATTGTTCAGAAAATACATGCCCAGCAACACATATTGTTCTCTTAAATATTTAAATGAATTAGTGTTATCTGGCACTTAAGACTCTGAGGTATAAATGAACTGTTTCCTATATTCAAAAGGCTGGGATTTAATTAATTGCACTTCTATTTGTCTACAGTGTGACTTTGATCAAATCACTTAACCAGGCAGTTCTACTGGGTCATATCTGAAACAACAAACAGATAAGATGAAAATATTTAAAGTTTGCTCCTTTTAGGACCTTTGTTCCCCAATTACTTTTGGCTTTGTCCAGAATTCTTCAGCAAATATGGTGAGATGTATGTTGGTTTGTTCCTTGTAAAATTGGTGCTTTCAGGCAAATTGCTGTGATTGTTCACTAAATAATGCAGGCGTGTGAGTTTCAGACTTTGTATATTTCAGAAGAATGCTAGGAAATGCAAATCTTGTTATTCAAGCAACTATCTAACTTTCTAGGTATATAAGAAAAAATATTTAAAATCTATTCCTGATTTTAGGTCCTTTTTTCTGATTCTTGAGATAAAAAGTTGAGAGCATGGAGGAGAGTTGCAAAGGGTTGCACTGCATGATTCTGATAGCAGTGAGCTGAAGTAGGCAGTCATACAAGTGGCTATAATTTATGGTCATGTCTGTATGTGCTCATGAGTGCAGAGGGCATAGTTTTCTAATGTCCCTCATTTTCTGTATTTGGTGGTTTGTTCCTTGTACAATGTTTGGTTTTGTGGTAAAGTGTTTCAAGCTTCGTATCCTAAACAAACTGCTTGCTAATTTAAGATGTGTTATACTAGCGATTTTCTTATTATATTAAAGCAATGTTTAAAATAATTTCCTGATTTTGGGTATTCTTTTAGTGATTCTTGTGCTAAGAGTTTGGGAGGGCATGGGGTACAATGGATTACATCATATGGTTATCACAGCAGGGAGCTGAATTGCATTTCAAGGCCATGTTTGGTATTTGTTCATTCATTTATGACAATAAAACATTTGAGGTATATGCAGTCATACAAGGGGCTGTAATTTGATGGTCATGTGTGTGTGTGTGTGTGTGTGTGTGTGTGTGTGTGTGTGTGTGTGTGTGTGTGTGCGCGTGTGTGTCTGTGTGTGTAAATACTTGATTCCTTCATCCCAGAACAGTTGTGATGTAATAGAAGGACTCAGTTGTAGTCAGTAGAAGCATCATCCTATGAATCATATTCTTTGGGTTTGATCCTTTGTTTCCTTGTTTGTTGGCTATTGACAGTGTGCTTAACTTTCCTTATGAATAAACTGGACAACATAAAGTCTATATATTTGATGGTAATATTTTAACCATGAAACATGTTAATTTCAGCTGATCTTTTGTAGGCATGCAAGTGTAAAATACAGTATTGGCCTACATCAGTTTGTCTGAAAGTGCTGATGAATACGGCTATGAACTGCTAATGAACTGCTTCCCGTAGTTCAGGGATTAATTATCTCAAGTCTTTATTTGTCCACTGGGTGACTGGCCAAGTAATATTACCAGACAGTGCTCCTAAAAGAGACACTTGTATACAGTGGATTCTTGTAGGCTGTTAGCAAATGTATACATTGTCCTTTGAATACCTGCATTTTTATATATAGCTGATAATAAAAGCTTCACTATATGCTATTTAACTATGAATCCCAGCATGATTATTATAGCTTAATGGTTTGCCAAATGCACTTTCAATAAATGTGAGCTTTGAGGGAATAGATGTTTATTATTGCTCATAAGTTAGTTTTCAGTGTGAAAGTTTTTAGTTTTGTTTAGTAAATAGCTTTTAGTGTTTTTACTGTAAACTTTGTAATAAAAGTTTTGCATTCAATGCAAATTTCTGCAATCATTTTAAAACTAAAGAAGATATTATGCCCCCCTACAGGTTTGAATACTGTTTCAGGGTATTCAGACTGGGCCGAGATTGAAATTCATCAAATATGCCAATAAACAAATTGTATAAATAAATAAATAGTTGGGGAGGTTGAGACAGCCAAGTAATGAGATATTGGTATGGTTGGTGGGACCCAGTACATTACATTGCTTATATCCCCATTTGACCATGATCTAGCTCGGATTATTAGGGTGTCATATTTAAGCCTGGCACAAGTTTAATTAATTTATGTTTCATAAAATCATTACTGCAGAGTGGGACAAGCATCAGTGCACAAAGCAAATCTGTTTTGTCAAAATACCAGATTATGTGCTTAGAGACAGTGCTGATTATAGTGACATAAACTGACTGTGAGCTAACACAGATTGACACAAGCCATGTAAATATTAAGCCAATGTATTATATGTTGCACTCCTTATACTATATTTGCAGGCTCCACGATCTGTCTGCAGTGAAACCTGTTCTCCTGGATTCAGAAAGGTTGCTCAGAGAGGAAGACCCATTTGTTGTTTTGACTGTGTTTTGTGCCCTGAAGGAGAAATTTCCAACCAAAGTGGTAAGTGTGCAATAATCACTGCATGACATTGCAAGCAAAAAGTAGTACAAAAACTTACTTTATTCATTTCACTGTATAGCATGCCCCTCTACTGTGTCCTCCTCTGTCTTGACCATTTCCATTTAGACACATTCCTATATTCACAGGAAATGGTATTAATTCCATGAACCCATCACTCATTCTCAGAAAGAAATTCTTCTGAACTCGATCCTAAATTTGCCATTTTCCATAGTCAGTTAGTCGTGTTCTCTTTATTTGCATGTATTGTCACCAGAGCTTCAAACCCCACTTCCTTTTAGGAAAGAGTCGATCCAAAGCACACTTCTAATTACACAAGTAGAAACAAATTTGCTATACACTATTATATCAAAACAGCAATTATACTCTTCCAGAAGAAAATCTAATGCCTCACAGACTGGAAGACCTTTTACAAATGTTGAACATAGGGCTGCAACAGTGTTTTCTTGTGCAAATGAGTCTTTTAAAATTACATTTAAAACCAACACATATTCCACTCTTTTATTGTTAGTCTAAAATTCACAAATATGACTCTTCCAGAGCACCAATAATTTATTGAATTAGTAGACCTTTAGAAAAGTTCAGCTTTTTAAAAGCTAAGGTCAAAACAATTGCCATCTCAGTTGAGGAATGTATTCACATGCCTCAGTATTTATCCTTGTTTTAGTGGCAGGAGAGTCATTTTCTTTTCAGAGTGGAAATTATTGAGTAATATACTATACACTTCAATAAAACATCAGTGTAGCTTGGAGGCCATATTTTCATTATTTGTGGAATATTTCTTTTCTTTTTTAATAGGCAACTCAATTCAGTGATGGGGCTACGTTTGCCCCTAGCTATGCCAGCTTGTTCATCAGCTATTTTAAAGAGTTTTGCTTTGATGAAGATCCTTATTTTATTCAGCATGTAAAACTTTATAGATAATATGTAGATGATTTAATACTTCTATATTGAGTACTGAACAATAATTTGTAATTTTCATTGAAAGTCTTCAGGGTGATTAGTTCTGCATTTTTTATATAACCAAACCTATAGCATCATTGGCTGTCTGGATATGAAATTATAGATCAAAAACAAATAAAAATTATTCAGTTTCATAAATACACATGAGAAAACACCTTCCTTGAGGCAAACAGTGCCGATTCTGAGGACTTTTTTAAACTACTATCCACTTGTGGACTCTATAAAGAACTAGGAAAGAATAAGAAACATTTCAAAAACAGGATGAATCACAGATTACTGAACAGGAGGTATGATTTGACCTTGTTAAAGCAGATTTATATCAAGGCTACTGGTCAGAAGAGAAGTAAATTCTACACACAAAAGGTCATAGAAGCAGACCCAGAACTAGGTGAAATAAACATTGTAATTTGCATAATTAGACTTATCCTCATCTGTTTTGCTACTGCTGATGTTTTATGATTACTCCTGCTTAGCAGCACCATTTTGTGTGGCAGTTGGGTAGGTATATAGTGGAGTTACCTGATGTGGACCCCTTAGTGTATGTATTCTCAATAAAAGATGGCAAACTAGGCCTGGTACATTTTCACCTATAGTACTTTTGTCCTCAAGGGGTAGGAATAATGAACTTAGTGCAAGAAGTACTTATTAGTAACATTCATGCATTTATTGAATGAGTCATTCATTTGCTCATTTAATTAATTCATTGGCTTGATGCCACTACGTTGGCATAGAGATAAGCAATTACCATATTTTGAAAAGTATATAAACTAAAGGCACAAAATGCAAACTCCAGACTGAATGAAACCACTACTATAATTGCAGCACTGCTGTTCTGTACTGTACTGTGCACAATGAAACCCAAACGCATACTGTTGCATAAAGCACTGTTTTGAATGCAACCTTACTATTCAGCACTACAAACACATTTAAATTCAAGTCGTTACAAAACTGAATAATATTACTACTTCATTCAAATGCATTTTATACTTTACACAACCAAACAAAAAGACATACAAAATGGAAATAAAAATAAAACATGCTATTTTTAATATAAACTACACTGATTTCATCAGAACACACTAATCTGATTGCTTTAAATGTGTATCAGTTATCTCTACAACTTCATGGTAATAATAACATAAACAGTCACTGTGTAAAACAACTGCAATAATGTATGCAGGAGCTCCACTCTCCTGCACCCTTGGATTATTTCTGTATCTCTGCTTAATTTCACTTGCACTATACACCAAAATGCATAAATGTTAAGTTAAATATATGAGCAGCAGGCTCTACACCCTATATATCTGCAATTATTGACTTCAGTGGCTGGCACAGTAGTGCAGCGGTTAACATTGTCACCTCACAGCAAGAGGTTCTCTGGTTTAATTCTTGGGTGGGGTGCCTTCTGTGTAGAGTCTGCATGTCCTCCCTGTGTTTACATGGGTTTCCTCTGGGTGCTCTGGTTTCTTCCCAAATTCCAAAGATGTGTCTGGAGCATTTCTCCCCGGGTCTCCACTGAAAATGGGCTCTGCCCTAGTTGGACGTTCCCAGTAAACAAATGCTAAACAATTAAATTACATCACAGACTTTGATGTTTTCACTTACTCACATGCACAGGACTATGTTAATTATTTTGATATCACCCTTTATAAAGACAAATATGTTTTAACTCCAGCATTTATAGGGAGCCCACCTATACACATTTGTATTTACATTAAAAAAGCTGTCATCCTGTTAAACAAAATGTGAATTTGGTTGAAGAACAACTGGTTAGGTTGTGCAGGATTATCTTGAATGACCATTGGTTTAAGGAATAATCCAAGAAATTAACTAATATGTTTTTGCAGAGGGAGGTACTCTATCAGTATCCTGAAAAAAACTGAGAGATGACATGTTATAGGTAGAAGGGAGATATAAATGTATAATTGGATTACGTTTAGTGACTGACTTAAATAGCACTGGTAGCACCAGGATTGATATACCCAATTTGGGAGCAATGCCACTTCCTTAAAAAAGTATAATGGAGAAAAACTGGGCCATATTTAAAGCTGATCCTGAAATCTTTGACGTTTTAGGGGAGTATCCCCATTTTGTGTATAAAAAAGGGAAGAATCTGAAGAATAAGTTTGAAGGTACCAACAATAGAGTTTTAGATGATATGAGTACTAGCAGCAATAAACAGGGAACTATAAAATGTGGTACGTGTAATTACTGCAGTTATATTTTGGAAGATACACAAATCATGGTTCCTTACAATGGTAAACCTTTTAGCCTTCTGACTGTTGTCAACTGTGCAACTTTAGGGGCGGTATACCTAGGTTCATAGGTTCATAGGTTGGTATTAGGCTATTGGTTTTAGGGCCTATGCAAGCCTAGCCATAACAATTCCCTGAATATTTCTTCCCACAATATTTACTTCTCTGGCAACCTGTCTAGCAGGGTGACTGACATGATCCCAGGGGTGAATTTCCTATTTCCCTTTCAATCATCAAGGTTCCTTTTGAAGAGGGCCAATGAGGCGCTCTGCTTGACATGTATGGGCAGTCTATTCCAGAGTATGGGGAGTCTCTGTGTCAGGAACCTATCCCTCCAGCATGTTTTGTTCATTGTGATGACAAGGTTTAGATCACTGGAACACTGAGGGATTGGGATTTCTTTAAGTGAAGCATGTCCAACAGCTCAGGGTTTGACATGGCCTTGTATGTTAAGCAGAGATCACCTCTGAGTAGACGATATGCCACAGAGTATAGCTGGAGTTTTTTTTAGATGGTCAGCATATGGCATCTGCTTTAGGCCTGTGATTCTTTTAGTGAGGTATTTCTGTGGCCTTTTCATCTGTTGCAGATATCTTGTGAGGTACATACCAAACGTGGCATTATACTCTATAATGGGTCTAATAAGGGATGAGTACAGTGGGACAATAACTTCCTTTTTTCTGGATGAAAAGCCCTTAGTGATGAGGTGTGCCACATAGAAGGATTTCCTTACTGTCAAGACTGTATATTTTTTATGTAGGAAAAACTGAACGACTTAAGGCAGAAGATTTAGAAACATTTATATAATATATGTAAGTCCATTACTAACAATGCATTAGTTAAACACACCCTCCAGTGTTATATTAGAAGCAGAATTAAGTTCAAATTTGGGGTTATTGAAAAGGTTAACAAAGACCTAAGAGGTGGAGCATGGGAGAACAGTACTGAGTTTACAGAAATTTTATGGCAAGTAAGACTGAATGCCACAACATGGCCAGGTTTGAATGACCACATTTTTATTTCAGGTGTTTTAAAACTCCATGCTACTAAGCTGTAATAATTTAATATGCAACAAACTAGCAAACAAAAAACAAACAAAAAAATGAAACATAATAGCATAATGCATAAAAAAAAATTTCATATAGAACTAATAATGGCATTGCATGTGATTTATTATCTGTGGATCATTTTAGGGGATTTCATATTATATTGATTTTGATTATTATTATTATTATTATTATTATTATTACAATTATTATTTATTTGCTCAGATTTTATGTTTTTGCAATTATAAACATAAGGACCAGTTGATTTTGATAATGTTTTTATCTCTTCCAACTATTTTTTTCATGGTGGACAAATGAGCTTCAGCTGTTCTTTATTACAGGAACTTTATATAAAAATATTAAAGGTTTTATTTATATTTTATTTAAATTTCAAACATTAGGACATTTACAGATGTATTCACAAAATAGTGTTTGGTGATATATTTATTTAAATACATTTCAGTAAATTTAATTTTTAATATTCATTGTAATAGGAGTATAGAAACAACTTGATTGGTGGTATTTTTTAAGTGTTCTTATATACTGATGTAATGTCCTTTCACCCTTATTTCTGTTGAAGTCTTATAGTTTTCTGAGGACAGCTATAAACTAAGGATTCTATTAAAATATTTATCTACCATTTTGTGGAGCCTCCTTTTCCCTTAATTCTGGTATGCCTTTTTTCCTTGGTTGTTGATTCTTTTTGGTGTACGCTGCTTGGTGTTGGATTTTTTAGCTTCAGCTTGTATGCAGCATAGATACTTAAGAGTTGCCACATGGATCAATTACTCCTATTTTGCCATGTTTGGCTTTGGTGAAAATAGGAAGCAATTTTTCTACATTGGTTAGACTGGTTTCACAGATAATCAGTAATATATTTGCTTTGAACAATGGTGGTTCCCTATCTACAACTAACATTGGAGGTGATAAGACATTCACTTCTGCAAATGATAGTGGTGAGTTATCTTTGAGAGAAAAGGTTAAGTCTTCTCATTGCACAGCAGACAGTGCCACCCTCACTTTTTCTTGTAATTATGAAAATGAAATTCTACACATTTCAGCCTTCATCCCGATTCTGGTGGGTTTGTGAATAATTTTTAATGAAAAAATGATTGATAGTGGGGTTGACTCAGCAGTTATGACTTGAGGTGTAGGTGTCAACCCAGAGTATAACACTGAGGAGGTGTTCTCTTTCGATAAATGTCTAACCCATTCTATTTCACTTTAACTGCCTGTGCATGGGAATAAAGGGATCAAAACCACACTCGAACAGCTGAATTTGATTAAAAATAAATAGACTGGTTGGCCTACACAACTTGACAATGATTTTTTCAGAGGAAAATATGAGAAACAAATGACTACCAAAGGCCTTACTGTTATTGAAATACCTTAGCAGGCTGGATTCTACTTCTGAATTGTATTCTGACCTATGACTGTACTTGAAATATTCAGTTGTTACAACTTGGAAATCATGAAGGTACTTATTAAGGACAATGATCATAAGATCAGTAAGCTTACAATACTAGACAGACATATAAGAGATGATTTCTTGTTTGAATATTATTTGCGAAAATATAAAACAACCTTTAGTAAGGTGGCCCAGTATGTGACATGAATCCTACTAGGAAAAACAAAAATAAGGGATGCTAATGACTATGACTTGGATACAGCTTACCCCATTCCTCACAACCATGATAAACATGATAAAAATATCCATCAGGACCTTACATAGGTTCATAGGTGTGTACTAGGCTAATGGCCCTGGAACCTTTAAAAACCTGGCCCATAGAAGTGCCCTGGCATCGATGTTAGTTTCCAGTGACTCTATCAAGTAGAGCCACTGGAGTGATCCCTGGGGTGAACTTTCTATTTCCCATCCACTCATCAAGATTTCTCTTGAAGAGAGCCAGTGAGGTGCTCTGCTTGAAATTTGTGGGAAATCTATTCCAGAGCATGGGCAGTCCCTGGGTTATAAACCTGTCCCTCCAGCATGTTCTGTTGATTGTGGTAGTGAGATCGAGGTCTCTGGAGTGTGTGGTGTGGAGGGATTGGGATTTCTTTAGATGTAGCATTTCTAACAGAGCTCAGTCAGACATGGCTTTGTAAGTCAAGCAGAGATCACCTCTTAGCAAATGATATGAGAAAGAGAATAGCTGGAGTTTTTTGAGTCTGTCCATGTACGACATGTATTTAAGGCCTAGGATCCTCTTCATGAGGTACTTTTGTGGCCTTTCCAGCTGTTGCATGTGTCTAGTAAGGTACATGCCAAATGGGGCATTATACTAGATGACTGGCCTAATGAGGGAAGAGTAGAGAGAGAGAGATGATGACCTCTTTCATCCTGGATGCAAAACCCTTGATAATGAGATGTGCCACATAGAAAGACTTTCTGACCACAGTGGCAATGTGGTGGTCAAAGGAGCAGTTGCTGTCAACCTGTGTCCCCAGATCTCTTATGACTCCTTCAGTGTTCAGTGGACTCCCATCAATGTGGTAATTGGTGGGAACTGAGTTTTTTCCAAAGGGGATGACGTCATATTTTTTGGCATTAAACTTAAGGCCATGGTTTCAACACCAGTCATTGGTCTCAGTGAGGCCTTTCTGTAGGATGTCTACATCACTTGGGGAGTTAATAATAGCTCCCAGCCTGCAGTCGTCTGCAAACTTAGTCAGCCAGAGTCCCTCCATGTTGGCCTGGACTTCTGAGAAGTAGATGCCAAACAGGAGAGGACCCAGGACTGATCCCTGTGGGACTCCACTCATGACTGGTTGGCAGTCTGACTTGGAGTCCACTGCTTTCACACTGTGGGTTCTGTCTGTAAGCCAATTTGCAACCTCCCTAGTTATATAAGGGTAGATGCATAGTTTGGTGAGTTTATCAATAATTCCCGAGTGGGGAATGGTATCAAAGGCCTTGGCCAGATCGAGATAGGCTGTATGAACTGCCTTGCCCTCATCCACAACTCTGGTGACTGACTCAAAGAAATCAGCCAGGTTGAGCAGGCATGATCTACCTTTCATAAAACCAAATTGCATGGGATCTAGAGTTTGGAGATTCCCTATATCCTTGTTAATTAGGTCCATGATGATGCTCTCCACAGCCTTACATATCAGACTCATCAGGCTAATGGGGAGATAATCCCCAGGGTCTGTAGTCACTCCCCCTTTATGGAGAGGGATGACTGTAGCAGTGCACCATTCGATAGGGACAAAGCCTGAGGTGAGGCTGTGATTGAACAGGGCACACAGATGTGGTGCCAGTTCACTTTGTAGTTCATGTAGAACACATCCAGGGATATTGTTGGGTCCCATGGAAGCTGTCTTCTTGGCATTGGGCAATGCAGCTTTAACCTGTTCTGCAGTAATGCTGGGTGCCTGGCATTCCTCCAGAATTGTGATTGATCCTTTAGGAGAGGAGAGAGGGGTAAAGCTGGCACTGAATCTGTTGGCCATTATGTTGGCAATATCTGTTGGCGCAGTATAGGAGGTACCATTGTGCAGTAACTCAGAGAAAACCAGGGAATTGCCGTGGAGATTTTTGATATAACTATAGAAGGCTTTGTGGTTGTCTTTAGTGTCTGCCGTAATTCTGCCTTCATAGCTGGCTTTAGAGGTTTTGATGAGGAATCTCAACTTATTGTTGAGGCTAATAAACATTTAAGGATAAGGACATAGGGTTGGGAGGGTGGCCCAATGGTTAAGGTGTTTGCCTTACAAACAGAAGGTGTGAGGTTTGAGTCTCACGAGGGCTTAAAATGGCTCGCAAGGGCAGTTAGCTTAGTACTAATATATGAGCCTTCCTTTTGGTAAACATAATCACAAGTATGAGGAGGATTATACAGCATCAGAACACACAGTTGCTGGCAAAAGTAGTGGCAATGTGATAACTGACGATAGTGATGCTGCTGTTTTTTTTTCTTCCTCTAGATGACCCCTAATAATTTCGCCCATTGAGGTGATCACAGAGATTGGCCCACCAGAACTGCCTCAATCAAACTTACCTGCAGGGAGAACTTACTATTACAAGAAAAAGGGATGAAGGG